>NC_045434.1:63239888-63290742 GCF_002776525.5 Piliocolobus tephrosceles
GAAGGAAGGAAGGAAGGAAGGAAGGAAGGAAGGAAGGAAGGAAGGAAAGATTAAAAAATAAATAAATCTACTGGGCGTGGTGGCTCACGCCTGTAATCCTAGCACTTTAGGAGGCCAAGGCAGACAGATCACCTGAGGTCGGGAGTTCAAGACCAGCCTGATCAACATGGAGAAACCCTGTCTCTACTAAAAATACACAAAATTAGCTGGGCATGGTGGGACATGCCTGTAATCCCAGCTACTCAGGAGGCTGAGGCAGGAGAATTGCTTGAACCCGGGAAGTGGAGGTTACAGTGAGCCAAGATCGTGCTATTGCACTCCAGCCTGGGCAACAAGAGCGGAACTCCATCTCAATCCATCAGTCAATCAATCAATAAATCCAGAGAGAATGGGTAGCTCACAAAAGCTGGACCCACTGCTCTGGTTACTGGGTCTCTGGCCATAGGCTGCTTCTCTACACACTGTGGAAGAAGCAGAGGTGAAGGGAAGGGCTCAGGAATAGCTCAGCAACTTGCGCCTCTTATTTGCCCTCAGTGGTGACATGTTTCCTGATTTTCTTGGCTCTGTGTTTATTGCTTATCTTCTGTAACACATAGTTCAGCAATGTCTACTCTTTACCCGTTGCCTTTTTTATTGTGATTGTTAAAAATCAGTATTTTTAAAGGATGCAAAGATTTAAAAGGGTATACAGGAAAATCTACTATAAAGTTTCTTTTCATTCCTGACTCCTCTTTCCCCTCCCCTCTGCTGGTGGTTGAAACCAGTTTCTTCTGTGTCCTTCCAGAGATACTCTGCATGGACAACAACTGACGTTTCTGTAAATACCCTTTAATGCAATAAATTATATTAGAAATGTAATGAAAGAAAATGGAAGTAAATATAGAAGTATACCACTTATACAGTTCTTCACTTTTTTAACATTATTTATCTTGGATCTTATTTTTATGTTAGTCCAAAAAGATCTGCCTCCTTTTTAAATGGCTGGACAGAATTCCACTGTATGAATATGCCATCATTTGTTTAGCAAATTCCCTCATAGGCAGTGATGCTTGCTGTTTAGCCAAGGCTTACCAAAGCTTTATAAGGCTGGCATTTTCCTAAGTATTTCCTTTGTTTTTTGGAGACCAAGCCTTGCTCTTATTGCCCAAGAGCCCAAGGCTGAAGTGCAATGGCGCAATCTGAGCTCGCTGCAACCTCCACCTCTCAGGTTCAAGTGATTCTCCTGCCTCAGCCTCCCAAGTAGCTGGGATTACAGGCACCCACCCCCACACCCAGCTACTTTTTGTATTTTTAGTAGAGACGAGGTTTCACCATGTTGGCCAGGCTGGTCTCGAACTCCTGACCTGGTGATCCGCCCTCCTCAGCCTCCCAAAGTGCTGGAATTACAGGCGTGAGCCACCACACCCAGCCTAAGTATTTCCTTTTATAGGGAGTTGGAGAATTAGGTTATTGTATGGGGATAGAGCAGTGAAGGGGTTAAGGATCATGGCTGATAAGGTAACAAAGCTAAACAGTCTGAATTCTTAGGGACAGGTTCAGGGAAGGTAATAGAAGAGGAAGCAATGCCTTGGCCACTGGCACACTGAGCGACCACTAGACTTGGAACCTGTGGTCTGAGATCTTTTTATCTTGGTGTTTTCTTGCAGGCCCTTGGTAAATGTGTGCTGGCGAGTACAAATGAGTGAAAGCCCCTGTGCTGTCAATTAAACTGGGGAGACATGCTCCATTTAAGGTTTACTCTATTATGTATTCTATCTGACAGCTGCTTCCTATTTTAAAAACTGATGGGGAGAAGGGGAAATGTCAGCATGCCAGCATGGTGGGGAAACAGCCACTATAATGACATCTGTATATCTCTGAGCATGGGCTGGGTAGGTGTACTAACTTTTCCTGCCTTGCTGCAGTGGATACTTAGGGTCTTAGGTTCACGCAGATTAAGTACAAAGCATAGGCAACATCCAGTGAGTTTTATACCCCCATGGTAAGAGTGTATTTAAAGGGAAGAGGCTTTTAAAAATGAAATTTGAAAAGCATTCTAGTGCCTCTTACTACTTTTTTTTTTGAGATGGAGTCTCGCTCTGTCGCCCAGGCTGGAGTGCAGTGGCCGGATCTCAGCTCACTGCAAGCTCCGCCTCCCGGGTTTACGTCATTCTCCTGCCTCAGCCTCCCCAGTAGCTGGGATTACAGGCGCCCACCACCTCGCCCGGCTAGTTTTTTATATTTTTTAGTAGAGACGGGGTTTCACCGTGTTCGCCAGGATGGTCTCGATCTCCTGACCTCGTGATCCTCCCGTCTCGGCCTCCCAAAGTGCTGGGATTACAGGCTTGAGCCACCGCGCCCGGCTTCTTACTACTTTTTTAAGGCCCAAAACCTTCTGCTTTCATTCTGCTTTTATCTTAGCACAAAGCAAAGACACTTAGGGAAGGGATGCTTTTAGGCTCACTGAGGAGGTGATTCAGGTATAAGGAACACCTTTTTGAGTGCCTGCTCTATGCCAGGCCCTGTGCTAATCACAGTAATGCTTATTATCCAATTTCATTCTCACCAACCTTGTGAAAAAAATATTATTCTCATTTTTCAGATGGAAAAACTAAGACTCAGGGTGTTAAATGATTTGCCCAAGGTTAGAAGAGTTAGTAAGTGGTAGGAGTAGAATATTCCAACTCATGCTTTTTTCATTGTAATGCAACTAAAACGTCTATCAAGGAGGGAAGGTGCAGAAAGAAAAGTTATTATATTAATACTTTTCAATAAACAAAACTCACTGCTGACAGTTAATATCCAATTAAGGATTATTAGGAAATGAATTAATGAGTCATAAAAACTGAGTTGAAGTTTCACAATGGCACTAAACAGAATGCCCAATAGACTGTTTGCCGCCCTTCCTACTTTTTGAAGAAATTCTCAGTTTTGATTATTTTGAGTGTGAAAGTTGTTGGGGGTGGGCACTGGTCAGACTGTGTTTTAGGAACTTGATTTTATTTTGGTGATACCTAGAATAAAATATTACCCGTTCTTTTGCTCCTTCGTTGAGGAAAACCCCAGGTAACCGCATTGATTTTGGGTGTTTGGTGAAGGAACGAAAAAGAATTACCTAATATTGGAACATGCCCTAAGTAAGGAAAGTGATCCTCGTTGCCCAAGGAAGGAATTTTGAGGTTGGAGATTATAAGCATCCCTTTTTCTGGCCCCCCTCTTCTCCAGAAATCATTAAAAACCACCTATTCTTCCCTTGCCTTCTTCAGCGGTCTCAGCTCCTTTGTCTGTGTGTCTGTCCAGCAGCAATAGAAGCCTTCTAACTCACTTCCACCAATTAAAGACAAGGTCACTTATCCCCAGCAAGTCTCTCATATGGATAAATGCTGACTTATGGGTGGGATGGGGGAGTGATAAATAAAATAACATGCCTGCAGACTCTGAGATGCCTTTACCTTTCCATACCTGGCTTACCTGGATGGAAAACTCTAACCGTGGTTTCCACACCAGTATTAGGGATGCAGTTCATACCTCGACACAGTTATGATCCTTCAGGATTTAATGGAACCCGAAGAGGTAATCCATCGTACATCTTGACGAGATTGTTATTTATTTTAATGGTTCATCAAGTGACAGCCAGAGTTAACTAATGAATTGTGAACATGAGTTTAAAAAATGATTTCCGGAATCACAAGTAGTGAGAGGAAGGAATTTGCATCCATCTCCTTTAAGAACTATGGCTGTTTTCTGAGCAGTCTGGTCTTGTTTTGAAGGTTACAGCTTCTTGGTGAATTTTCCTCATTAGGAAACCTTTAGAGTCTCCTGGGATAACCTTCCAAAGAGAGAGGCTTTTGAGGCTTGCATTGTTGGCAATGGATATTTCCTGAAGGCTTTCCACCTCTGGGCCCTAAAGTACTGTTTCAAGTCCACAATTAGGCATTGGTTGGGGATTCGGATATTACCCCAGGAAGAATGACAGCAGGTGAGCTGGCATCTGGAACAGATGGAAAAGGGAAGGTGACAACAGAGCCTCTTTCCTTGCGGATGTTCTTGTACAAAAGCATAAAGGGACAGAGGGAACAGATCATGAATAAGGCAGTAGAAATGATTTGGAGTAAGATTTGGTTTTGGCTTGTTTTATTTTTAACTCAGTGAGTACGGGCACACTAGGGGCTTGGTTTGTGACTGCTGAGGAAGGGTCTACCCAGAGGAGAGTGAGACTGCTCATTCATTTATTCATCATGCATTTATTGAGTATCTGCTATCTGCTAGGCATGGTACTATCAGGGGTGCAAAGAATAATGAATGACATGGTCTCTGACCATAGGGAGGAAGCAGTCTGGAGAAAAAGACACATGAGTAATAAACCCTCTGTGACAGGGCTGTATGAGAAGTGCTGTCATGGAGATTTGCATGGTACCCACAGGACCATCTGGCTGAACATGGGAGGTCTAGGTACTGCGTCCCAGAGAAAGCAGATTTTTCTTTTGTTTTTAAACAAGAGAAAGAATCAGATGCAAGCTCTTAGTTAAAAGTTCACATTGTACAGAAAAGTATAGAGTAAAAGTAACTCACATTTGTTCACTTTTCTTTTTTTGTTTGTTTTTTGTTTTTTGAGACGGAGTCTTGCTCTGTCGCTCAGGCTGGAGTGCAGTGGTGTGATCTTGGCTCACTGCAAGCTCCGCCTCCCAGGTTCAAGCAATTTTCCCGCCTCAGCCTCTCAAGTAGCTGGGATTACAGGCACTCACCACCGCGCCCGGCTAATTTTTGTATTTTTTGTTAGAGATGAAGTTTCACCATGTTGGCCAGGCTGGTCTCAAACTCCTGTCCTCAACTGATCCATCTGCCTCAGCCTCCAAAAGTGCTGCAATGATAGGCCTGAGCCACCGCACCTGGCCCTGTTCACCTTTTCTTTCTATCACTCTTAATCCTAAGTGAAATCAAAGGTTTGATGTATAATTATATGTTTTACTTAATGTACATTAAAAGACAGACAGAACTATTACCATTTAAAGTGGTGCATCCACCTAACTACCTCAGTGATCTCACATGTCACCAGTAATTCACGGATCACACTTTGGGAAACCTGGCCATTTGACTTCTGAGTTCAGACGTAGGCAGATAGCCCCTGATCTGGAGGATGAACCACTGCAGCAGGAGGCGATCAAGGCAAACTAAGACCCAAAGAATGGCTGTGGAGGAGAGCGGAAAAGAAACTTTAAAAATCCAAAGGCCTTGGGTTGGGCCTGACACTACCACTTGCTAGCTTGCAACTCTCAGCAATTTATTTGATACCTCCCCTCCCCTGAGATCATCTTGTCTGTAATAAGGAAGTAATATCTTCCCTATGTGCTGTGCAGTTATTTATTGTAAGAGTCAAATGAGAGAATATGTGGTAAAGTGCTCTAAAACCTGCTATGTTGCTGCATGCATAGAGCGTTAATACTATGAAGTTTAGTTCTTCTCTCCTTCTCCTGCTCTGTACCATGATGGATGGGACATTTTGTCATAATGGTTAAGAGCATGCGCTGTATTGTCAAACTGCCTGTATTTGGATACTGACTTTACCACTCACTAACTATTTGACCTTGAGCAACTTAATTAAACTCTCAAAACCTCAGTGCTCTCATGTGTAAAATGGAGATGATGATGATGATGATGATAGTTCCTAGGGTTGTTTTGAAGATTCAGTGAATTGTCTGGGGACATACGGTCTCTCACTGGGCAGATTAGGGTTGAGAGAGAACAAATCTGAAAGTGCAGTACAGCAGTCGTATTTTGACTGTGAGAGCAGGTGGGATCACGTTTGTGTTTGGACCTGGATGTGTGTATGCAAGTGGGGGATGGCAGCCCCTTCCACTGAGTGCTCAGAAATCCAAAGCTTTCCGTAAAGACTCCATGCAGAATAGAGAAGGAAGCTGTTGAGGATATGGCTCAAAGATGCTCCACATCCCAGGCTTGCAGCTGAGGCAGGGGCTGAGCCTGCCATTGGCACTGCTCCTGGTGTGATGGAATGCCCCCCCCCCCCCACTCCTGCCGAGAGGCCAGGGCAGGGCAGGATGTCAGTAGAGGTGACAGATAGCAGGTATGTGTCCTCACACCAAGAAGATCAGGGCTCAATGAGTTCATCCACCCTCCCTGCTCTTCCTCAGTGAAACTGCGGGAGAGGGGCTGTAGGAAACAGTTTCTTTATACTGGCCATCATGGAACTCCCAGAAAAAACATGGAGAAGGATATTAATCCACCATGAAAATCAGCAGCTGCCCATATGATCAGTGCCTTAAAGAAATTAAAAAATGGACTGGTGGAAATTGAGTCAGAAACCAAATGACCTCTGTAAAGGGGAATTGTTCAGCTGAGCGTCTGTGATTTTTTTTTTTCTTCTTCAGGATCTGATTGCTTTTTTTCCTCGTCCTCCTCTCTTACAGAAAATGAAAGAGTACCTGGAGGGCAGGAACCTCATCACCAAGTTACAAGCCAAGCATGACCTTCTGCAGAAAACCCTGGGAGAAAGTGAGTGTGGGAACCCTCTGCTGGAGGCTTGACAGTGAGGCCAGCTGGAGCTTTCTTGCTGAGCACACGCCTCCATCCTCAGCCAAGTGGACCCGGTCTTGTTATATGAATGCCTTTCTTTTCCCGGCTTGTTTGATGTGGAAGCACATGCCCCAAATGACTGCTTGAGTAATGGGAAAAGGCCAATGCTTAATGAAGCACTAACGTGTATCATCTATTTGTTTAAATGGAGCGTGCCTGCTCTCCACCCAGTCCCCCCACCCTTGCCTCCTCTGCCACTTCAGGGTAGAGAGGCTGAGGGGTTATTTATTCTCCAGACACTTTGTTAAAACTTCTAGCTCCTCTGTGGCAGCACTGAGACTGGAGCAAGAAGGTAGGGAGCCATGAGATGAGATACGCAGCTGCTGTGAGAGGAGAGAATTCTCAAATGCAGGAGATGGACAGACTGCCGCTTTCTATAGCTTCCAGAAAGAACGTCAGTTGCCTTCTGCTTTGAAAGCTCTTAATGCTGTTTAAGTGGCAGCCCTCTCTCCTGTGGCTATGCTGAGGCCGTGGTGCTGAATGGACTGTCTTGTCTCATGGAATGATTTTAACCAGACCCTGGAAAGTAGCAAGGCAGAGAACTGGACTGGCACTCTGGACTTTCTCTCCTCAACTGTCAAACAGAAGGTGGAGGTTGAAAGAGAAGCTTCCCCAGGGTTTTTTGGCACCCTGCCCAGATTTCCTGCCTAGCTCTCAGCATCCTGTGATTAATGGGATTCCCAAGTTGGGGATGCCTCTGAATGCCCCACACCTCCTCCCTGTCCCACTAATCTCCTCACTTAAAGATAGGAGGGAGAGGAAGGGAGAAGCTGCAGGGAATATGGCTAACTTCAGTTACAGGCAAGCCTGTACTTGCACAGAGATCTGACATTTTAAAATAAATTCTTGAGCACTCCTTAGACGAACTGCAAAGTTTAGGAAAGTGTGCAGTACTCCTTGGCTCATTGGCCCCAGGAATTGGAGCCTCACTTCTTATTATACCAGAGCCTCCTACCCGCCTTTTTTGCCCTGTCCTTTTCCTGCCTTGGATGATTTCCCAGATGATTAGTTTTTTTTCTCTAATCTTTTATCTAATGACTTTTTTTTTTTTTTTTGAGATGGAGTCTCGCTGTGTCACCCAGGCTGGAGTGGAGTGGCACCATCTCGGCTCACTGCCAACTCCACCTCCTGGATTAAAGCGATTCTCCCACCTCAGCCTCCTGAGTAGCTGGGATTATAGGCATGTGCCACCACGCCTGGGTAAGTTTTGTATTTTTAGTAGAGATGGAATTTTGCCATGTTGGCCGGGCTGGTCTCAAACTCCTGACCTCAGGTGATCCACCCACTTCAGCCTCCCAAAGTGCTGGGACTACAGGCATGAGCCACTATGCATGGCTGATCTTACGACTTTTTTTTTTGGGATGGAGTCTTGCTCTGTCGCCTAGGCTGGAGTGCAATGGTGTGATCTCGGCTCACTGCAAACTCCACCTCCCAGGTTCAAGCAATTCTCCCGCCTCAGCCTCCCGAATAGCTGGGATTACAGGTGCCCACCACCATGCCTGACTAATTTTTTTGTATTCTTAGTAGAGATGGGGTTTCACCATGTTGGCCAGGCTGGTCTCAAACTCTTGACCTCAGATGATCTGCCTGCCTCAGCCTCCCAAAGTGCTCGGATTACAGGCATAAGCCACCATGCCCAGCCTGATCTTATGACTTTTAAGGCATTTTCTTTTATGTGAAGAAAGCCTGTTAGATAATTTCTGTTCTCTCTTCCTCACCACCAAAAGGACTCAGACTAAACAAGTTCGGGCACTGAGGACCAAACTTTGCTTATAGAAAATCCTTACTCTAGGGTTATCAGATTGCTCCATGGAGAATCAAGACAGTCTAAGCATAGTCCATAAGTAAGACAGAGAGCAGGGCCTTGGGGTCATACAAATGCATATGCGCTCACACTTGTGTGTGTGAGTGAATGGGTTTACTCACACTTTTATGCACTAAATGTGCTACTATGGAGGAACGAAGGCTGACCATTCATTAGTGCTGCAAATTGCCTTAATCTAAAGATGACAAGTTCTAGCAATAAAGAAAAAAACAAAACTGTAAATCTTTATGTGTACAAGTCACACGTCCCTGCCTTCTGAATGTATTTGTCACCATAATGCAGGAGTCCCTTGTTCTTGCCATAGAGGGATAATTGATGTGTATGAATATTCCAGAATGGAAATGGAACAGATGTTGAAAATAATGGCTCAGAATAAGATTTTTGCACATAAGAGCTGAGCCTTTGGTAACGAGAGACAGTTAGAGGTGGGGGATGGCATCGCTCAAGATGAGCTGAACTATAAGCAACAATTACCAACCTTTAGCGGCAAGGAAAGGCCCTACCCTTCCTCCCCCAGCCCTTGGAGTTGCCTTTGCAAGAGCTTGGATGGGGAGGAGTATGGGAGCTGATTTTTATTTCCCCGGCTCAGCACCTGCTAGGGTTTGCCCCTGGTTTAAATAATGCAGGTCTAAAACAGATCAAGCTTCATTAACTGTGGATCCAAAGAAAGCAATATATATCACATCATTTCCCATGTAGACATGCGTGTATATTTTTTTTAAAACATGAGAATACTTCTCATGAACTTGAAGATTTTCAGTTTCATTTTTTTAAAAGCTAGCAATGACCCATTGAACTCCTAAGGCCCACTATTGGATTGAGAACCATGATTTACTAGTAGTATCAACATTGTATCTCCCATCTCCCTTGCCACCTCAGTCAAACCTAACAGGAGAATTTACTATGAATCTCAAGCTAGATTATCCATATCTTCTCTGTTCTGTCCCGCAAACAGCTCCTCTTGTTCTCCCAGCCTCCAACTCTGTGTGTGTGTGTGTGTGTGTGTACACTCAGGAGCAAGTAAACTTGGCCTTCCACCCCATCACACACACATCCAACATAAGAGAAGCTGAATTTCATCTCTGGGAGGGCTTCTAATAATTTGTTCTATTAAGTATGATTTGTGTTGCTACTGTTCCACTACATCTATCCCTATGTTCCCATTGGGAAGCAGAGTTGGCTCTAAGGTTTAGGGAGACCGACCTGGACTGGGAATCAGCATCAGAAATAGTTCTTGCCCAGAAAGAGGGTCTTGGTGCTTTCTCTTCTTTCTCTCTCTCTCTCTCTGTCTCTGTCTCTCTCTCTCTCTCCTCTATTTTGCTACACACTGTTTGTTATACTGTGGCTTCTAGGGGAGATAGGCATGGTAGTTAGTAGGAGTGGGTCTCCCTCCTTCACCCCTTCTCCTTTAACATATGCTTTTTGCCTTTGTCTTTCCAACAGGTCAGCGGACAGATTGCAGTCTAGCCAGGTGAGTGTGGCCTGGGACAGGCCTGGGAAGGGATAGAGGCCTGGGGGGTAGAGCAATCTTAGTCTGGGAGAGAGCCAAGGAGTTGAGTTGTAAAGGCATTGAATGACTTCACAGAGCAATGGCTTGGGGTGGGGTTTGTTTACTTCCCTTTGCCTTGCTGACCCCATCTGATCTCAGATAGAAATGGGGTTTTCTGGGACTTCGAGAAGGAGCTAAGCAGAACTGAGTGAAAGGAGTTGTCATTTGCTGAAATTGTACCAGAGACCCCCAGACGCCACTGAATTGCAAGGAACATAAACATTCAACTGTAGAGGATTCTGGTAACCTAACCTTAGCTGCCAGACTTCAACATAGGGGCTGCGGGGAGTCTTTGACCCAGAGAAAGATCAGGAGATGGCATTTGATTTTTTTTTTATGCCCAGAAAAGACGGCAGCCCCTAATTAGTAGTGACTGTTGCTGGATAATGAAATATTATATTGCATTGGCTTGCCAGAGAGCATTGGTAGAAATATTTGCCTGATGTACAAGTATGTACCCCTCCCAATCTTTCCCCACCTTCTCCTTCCTCCTCCACCCCAGCCAAATATTTTCCCTCAGTCACAGTGCTGCTATGAGAAAATTTGTGAGCTGTTGGAGAGCAAGGTATTCATTCATCCAGCAGTTCTCAGATGCCTAGAAATGTGCTTATTTAACTAGAGAAGGGGCTTTAATGGGTTGGACTCCTTAGAGACTCCTTAGAGATATAATGGGTTAACCCATTATATCAACCACTTATATCTGCCAAAACACATAATAATCATGAGGCCATTTACAATTATAGGCTCATTATTTAGAGATAGCTTCATTTGACTTTCATTGTTTTGTCATTGTGAATTACAATAAAGATCCCATTAATATACCAGTCTTGATGACTGGAGGGAACCAGATTAATGGGATTCTCTGGAACACATCTTTTTGGTGTTAAGAGTCTTAATGTAAGTTCACCTGAGCTTCTGAGTCTGTGGAAAGCTCTGTAGGACTGAAAAGAGCTGAATTGAATTTCCTGGTGCTGAGTTATTTTGCTGTGAGACCTTGGGCCATGCTTTTCCCCTCTCTGAATTCTGGTTTCCTTTTCTATAAGACCAGAGCACTCCACTAGATTCAAGGAGCTCTAGGATTCCAAAAGGGTTCCTCAGGAGTGGCCTGGTGGCAGGAACAGAGCAGTGACCAGCAACCAGGCTCTGGTCCCATCCTTCACTCAGAGCAGGACAGCCCTGCCTCGGTTTTGGTGTTGTGCCTGTGAGTCAGATTCCCTTTGAGAAAAGGCTTCTGAGGCTAAACACAGATTGGAAAACATTGACTGAGAGGATCCTCAAGGTTCTTCCCAAACTAGATGTTCTGCACTCTAAATCCAGAAAAATTGTTCCCTGTAAAGATAGCAATCTTTAAGGATTTCCTAAAGAAACAAAACAAAAATTGTAGCATCCTTTGGTGTTTCCTAGTGTCTCCTAGCAGACAAAAAAATCTTCTTATTCTCTAACCCAAATATATTTTACTACAAATTGAACCAGTTCTCTCCTATTCTAATTTTGAGTAGTGCTAGACATTAAAAGCAGGGACGTCTGTGCTTTTGTGAAAAAAAAAAAAAAAAGAGCTTTAGTAGGCTTTATTGTGGAAGTTATTTATCAAGTCTCTTAGCCATTTCTGGGACTGAACTGAGTGATGCCACATGTTTCATTAGCCACCACACAGATTGTTTTTAATTATTAAAAACTTTACTTCTGGGTTTAAGACTTGTTGTTTATCTCATTCGTCCCACTTTTCTCTTTTTCTTCCTTGTTGCTGGATTGGTCCACTCTGATTCGGCGGGATTGGTCACAGGCGCAGCTCAACTGTGAGGAAACAGGTAAGGGCCCAACCCGGGCCAGGCTGGTCTGGCCTGAAAATATAGTCCATCCCACAGGCATTTATTGAGCGCCACTGTGTGCAGGACTGACACCTCTGACTTCATGCCTGCATTTGGAATGTATCATTTAGTCATAGTACATTTAATTGTGGCAATATCATTGATTTAACTAGTTGGAGTGCCCATAGTCTTTTTGACTTGTTCCTCTCCTTTTCTAGTCATTTATCCTCTTGCATACTAGGGGTTTGGTTTGATTGGTGCAGATTGTTCTAGAACTGCCCATGGCATCCTTTTCCAAGACCTCAAAAGAGGCTTGGCACTTCCTGCATATGTGCTAGCATATCAGTAACTCACAGCACCTAATTAGCTAGACCAGAGAATCTCGCTTTAAGTTGGCAGATTTTGTTTGATTGTTTCTGGTGGCGTAGTCATTCTAGATGGATTCCTAAGACATGCTAACAGTGCAAAGATTAAGTCTGGTCTGGGAATGATAGGCAAGAGCCGTTTGACTCTGCAATTTGGTGCATGATCTTCAGTGTTGTATTAAAATCTGCCACTGGGCAGCCAACTCTCATTACCCATATTAGGAGGGATCTTAGAGAGCTGTGGCATGGATAATCCACATCAATGGATAATCTAAACAGCACTTGTGCTTGTTTAAAAAAAATTAATTGAAATATTTTTCACAGTAGCAAAATTGACTTCCTAATTATACTTTATGGCAAATACTGAAATGATTTTATGTCCCCTAAGCTCATACCAGCTATGCAGTAGACAGCAGGGAGGGCAGGTGGAGAGAGCTCAGAAATATCTTTGTGTCTGCTCAGGGGAAAGCTAATCCAGGCTTTAAAAAATCATTTTGGGTAATTCTCAGTGGCTGTAGCCACAGGGAGATAATCGAATAAAGAGGGCGCGTGGTTTCTATGGTGTTGGCATCCCCACCATTTCTTCAGCTCATCTGACTGCTCTGACAGGGTGGACCATTAAGCTGGGGAACTTGGATGATACAGGCCTCGCTTGTCTTAGCTTTGCTGTCACTGTTTTTCCCTTCTCTACTTTGGATCTCATCTTAATGAGAATGCCATCAGATGCAATTACACATCTTTTTAATTATAAAAATTTAATTGCAACTCTCCTCTCTCTTTTTCCTCTATTTCTTTCTTCTTCCTCTTTCTTCCATAATTTCATTTAAAACTAGAGAGGAGTGGAGTGACTCCTAGGGATAATTTAGTGCATTTAAAATTAATAGTGCATATCTTGCAGAGGGAGCAAGCCATTTTCTCTTTAAGAAAAGAAATGAACTTGAAGTTTGTTCTTTTCAGTTCCTGGGTTGAAACCAGGCATCTTGCTTATAGCTGGAGCATGTTTGCAAGGGGTTTGCAACCTCTACTGTGGCTACAGGAGTGCCAGAGACATCAGTTTGGCAGGTGCTATGTGCCCTTGGTTGGGCTCACCGTTGGAGGGGAACAGCACCCCTCTGGTTTGCATCCTGCTGCACCTAAGCAGTTGCAGGCAAAGTGTGTTTGCCTGGTGCTAGATTTGCATAGGAGTTACAGGATATACCAAAATCCCCAATCAAATAAAGATCTTGTTTTCATTTGGCTGCCCCAGTTTCTCTCTAGCAGTTCAAATCTACTAGTGGATCAGCAAAAAGTTTTCCTAAGATGGTCAGGAAGGTAAAATAGATAGTAAGTTACTTGGAAGGTGAGTAACCTTGTATAAGTAACAAAGAAGTAATTATTTGTTTATGGCAAATCAGGCAAACAAGAGGAAGAAGCTAGTAGTTTTTGTTTTTGAGGATCCCTAATGTGTTCCAGTCATTTTTGACCCTGTCAAAGACTAGGTTTAAACCATCCCAGACCTTTTTTAAAAAGGAGACAGTCCCACTGCTGCTTCCAGGCCTTCCCTGCTCCCTGTAAGCTCAGCATTATTTCTTTCCTGGCCATGACTTCATATCTTCTTTGTTGGCCTTTCTCCATTCCTCTAAATTGAGGCATTTCTCCAGGGCTCTGTCCTCTCACGATGTCTCTCTATATTCTTTCCCTTGTCACTCTTGTTCCCTTAGATGAATCTTTCTCTTCTTCCCTAAGCATTCTTTTGTTCTATAATGCTGTCCTTTTGAGTCTTTGGATATAACTCCTGAGTGATTGACTAGACATTTATGCTTGAAAGTTGTGATAGCACCTTCTACCTTCAGCATCAGTCTCACCCTCCCCCATCACATTGTGATTTGCATAGCCCCTCTCCTCACTTCTCTGTTTGTGTTCAGGGGAACTCCATTCTTCACAGTCTCTGAGGCCCCAAATCTTATCTTTGATGCTTTTTTCCCTCATTACTCACATATAATCTGTTGTAAAGATTTGTATTTTCTCCCTTGGTAAAAAAGAAAATTAACAAATGTAGTACAAATAAGTACCTAAAAAACTCCAACCCTCTTAGTCATGTGAAATTATGCCAGATAATGCATATTCACAGATTTTCTGGCCACCTTTCTGATTTTTTTTTTTTTTTTTTTTTTTTTTTTTGAGACAGGATCTGGCTTTGTCACCCAGGCTGGAGTGCAGTGGCACGATCTTGGCTCCCTGCAACCTCCACCTCCTGGGCTCAAGCAGTGCAACCACCACAGCCTCCTAAGTAGCTGGGACTACAGGTGCACACCACCACGCCTGGCTAATTTATGTATTTTTTTTTTTTATAGAGACCGGGTTTCACCATGTTGCCCAGACTGGTCTCAAATTCCTGAGCTCAAGTGATCCACCTGCCTCGGCCTCCCAAAGTGCTGGGATTACAGGCATGAGCCACTGCGCCCGTCCCTTTCTGATTGTTTTCTCCTGCAAATCACTGGACCGCTGCTTTACTATGTTTTCCAACTTAGGCCCTACCTTTCTCCCTCTACTTTTGGTTTAAAGCTCCCTTAATCTGATTGGATGAGAATTTGGCCTGATTCCTTAAAGGCCCCTTCTAACCCTAAGATTTCATGACCAAAAAAAAAGTATATGAGGGAATTAAACTGACAAGCGTTTCTAACATCAGAGGAGGAAAGAAGAGAAGGAGAAAGGAGGAGACAAATAGTGCATAAAAACGTAGAAACTGCTCAGTCAGGGCTCACACCTATAATCCCAGCATTTTGGGAGGCTGAGATGGGTGGATCACCTGAGGTCAGGAGTTTGAGACTGGCCTGGCCAACATGGTAAAACCCCGTCTCCACTAAAAATACAAAAATTAGCCAGCCATGGTGGTGGGTACCTGTAATCCCAGCTACTCGTGAGGCTGAGGCAGGAGAATCACTTGAACCTGGGAAGCGGAGGTTGCAGTGAGCCGAGATCGTGCCATTGCACTCCAACCTGGGTGACAAGAGTGAGACTCTGTCTCAAAATAAAATAAAATAAGCTCAGTCAACTCTATACAAAGGCAATGGTGAAGTGCTGGTCTTCGTAGCACCACAGGAGTGCACAGGCACATCCCAGGGAAATTAATTTACTCATTGCTCAGAAACACTACAAGGAGAGAGGAGGATGGCAGGAGTGTTCAAAGCCTTTGTGACTTTGTCCATTTTATGCTCCTACTGGACTCTTAGACTCCACTGGAGCAGTGGGGACTAGAAAATGCTTGTGCAGTAGGACAGGTCATCTGTAGCCCACCCTTGTCTGCCACAGATTATCCATTGGGAGCTGCATGTGAGTGCTGCTGGTAACCACGGACATGCAGGTTAATATTTTTCTTGCCCTGTTTCCTGCCAACCCTTCGTACTTACCTTTACCGCTGATACTCCATTTCCTGCATATGCCGGCCAAAGTTTGTACTCACACAGTTTGTTGAAGCCAGTAGCCTGTAAGCCTTCCAGCTTTTCTCCCTCTAGGTCATAATATATAAACCTAGGACCAACAAAACTATGCAAACACTCATGTCACTATCTTCATTATCTCTGCTGCTAGTATTTTTAAATAATTTTTATTAATACATAGTAATTGTACATACGGGGTACATGTAATATTTTGATACATGCATACAATTTGTGGTAACCAAATCAGGGTAATTAGGGTATCTATCACCTCACATATTTATCATTTTTTGGTGTGTGTGTGTGTTGGGAACATTCCAAATCTTCTGTCTATTTTGAAATATCCAATAAATTATTGTTACCTATTATCATCCTACTGTGCTATCAAACATTAGAACTTATTTATTCTAACTATTTTTATACCCATTAACCTCACTGTTTTTTTTTTTTTTTTTTTTTTTTTTTTTGAGACAGGATCTTGTTCTGTTGCCCAGGCTGGACTGCAGTGGTGCGATCTCAGCTCACTGCAACCTCTGCCTCCCCGATTCAAGTGATTCTCGTGCCTTGAAAATCCCAAGTAGCTGGGATTACAGGCGTGCGCCACAACGCCTGGCTAATTTTTGTATTTTTAGTAGAGACAGAGTTTCTCCATGTTGGTCTTGAACTCCTGACCTCAGGTGAACCGCTTGCCTCAGCCTCCAAAAGTGCTGGGATTACAGGTGTGAACCACTGCGCCCTGCCCAACCTCACTTCTTTTTCCTTTTTTCTTTTTTCTTTTTTTTTTTTTTTTGTGATGGAGTTTCGCTCTTGTTGCCCAGGCTGGGGTGCAATGGCACAATCTTGTCTGACTGCAACCTCCACCTCCCGGGTTTAAGCAATTCTCTTGCCTCAGCCTCCCAAGTAGCTGGGATTACAGGCACTTGCTGCCGTGCCCAGCTAATTTTTGTGTTTTTAGTAGAGACAAGGTTTTACCATGTTGGCCAGGCTGGTCTTGAACTCCTGACCTCAGGTGATCTGCCCGCCTCAGTATCCCAAAGTGCTGGGATTACAGACATGAGCCACTTCACCTGGCCCAACCTCACCTCTTAACCCCCCACTCCCCACTACCCTTCCCAATCTCTGGAAGCCATCGTTCTACTCTCTGTCTTCATGCAATCAACTTTTTTAGCTCATGCATACACGTGAGAATATGCAGTATTTATCTTTCTGTGCCTGACTTATTTTAATTAACACAATGTCCTCCAGTTCCATCTATGTTGCTGCAAGTGACAGAATTTTATTCTTTTTTATGACTGAATAATATTTCATTATGTGTATATACCACATTTTACCCATTCATCCATTGATGGACACTTAGGCTGCTTCCATATCTCGGCTATTGTGAATAATGCCACAATAAATGTGAGAGTGCAGTTATACTGATACTTCAGTATACTGATTTCTTTTCTTTTGGATATATAACCAGCAATGGGCCTGCTGGATCATATGGTAGATCTATTTTTAGTTTCTCGAGGAGCTTCCATACTGTTTTCCGTGGTGGCTGTACTAATTTATATCCCTGCCAGCAGTGTACAAGCATTCCCTTTTCTCTGCATCCTTGCCAGCATTTGTTATTTTTTGGCTTTTTGATAATTGCCATTTTAATTGGGGTGAGATTATTTAAAAATTTGCATTTCTCATGATTAGTGACATTGAGTGTTTTTTCACATACCTGTTGGCCATGTGTATGTCTTCTTTTGAGAATGCCTATTCAAACCATTTGCCCATTTTTAAATCAGATAGTTTGGTTTTTTTGCTATTGAGTTGTTTGAGTTCCTTATATATTCTGGTTATTAATCCCTTATCAGATGGATAGTTTGCAAATATTTTCTCCCATTCTTTAGGTTGTCTCTTCACTCTGTTAATCATTTCCTTTGCTATGCAAAAGCTTTGTAGCTTGAGATAATCCCATTTGTCTATTTTTGCTTTTGTTGCCTATGCTTTTGAGGTCTTACTCAAAAAATCTTTGCCCAGACCAGTATCCTTGAAGCATTGCCCCAGTGATTTTTTTTAGTCATTTCATAGTTCAGGTCTTACATTTAAGTCTTTAATCCATTTTGATTTGTTTTTCTGTATGGTGAGAGATAGGGCTCTAGTTTCATTCTTCTGCTGTTATTATTTATAAATGAGAAATGTAATAACAGAAGTCTGTAAACATAAAAAGACTTCCCCCAAACTGAGCTTTTTTTTGGCATTTTTATAGTGGAACCCAGTTTCTTCCTTAGAATAAGGAAGAGAAGACAAGGATTCTTCCCCTGAGATCACGCTAGCCTAACTTGCCAGTCAGTGATGCTGACAAGAGGGCAGACACTGGCTGCTGTAGTTGGAAAGATGGAGGAAACAGATGGGTTTAGGGGTCATGAAGATGAGCATTTGGGTCGCTGAGACCATCCTGACACCAGCTCCACTTTGGCATATACAGTACTCCCTTTGGTGTCATCTCTGGTTCCCAGAAAGCTTGAGAGCTAGAGGCTAAGTCAGCTCTTCTCTCAGCCTGACTTCTTTGTGAGACCCAGCTGCTTGCCTAATAGTGGCCAAACCCTATGGCTACAGTAGCAAATTCAGAGCCATGGGAGGGATCCACACAAACCTGTCAAACGGGCAGAAGCTACACAGACCCATCCCACTTGACAGTCCAGTCTCTGTCCTGAACATCTAAAGCCCTTTCTAGTTAAGTTCGGGCCCCTCTCCCTGATCTCTTTCTTCCACACAGCTGAATTATTGTACATTCAGCTGCATTATAAAACCCTACTGGTTTAGGCCAGGTACCATGGTTCATACCTGTAATCCCAGCGCTTTGGGAGACTAAGGCAGGAGGATTGCTTGAGGCTAGGAGTTTGAGACCAGCCTGGACAACATAGCGAGACCCTCTGAAAAAATAAAAATGTGCTGGGTGTGGTGTGGGTACCTGTAGTTTCAGCTACTCAGGAGTCTGAGGCGGGAGGATCACTTGAGACTATTTGCTCAAGGTTACATTGAGCTATGATCACACCACTGCACTCCAGCCTAGGCTACAGAGGGAACCCCTGTCTCTAAAAACAATAAAATCGTTTAAAATATAAAATAAAACCCTACTAGTTTTGAGTAATACTTGGTATGTACACCTGTCAATGTTTGCTGAACTACTAGGGTGCAGTATGGGTAGTGGTCTCCGAGGGAGATTGCCTGGGTTTGAATCCTGGTTTTGCCACTTGCCAGCTATGTGACCATAGCAGCTACTTAACCTTACTAAGCCTTCATTTCTTCATTTTTCTTTTACTTTTTTGAGACAGCGTCCCGCTCTATCACCCAGGCTGGAGTGCAGTGGCTTGATCTTGGCTCACTGCAACCTCTGTCCTCTGGGCTCAAGCAGTCCTCCCACCTCAGCCTCCCAAGTAGCTGGGACCACAGGTGTGCAACACCACACCAGGCTATTTTTAGTAGAGACAGAGTCTGTTGCCCAGGCTGGTCTCACACTCCTGATCTCAAGTGATCTACTGTCCTCGGCCTCCCAAAGTGCTGGGATTACAGGTGTGAGCCACCGCACCTGGCCTCACTTTTTCATTTTAATGAGTATAATAATAATAATATGTACTCCATAGGATTGTTACCAGCACCAGTCCGTCTAAAAGACTTAGTACATGGTCTCATACCTCTTTAAATTCCTCTATAAATGGTAGGCACTAACGTTCATGTGCTAATAGGAAATATTACTCTCCTTGCCGCCAGTCCCCTCCCCAGTCTGTAGAAGGCAAATTGAGGCCCAAAAAAGTTCAGTGACATGAGCCAGATTGTGAAGCAAAACAACAGAGCAAAGATTGACATCTGGGAGGCCTGCTTCTTTGCTTAGTACCTGTTAGTCCCCACTATTTGGAGGTAGTTTTTCTTTTCTTTCTTACCTTTATACCAAACAAACCGTCTTTCTGAAGCTCCCATTGGTTCATTCTGCTACCTTCAACTGAGAATAATTGAGCACCTCTTGTGTGAGAGCATCGTGGCCAACCCTGGACACCCAGGAATTGACATAGAATCTGCCCTTATGAAGTTTGAGCTGTAGTGGTGACAAGTGCCAATAAATATTCACATCCACACATTGGAGTCACAATCAGGGTTAAGGAGAACATGCCCCCAGCAGAAGCAGCTCAGGCAAAGCCACGAGGCAAATGAAGACTTTGCAGAACAGAAACGTAGCCAGTATGACTGTAGCAGAAGCCAGGGGAAAGAACAGGCAGTGGAACTGGAGGCACAGGCAGGATTCCTGGCATGCAAGGCTGTGTAAGAGAGTAATGAGAGGTCTTTGAAAGAGTTTAAATAGTGAAATGTGCACTTTTAAAGATTACCCAATCACTATGTGAAGGAAGAGAAATGTGGGTCAGAAGATGGCAAGGATGGGAATTGAGGTATTGGTGGATTGAACTAGGTTGGTGGCAATTGAGATACAGAGAAGCAAATGGATTTGAGAGATATTTAGAAGGCAGACATGACAGAATGTATTGATTAATTAGGTGGTGGAGAAGGTGGTGAGAAACTGGTTTGGGATAAAAGATGATCAGTTTTATTTAGGACATGCTGATTTTAAGGCATCTGTGTAGCATTCTATGTAGTTGGTTGTATTTTTGTGCTCTGAAACTTGGAGGACAGGCCGGGTGCTTTTTTGTAGACCGGCCACTGATCCACTAAGACAGTTCTGCACGATTTGGCCCATTTTCTCTGACCCTGGGCTATCCCTGTTTGAAGATTCTAATGTTGTGTTTCCCTTTGGCTTTTCAGGACTCCAGCCAGGCAATTCCTCTGGTGGTGGAAAGCTGTATCCGGTTTATCAGCAGGCACGGTAAGCAGGATGACAGCCTTGTCCAAATTTGTGCAGAGATTGGGAAGAACTTCCAGGAATTCTTTGTAGAGTAAGAATAGAGATTGACTTCCCATCCTGACATTCTCAGAAGAGGAATAAGTTCTTATTTGTCCACATAACTTTTGCGACCTCAGAATAGCCACACCTGGACATTGAAAGAAAGGCATCATGTTATTTTGACGCAAAATGCCTCAGCCACTTATCACACAGCATTTTTTTAGCTTGAGAGTAAGTTTGAAATTGCAGCTGTTATGTAAATATAGCTGCTATTACGTGGTAACAGTAGTTTCACCATTACTCACAGTCTTTGCAAGTGTGGGTATCTCCCACTGTATAGCCTGACCATTTTGTCACTTTCTGTACCAGACTAGTTTGAAAACATCTCATTTCCCAATGTTGCAGTGATTCCTAATAAATCAGTTTTTGTTCTGGTTTGGTCTTGCTGGATACAGCATGGCCAAGAGCTGATGAGTTAGTAGCTGGTCTTAAAGCTGTATCCAACTTTTGAGAATCTGCAGAGGTAGGCTGCTTCTCAACCTAGGTGAAATCATACTCTCTTCTACTTGGATGAAGCTGAATCTTATAAACACCATTCCCCACCAGCTACTGGTCTTATTGGATGGAATTTAGCGATGGAAATAATTGCCAGAGAATTGATTTCCCAAGGATTAAGAGTGTTTAGAAAGGACAGAACTAGTGCTATGAAAATTTCTAGGAACTGGGTATCAGAAATTGTTTTTACATGCTGTTCTTTCTGTGATAGGAAAAGGGGCAGAGTGACCTTTCTGGAGCTAAGGAGGTAGATAAAATATTGCTTGTCTAAATTCAGAGGCAGCTATTCTCTCTCCCTCTCCTTGCCTTTTTCTCTCCCTGTAAACTGGAACATTGCTTAGGTTCATTTTTGGGATAGTAATTATTATAGCATGGTTACAATTGATCTCATTCTAATCAGCTATAATTTTTAAATCTTATCCCTATTCATTTAAAGTAACAGCATTGTATATCAGTATTGAACAGTCAACAAATGTATCAAGTCCCTGATCAATGCTGGGTACCATGCATTGCCATGTAGGAAAGCAGAAACAGGAATAATATACTGTTCCTGTCTTTAAGTGGTTTTATTTTGCAGTTGGGAGAAATAAGTAAGCAAGTGATAAGTTAAATAAAAAGAGATAAGCTCTGGTAATTCAGAATAGGAGTATGAGAAATTTCACAAGATAGTAATGATTAATAGTCAAACAGTTTGCAAAGATAAGTCCAAACTGAGTTCAGGGGAGGATGAATTATTTGTGCCTAAGAGACAATAGGAGAAAGAAAGTCTGAGCTACTGCTCATTCGGCATACATTTCATTCATTCAACAAATACGTATTGGTTGCTTATTATATCCCAACAAAAAGATCCTGCCTTCATGAACCTTACATTCCACTGACAGGTGGATAAGCAAATGACCAATTGATCAGCCAGTAAATACAATATGTCAGATATTGGTGAATGTCATGAAGATAAGTAAAGCAAGGTGAGGGGATGGAGAAGGAAGAGGGGACACTGTTTGAAGCTGGTTCAGAGAAAAGAGTTCTCCTAAAGTGACATTAGGGCAGAGTTGTGAGGGAGTAAGCCTTGTGGATATCTGGGGAAGAGTATCTTGGGGAGCAGGAACAAGTGCAGAGAACCTTGCCACATGCAGGAAGCCAGCATAACTGGAGCAGAGCGAGTGAAGAAGAAAGCGACAGGAGATGAAGCTGGAAGCCAGACTCTTAGGGCTTAATGTGCTAGGATTGGATTTTATTCTGAGAGAGATGGGAAGCCCCTGGAGAATTTTGAACAGGCAGTCATCTTTTTAAAGTATCCTTGGCTGCTCTCTGGAGATAAGACTGTAAGAAGGAGACAGGAAGCAACTGCAGTGGCCTGAGGAAGACATGATGGTGGCCTAGACCAGGGTGTTAGCTGTGGTATTTGCTGAAAAGTGGACAGGTTCCAGATACTGTGGCGTGAATGTACCTGTTTCTGCCCTTTACAGGCACAGTGCATGAGGAGACAAAAATTTAGCACATTACTGTGGTGAGGCTCTGGGGAAACAGGCACATTTATATGTTGCTGATGGGAATGCAAACTGATACAACTCTTTTGGAAGGGAATTTGGCAGTATCTAACAAACTTCATATGCACTTACGATCCAACAGATTCTAGGAATTCTAGGAATTTACTGTGAAGTTACATCTCCAGCAATACAAAGATGCATGCGCACAAGGTTATTTGTGACAGCATTGTTTGTAATTGCAAAATATTAGAAAGAACCTAAATGCCCATACATAGAGGAGTGGTTGAAAAAATTATGGGACATTCATTCAGTGGAGTACTACACAAGAATGGGGAAGATTTACATGAACTGATATGGAGAGATTCCCAGGATATGTTGTTAAGTAGAAAAAACAAAATGTGAAAGAGTCTGTATCGTGTAGAATACTACAGATGCTCCTCGGCCTCTAATGGGGTTACATAGAGATAAACCCATAAAAAGTTGAAAATGTACTCAATATACTTAGCTTAGGGAACATCAGAGCTTAGCCTAGCGTGCCTTAAATATACTCAGAACACTTACATTGGCCTACAGTTGTGCAAAATCATCTGGCAACACTATATACTGTAGAGTATAGGTTGTTTACCTTGGTAATCACGTGGCTGACTGGGAGCTGTGGCTCTCTGTTGCTGCCCAGCATTATAAGAGAGTATCATACTACATTTTGCTAGCTCAAGAAAAGATCAACATTGGAAGTATTTCTCCTGAATGCATATCATTTTTGTACCATCATAAAGTCAAGAAATCATAAGTCAAACTATTATAAGTCAGAGACTATACATATAGATATTCTTTTGCATTTCATTACCTTTTATGTAAGAGAGAAGAAGATATAAGAATATCCATGTATCTTCTCATTTCTGCAAAAAGAAATGCAGGAAGGATGAATCTAGGAACTAATATTTAATTGGCTACCTATAGGGGATGGATGGAAAAGGGGTGAAAAGAATGGGGCAATGGAAAATGGTAAGGAGTGGCGTTTTTCTTACCTTAGTGTAGTTTTGACTTTTAGAACATTAGTGTTTCCTGTACTCAAAAGATAAATAAGCCGGGCGCAGTGGCTCACGCCTGTAATCCAAGCACGTTGGGAAGCTGAGGCGGGCAGATCACTTGAGGCCAGGAGTTCAAGACCAGCCTGGCCAACATGGTGAAACCCTGTCTCTACTAAAAATACAAAAATATTAGCTGGGTGTGGTGTTGGGCACCTGTAATCCCATCTACTCGGGAGGCTGAGGCCCGAGAATCACTCAAACCCAGGAAGTGGAGGTTGTGATGAGATCACACCACTGCTCTCCAGCCTGAGTGATGGTGTAAGACCCTGTCTCAAAAAAAAAAGAAAAAAAAGATAAATAAATAAATAAAGGCAGGGTGTGGGTACAACCCAAAATGGAATGCAGACAGTAATATATAAACCTAACTGTATTACAAGTGAGTAACATAACCACAATGAAGACAATAAGGAAGAAAATAACCTAAGTAATTTGTCTTGACTATAATATAAATCTAAAGATAAAAAGATCTCTAAACAAATATTTTACAGTAATTAGTAATTTTTTTATCACACAGATACGGATTAGCAATTCTAAAAGTATTTTATATATATTCTAGGATCAAGCAAATAAATATATTGTAGATTTTTAAAAAATTGAGCACATAGTAGCTGCTCAAAAAACATCTGTTCCACTACAATGATTTTTCCCAAATAAGGACCTAAGGTATTCATGAACTCCCTAAAAAACCACGGTAAAAATTTTTGTGTGTAGGCATTTAATGAGGATAGAGCTCATAGCCTGTGTCAGTCTTGAAAGAGTCTGTGGCCCACTGAATGCTGGGGATTTTCACATCCTCATTTGTGGCCCACTGAATGCTGGGGATTTTTATATCCTCAAATCCGTTGGGAGGTAGACATTATAGTCCCCATTATATAGATGAGAAAGCTCAGTGGTGGGTGAGGGTGATTCAGGAAGGCTTAAAGGAAGAGAAGGGATTTGAGGAACAATTGAAACTGAATCATGATGGGGGAAAAAAAAAAAACATTTTCATGAGGAAGGGAGCAATGTAACGTGAACATGAGATGGCTGCTGTAGAATTCTCCAGGAGAACAACTTTTGGCAGTGGTTGGATTCCGTGAACAATGGAAGGTTTTGTGCCATTTCCAAATAACTTATCCAAGTCTGATGAGTTTTGTACTTTCATGTTCGTGTGAACTGAGAAAAAATTTAAATGATCATGGATGTGTCACTTTGGATATGCAAGGATTCACCTGCAGTATAATAAAAAGCCAACTGGTTTTTCTCTTTACTTTCTGGAAACCAGCCACTTATTGATGTTTCTGCTTCCAGAATCTAGAGATTCTGTCTGTTGAGCAAGAACACATAGTAGTCCCTCCAAAACATAAGTTCTCAAGAGGAAACAGAGACCAGACCTAAAGAGAGCTCTGTGTGTTCCAGGCCTGCTGCCTGATTTCCAGTGAGCTATCCTCTCATTTCTTCTTGTCCTGGACCCCCAGGCCAAGGCTACTTTTCCTTGGTGTTCTAACCTACCAAAAAGTATCAAGATGATGACGCTGTTTCAGGAATTTGTGCAATGGCTTCACCAACTAGAACATAGTGAGTAGCCTGGTTTCCGAGATGACATTTGCTTATACCATGTTGTGACATGTGGCTGTTTCTCTCAAAGCACTTGTTGTTTACATACTATATTTAAACAACATTATCTGGCTTTTACATTGCATTTGTAACTAGTATTATAGTCCTATTACACTGGTACTAATGAGGTTTTAACGTTGCTTGCCACTCTATGAGGAATATTCTGGAGATTCCTTTACAGGAGCGGACAACTTAAGGCCTATTACAAGGCAGGTAACTACATTTCCTCTGCTTACTTCTTAATGTTGTTTCAGTTGGATTCAGAATCTGTCCTGGCCTGTGTGGTTTACCTCCAAAGGTCTAGCTGATAGAATTCATCTGCTTTAGAGATAAAAGCAGATGAGGTGCAAGAGGGTTTCTCAACTGAAGAAACCCTCTTAACAGTGGGCAAAATGTAGCATTAGTCTATTTTGTTTTCCTAAAATAAAACTTGAGATTTCTCCAGCATGTCAAGGTTTTTGAAGGATTGTGCCATAACAGAGGGATTTTGACAAAATGCTTAAGATTGAGACCCAGGGATCCTGAGAAAAGCTGAGCGGTCCTAATGCAATCAGAGATGCTAGTCCAGTCCAACCCCTGGGGCTGGCACTGATGACACACTTGCTGGATTTCTCACCGGTTTTGCAGTTGTGTGTGTGGTGCTGTCTGTAAGCCATGTCCATGCTCAGACTGACCAATGTGGTTCCCAACCTCTGCACTTGAACTCCGATAGGCTCCACAAGCCTGGTGTTGAGGACTGAGTATGATTGCAGCCACAAAGCCTGAGTTTGAGTCCTGGCCCTGGTTCTTACTTCCTGTGTAACTTAAGGCTGACTATCACTCATCAGTCCCCTCATCCAGAGAATAAGATTGTTGCCAACCTTTACCTTGTTGTGACATTATTACTTGTGAGGACCAAGTAATTTATTTGTGTGAAAGCATTGATTAGCAGCAGTTACTATGCCAGCATTTTTTTTTCATGATTTGTTTTTCTCCTCTAACAAAACCAAGAAGTTCTTGTGCACATTATCGTAGTGTAACATTCATGCATGTTTGTCTTTAGAGTAAAGCTGTAGTCAGGAACCAGTGCCTAGCACAATGTCTGGCAATACTATACATTGACTGATCACTTAATAGCAAGCTTGTTCAACCTGTGGCCCGTGGGCTGCAGCACAAATTCATAAACTTTTTTATAATATTACGGGATTTTGGGGGGATTTTTTCTTTCTCATCAGCTATCGTTAGAGTATTTTCTCTGTGGCCCAAGACAGTTTTTCTTCCAGTGTGGTCCAGGGAAGCCAAAAGATTGGACGCTCCTGACTTATAGTTTCATGTCCACTCTTTTTCATAAGTATTGAAAGCATTGCCCCCTTGAACAATCAAACTATGTTAAAACAGCTAAAGCAATATTATAATCTCAGACCTTATGAAACTCCTGATGAGAACTGATGCCTTGACCCATTTCCCATTCTTTTTTTTTTTTTTTTTCTTTGAGATAGGGTCCACTCTGTCACGCAGGCTGGAGGGCAGTGTATGATCATAGCTCATTGTAGCCTCTAACTGCCAAGTTCACGTGAACCTCCTACCTCAGCCTCTTGAGTAGCTAGGACTACAGGCATGCTACAAGCACTGTGCCTGGCTACTTTCAAACATTTTTTAGAGACAGGGTCTCATTATGTTGCCCAGGCTAGTCTCAAACTCGCGGCCTCAAGCAGTCCTCCTGCCTCAGCTTCCTGAGTACATTTTTCTATTCTTGACCCTAGATGATTTTTAAAAAGTACCAATGGGTCACTTCCTTGCTTTACAGATGGGAACAGAGAGGCAAAGACAAGGGAAGGAATCTGCCTCATAGTCACCCTGGAATCAGAGGAGTCTCTAACATGGTGCTTTCTAATGAAAATGAATGCCTCAAAATTATTCCAGTGACTTTTCCAACATCCTTGCACCTATTTTTCTCCTTTGGCCTAAAGAAGAG
Organism: Piliocolobus tephrosceles; assembly: GCF_002776525.5. Classification (NCBI taxonomy): domain Eukaryota; kingdom Metazoa; phylum Chordata; class Mammalia; order Primates; family Cercopithecidae; genus Piliocolobus; species Piliocolobus tephrosceles. Next base: position 63,266,972 of record NC_045434.1, read on the forward strand.
AGACAGCGTGCTTAAATACACACTGGTTGGGGGAGATAGGTATTCAGCTAAGCTTGCCACTGTGCTTGTGAATTTGCTTTTTCTTGTTGATCACTTTTCTGTGTATCGCCAGGACTACAGCATGAAGGAATTTTCCGGGTGTCGGGATCCCAGGTGGAAGTGAATGACATCAAGAATGCCTTTGAGAGAGGTAAGGAAACAGTCTTGAAGATAAAATATTTGCCAGCCCCCGGGGTATTGGCTCCACCCTTTATTCCCTAAGAGGTCCCCAGAGGTCAGGAAGCCAGCTTGCCTGTCTCTTCAGAGGGTACCTGCTCTCTTGTACACATTCCCCTGTAGATATGCAGGGAAATACCAGGGCACATCCCAGTTTCCTTCTTCCTTCACAGCCCTACCCATCCTGCCTCTTTCATGCCGATGATCTGCCAAAACCCAAGAAGTTAACTATGATATCTGGGCGGTTTATGGCTTCATCTGGAACCCTTGGTGGCAGTTAATATCAAGGCTAATGCGCTTGTTCATTGTAGCCCATTTATTATTTTGTGGGCTATTAAGGTAATGGGCAAGCTTTGGCAATTTCCGTCACTGTAATGGATATATATAGTTTCAATTTGAGGTTGGCCCTATCATTAAATCTAATTACATCTGATATGAAATTTTCCATGGGGAGCTCTGGCGTGATTGTTCTGTAAGTAGGTGTTCTTGGTTGCAGGCCAGGAGATGTGAGAGCCAGTCTCAGGAGCTGGCCTCCTTGGCCTCATTTTTCTCCCCTCAGGGGCTCAGTCCCAGCCTGGTTTCATGATTCTTGTGAGAGACAGTTGCTGTGTCCCATCCTCAGCCCATAGGGACCATGTCCCTGAGCCAGGCTGGCACTAGAGAGTTTATATTGATGGACTCGTCTGCCGTGCTTTGGTCCTGGAGCCCCTGAAATGGAGCAGTCTTTGCTTTATCTGTTCCCTGGTCTGTCCCACTCATGGCCACCATGCTGGGCAGAAAGCTGATGGATTGGGATCAGGACATATATGGTTCACTCCCTCCCCACCGCCTCTGTTCGTCCTGTGTGTTTTTGCCTCTCTCACTCTCTTTCCTTTTTGCGGGGGTTGCTTATCCTCAGGAGAGGACCCTCTGGCTGGGGACCAGAACGACCATGACATGGACTCCATAGCTGGTGTCCTGAAGCTTTACTTCCGGGGGCTGGAACACCCTCTCTTCCCCAAGGACATCTTTCATGACCTGATGGCCTGTGTCAGTAAGTACCATTCTGGCTTCAGATTGGCCTCTGGGCCACAGCACCGGTAGCAGGAGATAAAAAGTTTCCACAGGGTCTGTGTGTTCTCATAAGCTTTTCAATAAAGTTTTTCTTTTCCCCAGTGAAATTTCTCCTCATCCTCACTCCTTCATCCCCTGGTGGGAGGGGAGCGAGGAAAGACTTTTCAGTAAGAATCTAGGACCCTCAAGTCAGGACTCCTGGCTTTTTTTTTTTTCTTCTGATTCATCTCTGGGCTTTATCTTCTTTTAGTAAAGTACGTTTATTTTCAATTATGTATTTGAAGCTTATACATTAGTGCTTGTGCTTTTCATGGTACAAGGGGGAAAGCATAAGCGTTGCAAATATTTCATGCTTATTGCATTAAACAAGACGTGGCTTACCTGCTAAATGTATTAATATGTGTTCTAGGAACAAAAGCCCTCTGCACATTTAAAAGTAGTAATAGGATATTTTCCCAAAGAGAAAGATATATTCTCTGCTTTATCCTCTTAGGAGTTCTCTGCCTCTTACTCTAAAATTTGGGTCTTGAAAAGCTATTCCTAGCCATTTGGTTTAGCTTGTGGTACTGGAACACCCTCTCATTTGTTTGCCAGGGAAAACAATCAATGGAAACTTGGATTAATACAGGTCAGCCTGGAAGCAGGCCCTGTCTGAGTGATGGCTGCAGAGGCTGGAGGGAGTGGTGCCTTTGAATGGAGAAAAGATCCTTCTTCGTAGGTTGACCAGATCTTCATACCTACTGAGTTTCCAGTTTCACTCAGTATCTGCCCTGAGTACTTGTCCCTCTCTGTTATCCTGAGAAATTTCCAGGGCATTTGGGAAGCTGGCTTTCTGGTTTGTTTGTTGACTTCTGTTTATGGGAGTCTAGTGGAAGTGAGTTATGTGGGTGATTAAGAATGTGATTCCCTTGGGTCATGTCTTTGTGTCTTTTTCCAGGACTGGGCCTAGTTGAAGTATCTTAAGCTGAATTGGGATTGCCAAGATAGTAAAGATAGTTCAAGATCCCTTGGCTGCCCAATTCTTCCCTGGAGATACACTCTTCCTCCTAATCCAGTACTTCCCATCTCTTTTTCATATAAAGGCACTCATAGAAAATGGCAGTGTTTACGTGGTACACTATGGAAGTGAGAGGCTGCCTATGATGGAGGACCTGTAATTGACCTGTAATTAACCTCTCCACAGCTTGCAAGAAAACCTTTTAAGTCTCCTTCCCAGTATCACTACATACCCAGGGGCCTGCTACCTCTTACCTCAGACCACTTTTTACTCATTCGTAATGCAGATAAGGGAGGGGGAAGATAAGCCACACTTGTCCAGAGGATGAGATGGCACATGTGGAGTGAGCAGGACAGGACTTGCACAGCCTCTCTTCCCACAAAAATGTAGGCCCTCTGAGGCTTTGTGTTGAGCAGTTATAGCAGGTTAGCGGCAGCTCCCTCTCTGTGGTTGTTTGAATAAGAGGATGGTAGATGCTGTGGGGAACATTTCTAACCCCATTCCCTGTGCCCAAATCCAAATCCAAACTTGTTATTAATAACGAAATTACAAAAACCTTAGTTCAGTTTAATTTTAATAATGTGTAATAATGAGTTTGGCTTTGGATTTGGCATAGTTCCCTGTGCCCAAGAAGTATATACCTTACATCCTGCAATGGTAAATGTCTAGAACCCAACAAGTGCCCTCTTCTAACAGCCCTACCCCAAGGAGCAACAGGGATGACTTCCTGTCACTGCACCAGTGCTGTGTGTGGGCTTGATCTGATGCTGTCCGTGTTGCCCCTGCTGGTAGTAGGTACTTCTGATCATTACTCTCTGGGATCCCAGTCATAGTGGAGGATAACACATGGCTTTCTTCTTTTCAGCAATGGACAACCTGCAGGAGAGAGCTCTGCACATCCGAAAAGTCCTGCTGGTCCTGCCTAAAACCACTCTGATTATCATGAGATACCTCTTTGCCTTCCTCAGTCAGTGAGTAACCTTCCCAGTGAATAGCTGGATCAGGCTTTGGCTTGGGCTACTGGAAGTTCCTCTATGGACCTATGCCTATTCACCCAACCCAACAAAATATTTATTGAGCACTTACTGTGTGCTAGCCACAGTGCTAGACTTATTTAATACATTGTTAAATAAAAGATGAAAGCCTTGATATCATTTAGCTCCTATTCCAGGGAAGGAAACAGACAATAACAGATATATCAGGTGGAATAAGTGCTTAGAAGAAAAATTTAAAAAAGTAAAGAAAGGGGGGAGAGTGCAGGGGTCTGAATGAAAGGAGGGAGAAGCACTGTAGTTGAGGTGGACAGCAGAGACCTGTCTGAGAAGACATTGTACAAGCAGCAACCCAGAGGAGGGGAAAGTGTGCCATGGGGCCATTTAAAACCCCAGAGTCATGGTAGTAGCAAGTTTGGATTTGGATTTGGGAAGCAATTAGAAGATTTTTTTTTTTTTTTTTTTTTGAGACAAAGTCTCGCTGTATCTCCAGACTGGAGTACAGTAGAGCGATCTTGGCTCGCTGCAGCCTCCGCCTCTTGGGTTCAAGCGATTCTGCCTCAGCCTCCTGAGTAGCTGGGACCACAGGCATGTGCCACCACCCCCAGCTAATTTTTGTATTTTTAGTAGACACGGGGTTTCACCATGTTGGCCAGGATGGTCTTGATCTCTTGACCTCATGATCCACCCACCTCAGCCTCCCAAAGTGCTGGGATTACAGGCGTGAGCCACCATGCCTGGCATGTTATTACCTGATTTGTGTATTTTATTTTTTTTTACCCTGCCAACTGTTTTGTGGAGAAGTTACTGGAAAGGGTCATGAAGAGAAACAGGGAGAAGACCCTATTCCGAGGTTACCGTCTGGTCTGGCCAGAGGTGTTAGTGGCTTAGTCTGGAGACTAGTGAGAACAGGTCAGGTTTGTGATACATTTTGAACATAGCATTAACAGGATTTGCCCATGGATTATACATAGAATATGAAGAGAGAAATCCTAAATTGTTGGCATGAGCGACAGGGACATAGGGAGGTTGTTTATGGAGTTGGAGAAGACAAGGTGTGGAGAAAGGGATCAAGACAATGTGTTGATGTGGTCATGGTCATTTGAGGCACTTGTGAGATATCCAAATGGAGATTTTGAACAACTGGACCTAGGAATCCAACCCTTAAGGGAGAAACCAGCAGTGGAGCTGCCAGTGCGGGAGTTGCCCATGTACTGGTAGTATTTAGCTAATCACCCAGGGAACAGATGTGGCTACAACAAAGGTCTGAGGAGCAGAGGGACCGCGGGCATGGATGGGGCATTTCTTGTCCAAGCAGCATGTCCTTGTGTGGAGCAAGCTTTGGAGTCCCCACATGACAGGAAAGGCACCAAGCAAGGACGTGATTCTTCCCCTCTGAGGCAGCTCTGTCTTTTCACTTTGCTTTTGCTGCAGTTTGGCCCTCAACAGCCTAGACCAAAGGTTATACATGGGCACCCTGAGAGTGAGATAAAGCCAAAGATGTGTTCCCTTCAGGTGTCTGTTGTGTCTTGAAAACAATGAAATCATGCTTACATTTGGGGAAATTTCACTCTTTTTTTTTTTTTTTTTGAGATGGAGTCTCGCTCTGTCGCCCAGGCTGGAGTGCAGTGGCCGGATCTCAGCTCACTGCAAGCTCCGCCCCCCGGGTTTACGCCATTCTCCTGCCTCAGCCTCCCAAGTAGCTGGGACTACAGGCGCCCACCACCTCGCCCGTCTAGTTTTTTGTATTTTTTAGTAGAGACGGGGTTTCACCATATTAGCCAGGATGGTCTCGATCTCCTGACCTCGTGATCCGCCCGTCTCGGCCTCCCAAAGTGCTGGGATTACAGGCTTGAGCCACCGCACCCGGCCGAAATTTCACTTTTTAAAAACACAGATTTCTAACTTCTTTTGAAAAATTATTAGATCTGGCGATACTGACTCTGCAGTCCCCAGTGGCAGCAATTCCCTGTGGAGTAAGAGCTGTGCCCCCTAGATGGGGCAGGCACTCCCCAATTCACCACAGCCCCCAGCCCTCCCCGTTGCCCCCCAGTCCCGAGGCTGAACTCAGTTGCTATTTATCATCACTCTTGCTTTGTGGTTTTCATAGAGAACAAAAATGTTTCTCTGGATCCATGAATCTATCAAAGTGGGGAAACAAAAGGTAAACCAAGGGGCCAAGGTGTTTTTGCATACATTTCTTTGTGAAAATGAAGAGCCTTCCTACAAGGTTAGTCTCTGCTTAAAAGGAGTACAACTTTAGAGACCATTTCATAAGTGTCAGTTTGCTTCCAAGTTTGTGGTCAACCTGGCCTTCTAGGTATCTGGGTTAGTGGCCCCAGCTTGAGACCTTTTCTGGGGCACCCAAACTATCATGTAGCCCCCTTGCTGGCCCTGCAGAGCTACAGAGAGTCCTTGTTCCCCAGCATCTCTTCGACGTGGTTATGTCTGCTCCATTCATTGGCCAGGCCCTGACTCAGCACCACCACTGCCTTTGGGTTGAACACCCCAATGAGTCACACAGCGTGTTCACGTGCAGCCTGGAAACTCTGCTAATTACTTTCGAGTTAGTCCCTTCAAGGCTACCAGTCATTGTCTCCCCTCGGAGACCAATACCTGCCCTCAACATGAGCCTAGTCTGTGCCCCCAGAGCGAGGAGCATGAGCTAGGTGAGCAAATGGGGATGAGGGGAAAACAGGGAGGGCTGGGGGACTGTGTGTGAAAGTACAATGGGGAGAAACAATAGAATAAGCATCCATGCAGAATTGCTGCTTTCAGAGATGGCAGTCACTGTTGAAGACAGCATAGGAATTGCACCAATTCAAATTATTTATTTTGTTTTGCTTTTATTGGGTTTTTTTTCTGATTGAAACGAGATCGATTTGCTCATCAAAACATTTAAAAAATGCAGCATTAATAATGAAAATGTTTCCTAAAATAATAAATAGAATGCAGGAGACAAATGATAAAGCAGACCACCTCCACAGGAAGACAACAGCCGACAGGCGTGCACTTCCAGACAGGGATAGCAATAGTTGGCAGGTAGCTCCCAATGCAGACTCTGCCTGGGCCCAGACCATCAGGACCCTTTTTCTTCATTGCTGTGAGTCCTGGATGTATGTGTACTTTATTTCTGGCTACGGTTTGTTCTTGGATTGGACACACTGTCAATCTCAAGGAACCAAAAAAGCCAATATCTCGGTTTCTGTGGGTCTGGAATCCAAGTATAGCTTAGCAGGGGCCCTCTGGAGAGGTAATTGCATATCATAAAAAAGTTAAAAATCCAGAAAAGTGCATGCTAAAAAGTAAGTTTCCCACACTAATCCTGGCGCCCCCAAAAAGCCTCTGTTCCTAACCACAATGCTGAACCTTTTTATGAAGCACAAAAGATGACTTCAAATCAATTAGGATAATTCACTAATAACATGAACTGAAACTGTAGAAATACAGTAGAACTCTTTGAGGACATAACATGAGTGAATGTAAGTCGACACCAAAAATTTTAAAGCAGAGAGTTGTTACTAGTGTTACCCATTTTAGATATTTCTTTATTTTTGTTGTTGTTGTTTGTTTTTTTGTTTGTTTGTTTGTTTTTGAGATGGAGTTTTGCTCTTGTCCCCCAAGCTGGAGTGCAATGGCGCAGTCTCTGCTCATGGCAACCTCTGCCTCCTGGGTTCAAGCGATTCTCCTGCCTCAGTCTCCTGAGTAGCTGGGATTACAGGCACACACCACCATGCCTGACTAATTTTTTTGTATTTTTAGTAGAGACAGGGTTTCTCCATGTTGGCCAAGCTGGTCTCAAACTCCTGACCTCAGGTGATCCACCTGCCTCGGCCTCCCAAAGTGCTGGGATTACAGGCGTGAGCCTGTAATTACACCACGCCTGGCCTAGATACTTCTTTAAAAATAAAAATCCAGTTTTTTATACTCTTACACTAGACACAGCCTTCAGAGACTTCAAAGATTATTAACACCATGACATTTTACACAAAACTGTGTGCATTTATATGTGTACATACCTGAATTTTTCTGGGGAGAGAATCCCTAGTTTTTGTCAAGTTATTGAAGGAACTTGTGTCCCCTAAATAGTTAAGAACCACTGCTTTAAGCCGGGCACAGTAGCTCACACCTGTAATCCCAGCACGTTGGGAGTTCAAGGCGGGTGGATCACCTGAGGTCAGGAGTTTGAGACCAGCTTGGCCAACATGGTGAAACCCTCTCTCTACTAAAAATACAAAAATTGGCCAGGCGCAGTGGCGCACTCTGAGGCAGGAGAATCACTTGAACCCAGGAGTCGGAGGCTACAGTGAGCCAAGATCGTGTCACTGCACTCCAGCCTGGCGACAGAGTGAGACTCTGTCTCAAAAAAAAAAAAAAAAAACGAAAACACTGCTTCAGCCCCTAAACTTAGAACCACTGTATATTGGAAAAGAAAAATGGATTTTAGTCTATATTTTGATGGGAGTAAGAAAATAGACCTAGATTCATGAGATCACAGTCCACGAAGATGTGTCCTCTTCAAGCTCCTGGTCATTGTACCCACCTATGAATTGAACAGTCCTTACCTTAGCAGGCTTCCCAACATTTTTCATCTTTCACAGAGCTTTGACTCAGGACTCTCAGGACTAGAGTTTGTTTCCCTTTGACCATCAGGCTTCCCAGACACTACTGGTTTTCTTTTATGTTACCAAAACATTGTCAGATCACTCTAAAGGATCAAGGCCTTCCTCCTCTTTGTCCCTCCATGACACCAGGAACTGGCCAGGCTTGGATTAGCTACGGCTTATTAGCACCTCACGCCTCAGTTGTACGCACTGAGGTTACTAAGGTAATTATCGCTCCTGTCTCTCCCCAGTTTTAATTTGACTAGGAAATAGACTTAGAAACTTCCCCCTGTCTTTTCTAAATCTCTGCTCTCTTTGAACTCAGGATCCAGGGAAGGATTATACACTTTTAAGAACTCCTGTGAAGCAGTCCAATGAAATTTGTAACCTCCCCCATTGCTGGCCTCTCTGCATTTGATTCTAGGCCCTAGAAACAGTGATTCCCAACTCTTTCTTCCCGTCACGTCCATAATACCACTCTTCAAGTCCTTCAGTGATTCACAAATGGACAGGGGCTACATCTCCAGGAGGGGAGAGAACCATTGAGTCAGAGGAAATGGACTTCGTAATGTGAGACTGGATGAGGGGTACACTACAGAAACAAACTCTGCAATCATTTCTGAAGAACAGATACTCAGATGGAGAAAGCTGAGTCTCAGGCCTCTAGTTTCCCAACAGAGGACCTTTGGTTCCTTCTCAGAATCAAATCCTGCCAGTGCCCATAAGGGAGACTCCTCAGCAGAGCTCACAGCTCTGCAGACTGTGTTGGGGAGGTATCCAGAGCTGGCCCAGCCCTCAATGCCTGTATGGGCAAGACCCAATGGGACTCATCAGGTGCAATGGCTCATTGAAGACCTTGGATCCTTGGCCAAGGTTGGAGGTGTGGCTGGAACAGCTGCTGGCTGAGAAGGGGAGAGTTCCTAGAATAAATAAATACCCGAGAATGAAGTCAGCCTGCATCCAGAGGAAGCCCGAGCAGAAGCCAAATGGCATGCTGACCTTTTCCTGAATAAATCCTGAATGTAATAATATAGAAGGAGATTATGAACATGAAAAACAGTTGCATTCGCTGTTCTAGGAAGAAATTCACTGGCTTGGTGGAATACAACAGCTAATCAGTTGGCTATTTTTTAGTAAGTCTAGAGGCTAGAAAGGAATATCCCTAATAATTTGATTATTTTGTTATGCAAGAAGGTACACAATGCACAGTGCCTGTGCCTCTGACCATATATTTACCAAGGCAGCCTGAGGGTCCCTGTCTGCCCTGGCAGCTTAGTGTGTTGGTGTGTAGGAGCCATATTCAGCTCTGCAGAGTGACATGTTCTCAAGGTCATGTGGCTTTTGGTAGATAAGATCCGAAGATAGGGATGAGGATGGAGTGGTAAGTAGAATTTGAAATGGGAGCTGGAAAGAGAGAAGGGGTCAGAGCTGCAAACTAGCTACCTCTAGTTTGCTTTTCCTGAACTCCTGAATGACCATTCTGGTGGTTACTCTTTTCCCCAGCTTACTTTCTGGAAAGCTTCTGACACCCAGAAAAGCAGGTGGCAATTTGTGGACCTTCTGCTTTTGCTCTTGGCAGCACCTCCTGTGATTGTGTTTTCTGGGCATTCATGCGAGAGCTTTCCAGCTTACCCCCTTTCCCTTCTCCTCCAGTTTATCACAGTTCAGTGAAGAGAACATGATGGACCCCTACAACCTCGCCATCTGCTTCGGGCCCTCGCTGATGTCAGTGCCGGAGGGCCACGACCAGGTGTCCTGCCAAGCCCACGTGAATGAGCTGATCAAAACCATCATCATCCAGCATGAGAACATCTTCCCAAGCCCCAGGGAGCTGGAGGGCCCTGTCTACAGCAGAGGAGGAAGCATGGAGGATTACTGGTAGGGGGCTTGGGACGGGAGGAGGGGAGGGATTCACTAGCACACACTGGCATGGGAGCCAGATGGCCACACGAAAACCGAAGGGAAACACCCAGATCCTCCCAACTCCTCACTCCCAGGCTGCCAGGGTCTGGGGATGGTATAGGCAGCCCCCACCTCGGCCCCACCCACAGACTAAATGCCACTTCTTGCCACCTCCCTTTTTGATGAGTTCTGAGTGGCAAGGGACTATTTTGAAAGATATTGACAACATTAATTGTGATACTAATCTCTAAGAAAGGACTTTTTATAAAGTTGCATGTTTATTAATCAACAGTGTCTCTCGGGCTTCTACTCTGCTGTGTATTGTGAGAAAAACCATCCTGGGTCCCAGGGAATTGCCTTCTTATTGGGAAGAGTTTAGATAAAAGGCATATATTCCTGACTGAGTTTGTAAGCTGGCACTTCAGAATGATTTTAGAAATTTGTGAAGAGAAAGAAGGGTCAGCCTTGTTTTTGGCAGGTTAGGGATGGTCCTCCCCTGAAGCAGCATTCCATTCTGTGGGGCCAGGTTTTCCATGACCTAGCTTCGGAACAGAGATCTAAAAGGAATCCCTGGGATATATCTTTGCTAGACCCCTCTGTTAGACAAAGAACAAATCACTATTTCCATTTTATGGATGAAGTCGCTGCAACCCAGAAAGCCCAGTGACAGTATTTTAGTCCACTTTAGTGATGGGAATTTAACCCCAATCTCATCTCTTAGTACAGGATACAGTCCGTCACCCCATGCTGCCTGCCATGGTACCATTTACAGTGTCATTTTTTTATTAAACACAAAGACAACTGCCTCTCTCTTTTAATCCCTAACGTCCCTACCTCCCCCCTCCTCCTCCCCCTCCCTTCTTCCCCTAAATAGTGTTTCAGCCTGAGCTGAAAGCACAAGCCAGCCCAAATCGGATTCCGTCTGAATTCAACATCTGGAACCAATTCGGCCAGCCCCATTGCTATCGACTGAGGTAGGGGAGGACAGGGGAGGTTGTTAACTTAATTAGAGGCCAATTGGGCCACACTTCTCCCTGACCCCCACAGAGCATCCTCTTGCCCAAAGAGTGAAGAACATGGCATTTGTGTTCTGTGAACATAGTAATATCAGTGACATCCCTGGGTTCATCCCTCTCTACTGTACTGCAGATTTCAGTGTCTGGGTCCAAGCTGGAGGAACCTATGCTGGCCAGCTGGGAGAGAAAGCTTTTTGTCACCGACAGATGGTTGGTGGTGACTGGGGAGGTTGTTGGTCACTTTAGGTCTCAGCCTACTGGATGATGAGCTCCAGGGAGCTGTCCTTGTGCATGTGACTTAGAGCTTTGGTTTTTCCCCTTGCATGAGTGGTGGCAAGCTGTAGAATAGCATTTCCTTCCTTCTAAAATCAGGCAGAACCTCCGCCCTCACTTCTGAAACATCAAACCACTGCAGGCTCTGTTCCAGTGCCCAGGGCACAGAGACCCCTACAGCCCTGGCCCCTGAGTCCCAGCCCAGTGGGACGGAGTCCTGGAGGGGTGTGGCTCAGGGGCACAGACAGGCAGGTGCCTTCCTCCAGTTTTCCTCCAAGGTATTCTCCCAACCTACCCACCTATTTCTTGTGCACTCAACATTTATTAGCAGCCTCTGGAAAAACCACAAGATTAGTCAGGGAACATTACTACCACAGACTGGGTGGGAGGCCAGAAGCATCTGAGGAACAAGAGTCAGCGACCTTGGGTTGAGAGGGACCTTTCAACCACTGGATTCACACCCACCTGGAAGGCTCATGGCCCCTCCTCTCCCCTCTTTGGGAAGTGAGAGAAGTGCCAGCCCTGGGAGCTAAGGCGGTGAAGGAGGTGAGTGAGGGTGGTAGAAGGGGAGATAGAGCACTAAGAAGAGAATGGAGAATGGTCAGGAGACCCAAACAGCCATGGAAAGGAGAGTGCCAGGCCACATGGCCTCCCCACAGCTGTGGAGAGGAGAGACAAATCCATTTCACCATGCTTTCCGGCCCTGAAACTGGAACCCGGTTTTCTAGGACTACCTGTTGGGTGGTATGGTGGGCTGCTCCTGAGACCTCAGGTATTTTTGGGCCTGGGTGGGTGCACAAGAGCAAAGGCTGGGGATGGGGTCTGTTTCGAGAGAAGCATAGGATTTTAGGGCTAGAAGAGACCTCAGAAAGCATCCTCTTGCCTTTCTCATAAAGCAGTGGTTTTCAAAGTGAGGTCCCTGGATCAACAGCATCTGTGTCACAAAGGACTGGTTAGAAATGCACATTATTTGGCTCCACGAAGACCCAGTGACACAGAAACTCTGAGGGTGGGGCAGTGTTTTTTAACAAGCCTTCCATGGCTCCCTGAAGTTTAGAACTATTGCCTTACTGGCTGGCCATGTAAATGAACTTGAAGCCCTGAGGGAAAGTTTGTCTTTGAACCTCTGCCCCGCCACCCCTAGCACCTCAAGGCTTTCCAGAACATCACAAAATTCATCGATTCCTTACACTGGATGATTTTTTTTTTTTTTTTTAAGACAAGATCTTGCTCTGTCACCCAGGCCAGAGTGCAGTGGCACAATCATGAGAAATTGTGCCTACATTTTTTGACAAAGAAGAATCTCCATTTATATTCTTCTAGAATGTTCTCTGGAGCCTGAGAAACCTCCTTAGAAGTGACTTGCTCTACACAGGACGAGTTCTGAACTGGTCACCCAGTCTTTGAGGAACTTCCCAGGAGTGTAGGATCCATCTCATGGGGAAAGAGGCTGGAGGGTTCCAAGGTGGAAACTGTGCGGCCAGGCTGCCGGGCTGAATGGGTGATGGTGCTTTCACACAACTGCCTGGAAAGCCTCACCTGTTACTGCCTACTACCAGAGGAAGAACTTTAGAAATGAACAGTTTCTCTACTTTTCAGGAAGTAGAGGCTAAAAACCATCTGATGTGCTCTACATGAGCACAATCATGGCTCACTGCAGCCTCGACCTTCCAGACTCAAGCAATCCTCCCACCTCAGCTTCCAGAGTAGCTAGAACCACAGCATGCACACTGGCTTTTTTGTTTGAAAAAATTTTTTTTGTTTGTTTGTTTTTCTTTTTTTGTAGAGACAGGATCTCACTAAGTTGCTCAGACTGGTCCCAAACTCCTAGACTCAAATGATCCTCCCAAAGTGGTGGGATTACAAGCGTGAGCCACTGTGCCTGACCTACCCTGAATGATTTTAAATTTCATGAATTATTTCAAGAACTTGACCCAGCTTCTATCCCCTGCCCTCTAGTCCATAGCAAAATCCTGCCCTCTAGCCCATAGCAGATTCTTCCTCCCCTACTTTTGTTTCCCACCCACTCCTATGACTCGCCTTCCACTTTTTCACCAGTTCACAATCTAAACTACAAAGCAACCTAGAGGCACCAACCAAAATGAGAAAGAAGGGAAGCAGGGACTATTTATTAAGCCCCCGCTCTGTGCCAAACTTGTTCCTAAATTACTTTATTAAGTCCTCACACAGCTGAGGATATAGATCATTATCTTCAGTTTATAGATGAAGCAGCTGAGGCTTAAGGGGATTAAGTGACTTGCCCAGGATCACACAGCTACCAAGTATCAGAGCTGGTTTTCGGATCCAGTTTTATCTGATGCCGAAGCCCAGTGTTTCCCTTCCACCCTGCTTCCCCCTTGAAAACCAGGAATGAATTCACATAGAGAATCAGCCCTTGAGGAGTTGAGTTGTTCTCTATTTTCTAAAGAATTTAGCTTATACCTTCGAAAGGGCTTCCCTTTGTCTTGAGATATTCTAAGTTCCAAGTAGTCTCAAGTGGTTTTTGTAGCAGGAGCTAGACTGGAAAAACTCTAGAGCTTTGTATTTCATTATAAGCATTTGTCTGTTGTGTGCAATTAGGATAGAGAGAGCGTAAGATGGATTCAGTGCCCTTGTGCCAGGGAGGCTGTATGAAGGGGAAGACAAGAATTTTATAAGCAAATGTTAATGTCCTGGTCCCTCTTGCTTCTGTTGCAGTGATAGCCCTCATGGAGAGACTACCTCGGTTGAAGACTCAACCCAGGATGTGACTGCAGAGCACCACACGAGCGATGACGGTACGAGGCCCTGCTTCCTGGTCGTGGGGACGCCAGGGGTGAAGCAGAAGGAAGTGATTATATATCGTGTGCATCTAATGAACCTGTATGCCCAGTGGTCCCCTGAGGACAGGCAGAGAGCTCCCTGTCCCAATTTCATTCTCTTCCTTCCTTGGAGAGATAGCCCACCTTCTCAAATAGAATTGCTCTGTATTAAACCAGAGGTGAAGAACTAGGCCTTCCATAGCCCTTCAGCCTTCTTGCCCCACCTCCCAGCTCCTTGTCTGGCCTGAGTGCAGCATGATGTTGGTCCCTTATCATAGCCTAGACTCCTGCCAGACAGCAGGAGAACAAAGTGAAGGAAAGCTCATTTGAAAAACAGTAAGCAATTGGGTGTGGTGGCTCACGCCTGTAATCCCAACACTGGAAAGCCCAGGAGGGAGGATCACTTGAGTTCAAGAATTCAAGACCAGCCTGGGCAACAAAGCCAGGCCCTGTCTCTTAAAAAAAAAAAAAAATAGTCTGGCATGGTGGTGTGCAGCATCCCTGTAGTGCCAGCTACTTGGGAGGCTGATGTAGGAAGATCCCTTAAGCCCAGGAGTTCAAGGCTGCAACAGGCTATGATTGTGCTACAGTAGTCCAGCCTGGGTGAGACAGTGAGACCCTGTCTCAAAAAAAAAAAAAAAAAAAAAAAATAAGAAACAGTAAGCCTGGGGTGCGAAATAGCAGAGCTGAGTGCCCCGAACCCAATAGAAGCAAGCCAGAGAGAGTGGGAATGAGGATGTAGAAACCACATGCTTTCACGCCTACCGACTGGAAAAACTGACCCTTTCCAAAGTACAGACATGCGAGTGCCGAGCAGGCTGGTGGGCGTGCATCAAGGGGAGGAATGCTCAGCTGTCATCCTCAGGCCCCTCAGCAGTGCCCATGCTTTGTGAGGGTCTGTCCAGCCAGCACATTTCCCCTGCTTCCAACAGCTCCACACCTCCATTTCTGGATCACATGGGCTCTGGAAGTCTCAGCAGCTGACAAGGAGCCTCAGAATTTTCTGGGCACAAGAATGAAATGGCACAGTCTGTGGAGCTTTCCCTGTTCCTGCCTTGCTGGGAATTCTGCAATTCTTGGCCAGCTTTTAAAGGAGAAAAAAAATAGGACTGCTTATTTAGATCCTGATGTCGTAAGGATCCATATGATCATTTGCTACATTCAAGGAGGGGAGTAGGTGAACTAGGAAAATGAGTAGTGGGTTAGAGCCTACCTCGTGGCCAGCTCTGCTAGAGGCTTTCTGTATGTTATCTCTTAATCCCTAGTGAAATTGATATGGCCGCTATTTTACAGTTGAGAAAATGCAGGTCAGGGAGGTCGAGTAACGTTCCCGAGGCTATAGAGAACTGAGATGGGTATATTTATTTAGACAGGCCTTCTCTGACCAGCCTCCTATAGTGAAATCTCCAACCCCTCCTGTTCAGGAGCAGACCCACCAGCTAGGGCCGTCTAGGCATGGTCTTATTTTTAAGCAGCCTTTCTCTCTACTTCCCAGAATAGCTGACTTTCATCTCAGGTTCCAGCTTTCTGGGAGCCTTCTCTTTGCTCTTTGATCTTTACCGCAGCCTAGCACAGATGAAGATAATGATAACAATAAGTCATGCACACATACCACTTACTATGGGCCGGACACTGTTCTAAGCACTTTTACAAATTGTAATTCATTGACCTTCATGACAACTTCATGAAAAAGACACTAACATTATCTCCATGTTAACAGATGAGGAGACAGAAGCCCATACAAAAATGAAGATACATTGCATTTGTAAACCCCTTTTACTTTTTCAGGTTACTTTCATGTGTGTTTTTGTCATAGATTGGTCACAAAATGTATTTCCATATTTTGCTCCTTGAAAAGTTGATTGAGCAAGTTATTTTCTATTTTTAGAGACGAAAAGTTCACATTCTACTTACTAGGGGGAATGGATAACATAAAATATTTAGAATACAGTATGATACATTTTCTACAATTATTGGAATTATTATATAATCATAAAAGAAATAATGCTTAAAAATATAGTATGGCAAGTTTGATGATAGATATCAAAGCATGAAGAGCTTTCAAAAAAGTTACTGTGGAAAGCAGGGGATGCGGCCGGGCACTGTGGCTCACACCTGTAATCCCAGCACTTGGGAGGCCGAGGCGGGCAGATCACGAGGTCAGGAGATCGAGACCATCCTGGCTAACATGGTGAAACCCATCTCTATTAATAATACAAAAAATTAGCTGGACGTGGTGGCACACGTCTGTAGTCCCAGCTACTCGGGAGGCTGAGGCAGGAGAATCACTTAAACCCGGGAGGCAGAGGTTGCAGTGAGCCAAGATCGAGCCACTGCACTCCAGCCTGAGCGACAGAGTAAGACTCCGTCTCAGAAAAAAAAAGAAAAAGCAGGGGATGTTGAGTTGTGTTGTGATGTGTTTCATCAGGCAGGTAAGAGAGAAGAAGGTTCCTGAGAGAGGGAACAGTGTGAGCAAAGGCAGGTAAAAGATGATACCAGTGCTTTCAGGATAATGGTACAGTCTGCATGGGAGTTACTTGCTTTATAGATCATCCATGGCTTCATTTTCCCACTAAGTTATCTTCCCACCACTGTAAGTTCAGCTAATTCAGCTTTTCCACCCAGTTTCCTGAGTCTGCAGGTCCCAAGAACATGTGTTTACTTCTTTTCCACCCTTCTCAGAATGTGAGCCCATCGAGGCCATTGCCAAGTTTGACTACGTGGGCCGGACAGCCCGAGAGCTGTCCTTTAAGAAGGGAGCATCCCTGCTGCTTTACCAGCGGGCTTCCGACGACTGGTGGGAAGGCCGGCACAATGGCATCGACGGACTCATCCCCCATCAGTACATCGTGGTCCAAGACACGTACGTTGGGCCCATGGCATCTTTGCGGGTGGTCCCCAGCTGCTCTATGGGAGTGAGACTTCATTTCTGGAGCCACAGGACTATGAGGGAGGCCAACCCCTGGGGGGTCCGGTGCAGCCCTGAGGCTCACACAGTTCCTTGAAGAGCCCCCCGACCCCACTCCCTGCACTCAGTGGAGAATTTTTTTAAATCTCTCCACTATCTGTGCCCCCTGCAAATCACCCCCTAATCCAGTCATTTTAGAAACCTGCCAGCCAGCCAGCACTCATCCATATTTATACCTGATGAGTGATAACAAGGGGTTTTTATTTGACCACCTCTATTTCTTTTCTCGAAAGATCAGGCTGGGAAAACGTTTTTGCCTCCCTTTTTTTTTTTTTTAAACAACTATGCTCACCCCAACCTGTTGAGCCACTCTTCCACTTGCAAACTAAAATGACTAGTTTTCTAGGAGAAATCTGGCTTAAGCAGTCTTATGGAAGTGACCTAGTTCATTTAACCAAGATGAGGTTGATTTGGGGTAAGATGGGGGAAGGAGGGAAAAGGATGTCAAGGAACAAAGGAAACCTGAACTGGTCCCAGAGAGATCTCATCTGATAGGCTGTTGGTTGATTCTCACACTTTGAAGCAGTTGTCCCGTGGGCCCACCCAAGCCTGCCCCCTGTCCCTTTGCCCTGCCTCTGTCCCCAGCTCCCCTCCCTTGGATACGATGCTGTCAGTGTTTTTAGTCCTTCCCTTAATATTATTTTTTAAAGGTTGATATCCTGAGTGAGTCTGCACCCTCCCAGCCTCTTCCCGGCTCGTTCTGCAGGGAAATCCTCCCTCTGTTGATAGCATCGCAAACCTGGTGGCAATCTGTGCGTGGACAGGACCCTCCCAAATTTAGCATTATGACTTCACTACAGGATCAAGAGAAGATGAATTGTGGGGGAGAAGGGGCTTTCTTTGTCATCAGTAGCCAGAGGGGCCAGGAGAGCAGTGGAGAGACCTGGGACCGGCTTGGATGCTCTGAGCGGGGCTAGAGGCGCTACGACAGTGTGTGGCAGTGTCCTGCCATGACGCCGCCATCTCCAGAGCCACCACACAGTTGACTGTCCTTACCCGGCAGTGCTCAGGACCTCAGCTGATAAACCACAACCTGGACTTGCCGCCTCCTTCCCCAGGAGGCCGCCCCAGCACGGCCTCCCCAGGAAGCAGCATGGGGTAGAAGGCAGATGCCTCGAATCCAGGTGTCCCCTAGCCACGCTTTCCTGAGGAGCTGAGGAGCCCGCAGAACTCAGCGGATTATTTATTTTTATTTAAACGACCCTTCAAAGGCCCTTAGGTCTCCTTGCCTCTGCTCACAGAACTAGCCCAGCCAGGTGTCGCTGCCTCAGAGCTGTGTGGGGTCGCGTGTGTGTCGGGGGGCCATCTTGCCGATTTAACACTGCTTTTTGTGTTGTTGTTGTTTTCCCTCCTCCCTGCCTGCCTGCCCCTTCTCCCCCAGCGAGGACGGTGTCGTGGAGAGGTCCAGCCCCAAGTCTGAGATTGAGGTCATTTCTGAGCCACCTGAAGAAAAGGTGACAGCCAGAGCGGGGGCCAGCTGTCCCAGTGGGGGTCATGTAGCCGATATTTATCTTGCAAACATCAACAAGTAAGCTCTGCTTTTCATTTTCTGCTCCCCTGAATGACTTGCAACACCCAGCCTCACCCTCTGGCCTAACCCCCCATCTCCATTCCTGTGCTGCACGTAGGGCTCCCAGCTCCCCCAGCCTAACAGTTTGCATGTGGTCACTGCTGCTGCAAGGCGGACAGGGCTGAGGATGCTGCTACAAGCCTCGGGGCAGGCCCAGGTCTCCAGCTAGCTGCCCTCGTGCTGTGGAAGGGTGCTTTACCATGTGTTCCCGCAGTGTCTGTCCACCCAGACCTTTGTGGCAGTCTTACAGCTAAAGCTTTGACCAAAGCTTTGGTCACTTTATGCAACCTGGTTTTGTACTGTTTCTCAGAGGTGCCTTCTTTTTTCCAATCCATACTCAAATAATAGTCTTTGATGTCTGTCTTCCTTGACCCGTGTTCGTGCAAAGATTCAAAGTCTGTGTGTGGCTTCTACTAGGCTGATGTTACACCAGGTGGGTTTATTGAGATATCATGTGTCTGTTCCTCCCCCTGTCCTGCATTCACTCCTGTGGAGGAAAGGAGGCCACAATGTCCCTAAAGAAAGCTTTGTCCTGAGCTCTTCATTCATTGGCTAACCCCTACCTAGCTCCCTTTTCTTCTGCCCTTTCACACCAGGAGAAATAATTTTCCATTTTGTTCCTATTGCTTTGGCCCTGTGTACTATTCTACCCCCTTAGTCCCTTTGCAGATCCCCACTCCTGCTCAGCAGGCTCTTACCTCTGACCCCCAGCTTTCATTGTGGCTGTTAGCAACATCCTGGGGTTTTAACTCCACCCACGCCCGATCTGGCTGTCTAGAGGGATTCTACGCCTGCGTGCTGCCGCCTCCCCAAGAGGCATTCGGGTTATTGGAGAACTAATCTCATCTCAAGGGGCCAGACACCAAGTCCCAAAGCCTACAGACCTCTTTCCGCCAGACCCTGAAACCTGGCCCCGTGCCAGCAGGATGACAAGCCCCAGGGCGCTCCTGATGAATATGGATTGGAGATGATGTACAGTTTTTATTCCCCTCTGGCTTTTGAGGAATGAAATGATTTGCACTTTGAAAACCTGTTAACCATAGCCTCTGGACACTGAGACTGGAAGGAGAATAAAGGATGCTTGTTGTTTTTAAACTATACCAGGTTTCCCAGATCTCTTGGCTTTTTTCCACCCAGACGGTAGCAGGGGGAGTGGTTGGGGCACGTGGCTCTTTTCCATCTCTTTCACCCTCAAGTTAGTAAAGTCATTTATTCAGATCACTTACTGAGTGTAGTTATAATTTAATTCAGACCAGTTAAAAAAGAATTGAGGAGTTTCTGTTTCCCTTCAGCACACTGCTCTGCTGGGAGGGCAGGCCAATATCAAGTAACTGTGGGCTAATCACATTTTTTTTCTTATTTACAATTCTGTGTTAATTATAACCCTACAATCAAAAGGCCGTAATCCTGTAATTAACCCAGAAACCAAGGTGGGGTTGGTGGAGGAAGAGTTAGATAATTAGTTCAGTACATATTTTTAAGCCATCATATATTTGATACCATTTGTACATAGAAATTGTAGAGAGTAATAACTGAAATGGTAAACAAAAAAAGAAAAAAAAGCATCTGGTAGAAAGTTAAGGTGGTTCCCTTGAAATCCTTGCTTGCTGGTGTCAGGAGTCTTGGGATGGGGTTCTTGGAGGACAAGCCTCATCACCTGGTGGGTGGGTGAGCGGCAGCCCCCGAGCATGTCTGGCCCTTAGGAGTGAGTTGGCCTTTCAGTTCTTACCTCCTGTCCCCCACACCACTCCTCCCAAGTTCCTTCAGTTTCCTGAGTGCCCAGGTTCTCTCTCACCCCTGGGCCCTCACACCTGATGTCTCCTCACCTGGTCACCTCCTCCTCTCCCTTCAAGACTCAGCCCAAAGACTTAGCTCTTTGGGGAAGCCCTTCTGACATCCCTGAGTTCCCCAGGCTGAGTGAGGTGCCCTTATGCTGTATTCCAAAGGCACTTTGAGTACCTTTTGGTACGCATGCTGCACTCAGATCCCCCACCAGATTGAGCTCCTTGAACCCAGGAACTGTGTCTTCCTTTTCTTTACATCCCCAGGGCCTGGCCCGGGACATGGCACACCACAGCCACCCCATAAATCTGCCTTCTCAGCAGTTTCAGCCTGTGAGTCAGCCATCCTCAAGCGGAAAAAGGAAAACAGCAAAGAGCTATTAGGGTGTGGCACTTCCATTTAATTCTACACATTTATTAAGTATCTACTGTTGTGCCAAGCACTGCTCGTGGTTATTCAGAGATAAAAAAGACAAGGTCCTTGATTTCAGAGCTCACAGTCCGGCAAGGTAAAGACCCTATGGACAGGTAACTGAAAGGTGGCATCAGGTGCTCTGAAGGTATAGAGGAGGGAGGGGTCCATTCTTCCTGCAACTGGAGTTAGTGTTGCAGTGGTACCAGTGCAGCTGAAGTTAGTGGTGCCAGGGAAGTCCTTGCAGAGAGGGGGGTCATTTCAGCAGGGCTTTAGAAGACTCTGAGAACATCCTTTTTCCACTCGAGAACAGCTGACTCACAAGCCTAAAACTGCCAAGTGGACAGATTCACGGAGTGGCTGATACATGCCAGGTCCTGGGCCAGGTGCTGCAGGCAGAAAGATGAGGAAGACCTCAGCAATGAACAGGACTAGGACTGACTTAGAGCACTGACCCCACCTCACAGACCAGCTCCTTATCTTCAGAGTCTGACCCCTTCCCTCCTTCCACCTCAACTCCTGCCTCGGCCCCCATCTCTCTTAGATTCAAGATCAGAGCTATTCAGCGGCCATCCAAATCAGAAGTTTCATTGCCTCTTAGATTAGACCTTTTCCGATCTGATTCCAAGACGAAATGAAATTATCCAGCTGCAGGCAACACTAGGATTCTGCCAAGCCATTTTGTCTGAGAGCCCTAAGTGGTCTGAAACAAGTTCGCCCAGATCCAGGGTTCAGCCCAGTGCTCGGTGACTTGAGAGTCATGTATTTCCACTCTAAGAAAATGCACAAACTGGGCCCTAACTCTGCAGTATTGCTGCCTCTTGAAAACTATTCTGTTCCATCCCTACAGAATAAGCAACAACAGCCTCTTGTCAGAGCTCAAAACACTTACAGACTTTTTGGAAAAAGAGACATGCTAAAATTTAGAAAAGTTAACTATCCTCTTACCAGCAATTCCCGACCTCTTTGGTGATGGTGAGACTTCTTCTCCTACCTGGGGCCTTAGGTTTCTGTTCATGGCAGGTCACAGAAGGGGCCTTTCCATGAATCTCTTTCCCATTAGAAACTTTCGCTTAATCAGACATTTTTTCTGACAGCAACTTACATCTTGACAACACAAAGCCCGTGACCACCAAGTAAGTATCCATTTCTCCTTTGCCCAGCTTGGGGGTGGCAAGGGAATGAAGACATGGAGAATGCAAGAGAAGATGAAGCCGAGGACAGAATGTGTTCGCGTCCCTCTCCTTCCGAAGTCCCTGGGGGCCAACATCTGCCCCCTCCCACTTGTCCTAGCTTCCTTGGAGCCAGGGCTCCCTGATCACACTGCCCTTTCTGTTTGTGATTGAAGGCAAAGGAAGCGTCCAGAATCTGGGAGCATCCGGAAAACTTTTCGGAGTGATAGCCATGGGCTGAGCAGTTCTCTGACTGACTCCTCCTCCCCAGGGGTGGGGGCTAGCTGCCGCCCATCCTCCCAGCCCATCATGAGCCAGAGTCTCCCCAAGGAAGGGCCAGATAAGTGTTCCATCAGTGGGCACGGGAGCCTCAACTCCATCAGCCGCCACTCATCCCTGAAGAATCGGCTGGACAGTCCACAGATCCGGAAGACTGCCACAGCAGGAAGGTCAAAAAGCTTCAATAACCATCGGCCCATGGACCCTGAGGTCATTGCTCAGGTAACTGTGGGCTCCTGGACAGCCAGCATGAGTCTATATTCATCATTACCACTTAGTGCCACCCGCCTAATTATGACAGAACTTGAAACAGAACAATTATTTTGTATGTCATATACTGAATATATATCCACTCTGGACCTGTGGACCCGATAAGACAGCTTAATAAGCAGTCTGCCTGTCCCTCTCTCCCCAGGAAGAACCTAAAGACAGAATAAAATAAGCCTAGCTTCTTGCTCATACGCTGACTATTAGGAAGGCTGTTGTAATTTTTAAAGCCAGTAAGAGTATTTTGATAGCCCAAGTTTTGGGTCTAAAGACCTTGGTAGACTTTAGTGAAACTGCCCAACTATTGAGGCGCAGGTGTAATCCTGAGGCTCAGGTGTAATCCTGGCCACATTTTTATATTGCTCTGCCCATCACCATCATCACGATTCCTAAGGCTAGTCTCTGGTACCAAGTGGGTATGATCAATTAACAACCTGCACCTGGTCTTAAAGATCTAAAAAATACTCTGGCTGCAGAGAGCTCTGGTAACCAAAAGGATTTGCAGCAGCCCAAGCGTCCAGAGGCTGTGGAGATGAGCTCCCTGGTTGCAGGGTCTTCCTTCTGTGTAAGCACCACACTGATGACTCTCTGTTTTCCATGAAATATTAGAGATCCAACCCCACTTCTAAAAATCCGACTACCGGGGCCACTCCGAGCAGTTCACTCAGACGTCTCTCCCAACTATATAATTTTCATTAGACCAGGTAGGAACTAAGGGCTCATTGTTGCCTTCTTATCTCACCTGAGTTGAGATTCTCCTTACCCCATCTTCCAGGGGGTGATAGAGGCTGGGCATGGTCTCTCTTGGCTTAATTGTGGTTCTCTGCTTACAGAGATGTACCTGGCAAGCCCAGTATTGAGCTATGGGCCTGAGATGTCTTGCTTTGCTAGCCTTCTATTCTGTGCCTCTATTTAAGCTCTTGGCTGCAATCTGCCTTGCACTACGGGTATCCTCCCAGCTGTCTCCTTGGCCAGGTGTTAATAGGAATGTCAGGAAAGGTAGACAGCTGGGACAGACTAGCTGTAGAGTGCGACTGAGGAGGGAGATGGAGTTCTTCCTGAACATTTTAAAGGTTTGAGAATGTCACAGGGATGAGTGAAACTGAATCACTGTGAACACAAAGCATGCATCGCTCTGTAGGACAAAGAAACCTTAACTAGAGGCCTTCACTTGGAATGTGTGAAATCCTTCCATGTGAACCTAATCCCAGGAAGAAATCCTGTGGTAGTTTGGGAGTGCCAGACACAGGTTTATGGGGAGGGAGCGGGGAGCTGGGAAGTCTCGCTGGGAGGCAGCTGGCTTGCATACAAAGGTTCTTTGGTTCTGCCTTGAGCCCCTGGGCTAGGACCGCTGTTGGCTAAGATCTAGAGTGTTCCATTGATTTGCAGGCAATTGATTCATCTCCGTGGGCTTTGGCTCCCCCTCCTGGTCACTCTTTGCCCCCCCCCCCCCCCCCCCCCCCCCCCC
>NC_045434.1:63290842-63316562 GCF_002776525.5 Piliocolobus tephrosceles
CCCCCCCCCCGTGGTGATGGCTGGAAGGAAATGGTTTCAAATTGGACGCTGCCCTGAGCTGGAGAGGAGGGGTGGGGGGAGGTGTCTTGGGCTCCTGAAACTTTCCTCAGCCCCTGAGGAGGAAGGACTAACCCTCTTCACCTTTGGCCTTGAAGTCCAAGAGAATAAAGATCATACATCATCTCTACCACTTTTTTTAAAAGTGTTTATTATGTACAATTTCAAACCTACCCAAAAGCAGAGAGAACTGGGTAACAAATCCCCATGTACTCATCACCAAACTCCTGGCCCTTCTTACTTTGTCCACGTTTCTCCTCCCCACTAGATTATATGTCACTTCATCAATAAGTATTTCAATATCTGTCTCTAAAATCCAGGGTCTCTAAAAAGAAATCAACTACTTTTTCTAAAGGAAAAAAAAAAAATCTCATGACAATGAAAATCCCTCTGTCCCCGTTTCCCCACTTTCTGAGCATTCATATGTCGGAGGATTTGGGCCAAGTACAATAATCTGGACATCTTACGGTCGGTTTCTTCATGCCTTGGCCTGTGTTGTTGAAACCGGCTCCTTGGGGAATTCTCCCCTTATTTGCCTCACCTCCTTCTTTTTCCTGTTTTGCAGGATATTGAGGCAACAATGAACTCAGCCCTGAATGAGCTACGGGAGCTAGAACGGCAGAGCAGCGTCAAGCACACCCCTGACGTGGTTCTGGACACCTTGGAGCCCCTCAAAACCTCCCCAGTGGTGGCCCCCACATCGGAACCTTCCAGCCCCATGCACACCCAGCTCCTCAAGGACCCCGAGCCCGCCTTCCAGCGCAGCGCCAGTACAGCTGGGGACATCGCCTGCGCCTTCCGGCCTGTCAAGTCTGTCAAGATGGCTGCCCCGGTTAAACCACCAGCCACGCGGCCCAAGCCCACTGTCTTCCCCAAAACAAATGCCACTAGCCCTGGTGTCAACTCTTCAACTTCCCCACAGTCCACTGACAAGTCTTGTACTGTCTGAGGGATATAATTTAATTGTTCTAGACAAAGGGATTATAGGGACTGACTGTTATTAAAATCTTCCTATTTAACTAGCTTGGGGACTTCAGTTGAAAATTAGGTTCTAAGTTGTTCTTGCAGGAATTAGCCTCCCCGAGTCCCAAAACCTTGAGAATGAAACCCTTGGCATCGCCTCTCCCTTCCCACTGCCCTCTGCTTCCCCCAGTCGTCGTAATTCAGCCAGCTGCAGTCTGTACCGTTCTTAGGTTAGCCAGAGACAGGTTTTCATTATCAGGTCACTGTGAAATCTGGTAAGACAGTCCTGAGGACATGGGCTCCAGTCTCAGTCCCCTCAGACCACGGGGATGCCTTGACCAGTTGGTTGGCTACAGCCATCCAGCTTTCAGTGGCATCTTGTTTTGGGAACTGATTATAGAGAATCATATGTAGTCTAGTCTTCATTTTACACACACACACACACACACACACACGTTTTTCTAGTCTCTGGCATGTGTAGCCTTTCCTGGTCATAGACCAGTCTTTTTGTAAGTTATTGTGGCAGTTCACACAGTAGCCACCAGGGGTCTCTGTTTCTGTTACAAACTTCGTTCTGTCTGGGTCAGAGAGAACCTAGCCTTTGAAATCTCTCCATCATATGAAATATCATGGGATGGGACAATCCCATAACCTGTTTGGGGTTAGGGGCTTTCTCTCTTTGTCCTTTCCATTGATGTGAATTGGTCATTGGTGTTTGCTCTTGCTCTCCTCCATCCCCTAGAAGTACACCCCAGTCTTATTAAGGAGCTTTTAAAGTTTTTCTGAATGTATAGACATTTCTCGGGTTCCTACCTTTGTCTCTGATGGACCATTTTCCATTTAAGACTTTTTCCTATATAAGACAGTTTTATAGCTGGTTCGTTTTAGGGTAAAGAGTCTTAAGAGAGTTTTATTGTGTCTATGGCAGGTTTGGAAAAGGTAAGAAATGGGTCCTTTTTCCTCCTAATGTTTTTGGCACTTAAAACATAAAATTCATTATCCTATTAAAAAGTTAAATTCAGCTTTGCTAATCCAGAAATTGTTCCCAAATGAAGACTTGTTTTAAGTCCACCCCTTAGTTTGGTTATTTTACAAGGTCTCTCTTCAGGGACCAACAGGGGCTTAGAGAGCCTTAGTTAGATTAAAGGGAGACCCTGCCTCCTAAAACCAGTTTTCATTGATCCAAACAAGGACAATTAAGGGAACTCTGACCCCACGGGTTCTCAAGTCTTCCCAAGGCCGGAATCTAAAGAAAATTAAAATTTGAATGCTGAATATTTTGGCTCTACTCTGGCCTTTTTTCTGGTTCCCTTCCAAAATGCACAAATATACCCTTGTCTACTCCAATCCAGTCTCCAAACCTGGTGTCCGTGGTCCTGGCCCCCCTAGCATCATGCCATCCCAGGAGTACCAGGACCGGAGACATCCACAGCCAGGCTCATGGTTCTCGACAGCAACTTGAGTTAAAGCTGAAACTCATCCTTCTTCTCTGTGTTTTCTGGTTTAAAAGCTGCACTTACATTTTGGCCTTATTATTTTCTGTAGTTCAGGAGAGATGGTGGGTTGCCATTCAGGTAGGAAAATCTGAGTTTTCTTATCTTTGACCTAGAAGAGATTATTTTTGGACGAACATGTGAAATTGGTGGTTACATCTATGGAAAGTGGTAGGATTTTTTTTTTTTTTTTTTAAATCCTGTGTGAAGGAAAAGAGGTGCTTTATGGGAAATCACTAATGAGAAGGCTAACCTGCAGCACCAGAGAAACCTTTCCAAGTGCTAGAAGGGAGAACTGAAGAACTCCTTCAGTGAAGTGAGTCAGCCTGGAAGAGGCAACCCACAGTCTTGGTGTTTGTTGCTGTTTCCTGACCTGATCTTGCCTGTCACCTGGCCCTACACAGGTCCTGAGCCAACAGGGGGCTTTCATACCCAAGGATCTGTTTCCTTGCTGAAAATGAAACCCCATCTTTCACTTTACATTCCTTTCAGTCCAACTGATCAAAACTGGTACCCACACTTGCCCTTTCTCCCTCTCTCCAGCACACTCCCCTCTAAGAAAGTAAAAGCAAAGCTTTCTTAATGGCAACGCTTTGGGCCTGTTCTGTTGTTCCTGCTTATTTCTCTTTCAACCCTGTACGTGACTCGTGTTCACCATCCCCTTGATCAGTGTCCATCCGCGCTAATTTGCATCATGAACTGAACAGTGTGTGAGTGGTCACCTACTAAACCCAACTCTGGGGGCAGAGCTGTCTTCCCCATCTCTGGTGCTCCTGACACCTGTGAGATGGTCCTGTCGAGAGGACTAGGAGCCGACAGGAGGAGAGTCCTTCTCGGCAGAGCTCACTGCAAACAACTGGAATTGAGGTTGCACACTGTGATTTTTACACCGAAAAGCCAAAAGGAGCTGGCCATCCAGGGCCTAGGGAGACCAGCCTTCCTCAGCTATGCTTGCCGAAACCAGCATGATGCTTCAAAGAGCCCTGCTCTGCCCCTCATGGCATGGATCCTTTTCCTGGTGTGGACTCTGAAGGGTCAGTCTTTGGGGAAGAGAGGTGGGGTGGGGCTACTAGCATCCCAATTTAGAAAATAGAGGAGTTTGTAGCCAGAAGCCTGTAAACTGGAAACACTGGTCTCAACCAACCCCCTCAGGGCGCCCTGGCTTCTCCCCAAGGAGATGAGGAGCAGTGATGCCAGCACCAGGATGCGCAGAGCACTGGAAGGGCTGGTGCAGATCTACTTCCCGTGCGGAAGAGAAGTCAGATCTTCCAGGGAATTGCAGTGTGGTGGTGTCTGACTTGTATGTCACATTTGTGTAAAATGGTATATTCTTTAAAATAGTGTTGATAACTGGAATATTGTATGTATGCTTGGAGATGCTTTGTGTGAACCTAAGACTGTCACTCAGCAGATGTTGGATTGGGGAAAATCCAAAGCACAACTTCAAAATAAAATACATTTTTAGGTTTCGATGCTGCAGTGAACCCTTCTCTCCTCTTTGAAATCTGATTCAGGACTTCAGCTACCCAGGAGGGATTTTGATTCGTCTGTGCTAACAGAGCCCTGCCTGGCAACAGAGAGAGCAACGAGATGACCTTACAGCCAGCCACCTTCTCCCTCCCCACCAAGGCATAGCACACTTGCATTTAGAATGGGAGGTTTTTTTCCCCAGCATTTCCATTTAGCCTGTGTGTGGATTCTCATAGGTTTTGTGGAGAGTCTTCCAGCTCACCATTGGACCGCCTGTTGCCATGAGAACCATTGCCTTCACAGAATCCACCTTCCTTGTTTTCTATCTCTAGTCAGATTTCCCCACTTCAGGGAGTGGGGCCTAAGAAGTTGCTTAGAAACTTGGCAAGCTACAACCAAGGGTGACTAGAGGTTCTCTTTCTTCCACAACCAAAGCCCTGAGTCATTCTGCCCTTGACAGCCCCCTGCCTCTGGGAGAAAAGCTGACCAATTTGCTTGTGCTGTTGGTGGGAGTGGGGGATACAGGTGATGTTTTCTCTCCTATAGATTGTGACCTATAGATTGTGAGTCTAGCAGAGCTTAAGTTCAAGGGTGAAGTTATTCAAAGGTAACAACTTGAAACAAATCCTAGAGCCCCTAGGGCCAACACTTACTTTTAACAGGCTTGTTCTAATACCAGATGCCCCTGGGGATGGATCACATCTCTCCAAGTGGGTACCCTGTGTTCAGTGGTAATGCAAGGAATCCTACCCTCAGCTCTAGACAGGACATTTTACAACCCCTTCTTAGGTTTATTATCCCTTTCCATTATTCATATGTCTTTTATTCAGCTTTGCTATGCCCTTCCAGCCTACTGTCTCTTCCCTTCCCCTGTTTTCAAGGAATAGCTACATCTTGAGCTTCTCTTGCTGGGCCCTTGGCCTCGGCTACTGTGCGGCTGTGGTAGGAATGAGTTCTCCCTGAGTGCAGAGAGAATGGGGATGGCCAGGAGCATCCCATAATAGCTGTGACATGGAGCCAGTTCGTAGGCCGTGAGCAGGGGACAAAAGAGCCCCTTTTCAGAGGGTCCCGAGGCAAAGGCAGGCTATGCTTTTTAGGTCCTCTTTATCCATATATGGTTCTTTTTATTTCATATGTCCTGATGGGGGCTGGATGGAAACTAGTGGCAATGAACACTGTCAAAACACAAGCCCATTCCATCCAGATAGAAACCAAAAATGCAGACCAGATGTATGTTAACTTAGGAAACAGTCTTTTAAGACTATTTAACCTAAATGTTTATATCAAACTTGTCCAACCCACAGCTCAGGATGACTTTGAATGCAGCGCAACACAAATTCATAAACTTTCTTAAAACGTTATGAGATTTTTTTGCAATTTTTTTTTAGTTCATCAGCTATCATAAGTGTTCGTGTATTTTATGTGTGGCCCAAGACAATTCTTCCAATGTGGCCTAGAGAAACCAAAAGATTGGAAACTCCTGATTTATGTTCATCGGTATTTGACATTTCCTTTTACTCAGGAGTTAGCAACCTTGGCATATTACGTATACTAAAGACAGTCATTTAGTCAGTCAACAAACATTAAGCTTCTCTCTGTGCAAGCACTGTCCTATAGTACTGAACAGAAAAAAAAACAGGTAATGGAGCTTTCTAGTCAGGGAGGACAGATGAAAAGGCAAAATGAGTATTACTCTGAAAACGAAACTGTAGTAAGATAGGAGTTGTTCAGGAAATGAAGGATTCTGCTTGACCTGGCAAGGCTGACATGACTAGTAGACATCTAAGTGGAAATACCCGGTAGACCCTTGGATGTACGAATTTGGAGTTTTGGGGGTAGATAATACCTGAAAACCTATTAGAAACTGTTACATTATAGATGTGTTCAAACAGAGATTCCCAGGAAGAGCGTGGAGATGGAAAAAAGAGAAGGTCCCGATCATTAGAAATGCAGCAGAAGGGCTGGGTGCAGTGGCTCACACCTGTAATCCCAGCACTTTGGGAGGCCTAGGCAGATGGATCACCTGAGGTCGAGAATTCGAGACCAGCCTGACCAACATGGAGAAACCCCGCCTCTACTAAAAATACAAAAAAAATTAGCCTGATGTAGTGGCACATGCCTGTAATCCCAGCTACTCGGGAGTCTGAGGCAGGAGAATCACTTGAACCCAGGAGGTGGAGGTTGTGGTGAGCCAAGATCGCGCCATTGCACTCCAGCCTGGGCAACAAGAGTGAAACTCCATCTCAATAAAAAAGAAAAAAGAAATGCAGCAGAGGAAGGGGGC
Source organism: Piliocolobus tephrosceles (assembly GCF_002776525.5). NCBI lineage: Eukaryota > Metazoa > Chordata > Mammalia > Primates > Cercopithecidae > Piliocolobus > Piliocolobus tephrosceles. The sequence continues at coordinate 63,297,110 of NC_045434.1, forward strand.
CAGCAAAGAAGGTAGAATGAGCAAGTGGCAGTGAGGTAGGTGGCTGGGAGAGCACAGGGTCACAGACAGCAGGAAAGGACAATGCTTCAACAAAGGGGGAATCTGCTGTTGAATGCCAATGGGGTAAAGTGAGGCTGGAGTGGAAAGGGAATCATTCGTGACCTGGACAGGAGCATTTTCAGCAGAGGGGGAATGAGTCCAACTGGAGTGGGTTCGGTGGCAAATGGGAAGGGAAGAGGCAGTAACTTGACAGCTCGTTGAATGGGGAGCATCAAGAGACAAGGGTAAGATGGGCAGTGCAGAGGTGCATTTGTTTGGTGGGGTGGGCAGGACACAGTAGAACGGGAAGAATGAATGTGCAGGAGAGGAGAGGGTAAGCTGCAGAGCACAAGCAGGAGGGTTAGCCATGGCCACTAGAAGGGGCTCAACAAGAGGCACTTCCCGCTGTCGCGTGAGAGGGAAGGCAGGTGAGTACAGACAGGGCAGGCAGTGGATGTGGGGGAGGAAATGAGGGAGCTCCCTTCTGATTGCTTCTTTTATCTAAGTGAAGTTTAAGGCAAGGTCCTTAGCTGACAGTGTAGGAGGGAATGGTGCGGAGGAGGTTTGAAGAGTGAAGACAATGAGAGAAACACTTACTTTTCCTCAAGAGATGACGCTGCACCGGTGCCGATTTCCTTCAGTGGCCTGGATGCTGCCCCACAGCTTGTCCCACTGCTTGGGTCCATAGCAGCAGGCCTGGCTGCAGTGTCTGTCCCTCCTTCCACACCCAAAGCTCCTGGTCAGAGCTAACCCCTGTAGGTGACAAGAAGCTGGGCTCCGAGAGCGCGTCGCTCAGCCCTTCGCTCTTGTGACTGAGCATAGCAAATACACACTGCCTGGCAATGCCCCCCAGTCTCTTCCATATGCACCCCACCAGCACCCGAGCCCTTTCCCCTCCCCTTTAAGGCACTGGGCAGGTGAGTCAGCTGTGAAAAACTGACTCAGGCCCCTTAGGGGCGGAAAAAGAAATTAATATCTCTTCAGAGTGAACCAGGTGCCAGGAGCTTCATCTCATTTTACTTTCAAACCAGCCCTATGAGGAACGTCGAGTGACGTGCTAGGGTCACCCTCAGTAGGTGGTAAAATCTGAACTCAAACCTCCATGGCAATGGAGCTAGCCCCTGCCCTTCCCACTATACTTTCGGCCTCTTTGTAGAAGTCACATGAGATTTTCTTTCTGACAGCTGCTGTCAAGGGCTGCCCTCTTCCGCCTCTGGTCCTTGCACTACCCTTGGATTGCCACTTCTATTTCTAGGACTTCTCAGAGCCACTTGGGAACATGTGGTGGGGACTCTGACAGACTTCCTCTTCCCTTCTGGAGCCCGCCAGCCCGCTGCACCTTCCCGGATACAACTGGCTGTGCTGCCCGACTGGGCACAGGCAAGACATTGCTTCACTGTGTCCACACAGAGGATGTGACCTCACAGAGGATGCCCAAGGAAACTTGATCTGTCGCGGGGCACATGGCTCCAGGCCACCTCTACCTCTCCCCCTTTTCTCAGCCTCAGTCCAGCTCTTCTCATGCTTCTGTACCTCTGCATGTGTGCCCACAGCCTGGAACTCCATTCCCCCAGCCCCCTCTCCTCTGCCTAACTCCCCTCTTCCTAAAGTCTGGCCGAGCAACCCTTCTGGAAAGCCCTTCTTGATCACCTTCCTCCCTGCTGCCTGCCTGCCACTCAGCATCTGCCATGCCATCCTGGACCTCCAGGCTCCTGGTGGGATGCCCAGCCTTTACGTCCTCAGCACACAGTGCCTGCCTCATAGAAGTTGCTAGACACATGGTAGTTGCCTTTGAACGTGCTAAATACACTGGGAAAGAGATTGATGGAGAGAGGAAAGTAAGAGTGCTGCTGAGGACCCAGCAGGTTCATCAGGGTAAAAAGTGGGTAAACATTATGGATTGTCTAAGTTATGTAGCAAACCTCGGTGCCCTGAAGCAACAAAGGCTGATTTCTCACCAAAGCCAATGTCCCTTGTGAACCAGCAGGGGAGCTCTGCTCAGGACAGTCACCCAAGGACCCAGACTAACAGAATCACACTGCCCGAAAGCGGAGCTCTGGGAGGGGCTTGCATCAGGAATTAAATGCTTTGGTGGGGAACTCACATGCTCCCCGCATCACAAGGTAACTAGGATGGGCAGTTCTCCCATGTGCCAGGCAGGCAGAAACCTGGGAAGACTAGGCTGGGTGCAGTGGCCCACGCCTGTAATCCCAGCACTTTGGGAGGCCGAGGCAGGTGGATCAGGAGGTTGGGAGATTGAGACCAACCTGTTCAATCCACTTCACCAACCACACAGTGAAACCCCATCTCTTGTAAAAATACAAGAAATTAGCCAGGCGTGGTGGTGTGTGCCTGTAGTCCCAGCTACTCGGGAGGCTGAGGCGGAGGTTGCAGTGAGCCAAGATCAAGATTGTGCTACTGCACTCCAGCCTGGGTGACAGAGCAAGACCCTATCTTAAAAAAAAAAAAAAAAAAAAAAAAAAAGCAAGCTGGGAAGACTGGGTGGAACATGAGGATCTCAGGCACTCAGGCACATTCCTCCAGGTCCTGCAGTGAGAAGCTGCAGCAACTCCTCCAGCTGGCAGTGTTATGGGGAGGTCTCTTTAACAAAGCACCAGGCAGTTCTCAGTCTGCTCCTGTTCTAGTGTCACTGTGGGAGGGGTGGTGCTGGCGGAGGAAACCACCAGGTGTGGCCATGGGAAAGTCCCTCCAACATTCTATAGAAACATGGAATTTCCTGGTTTTAACCATTTCACATCCAACTGCCATCTCAGAGCTGACCAGAGCAGCACAGACCCCTCCAGCCTCCTAGGACATTTGATGCGGGGCATCGAGTCCTGGCTGGGAAGTTGGCACCTGGGTTCCAGCCTCAGCAGTCTCTGAAGAGAATGGGTAAATTCCTGAAGTGTGTGGGCCTCCATACCTTCAATGCTTTCTGTAAAACACTTTCCAAGCTCCAAACAATTCCAAATATATCCATGTCATCCAATCAACCCACGGAGTAGCTGTTACTCTCCTCCTGCTGCAGGTGAGTGAGCTGGCTGGGAGGGGCTGCATGCTGTGCTCACGTCACACTGGAGGGCATCAGCTGGATCCCCGTGCTTGCTCGGACCTCTGCAGGCCTCCTTGGAAGGTGACTCAGATCCAACTTCTAGGACTGGGTCGGCGTAGCTCCTACACCTCCTTGGGGCTCCTGGGTGTGGGAGCGTGGACTTCCCAGGCAGCTTTCCACTTAGTTAACTTGCCCAACCTGCTCTGTTGACTCCGGGCAGAGTCCTGAACTTCCCTGCTCCAGTGAATTGTGCGAGATGCCAAAACAGCACCCAGCTGCCCACCACAATGACCAGAAGGGCCCCAGTTCCTGGCTTCTCTGTGGCTCAGACTCTGGTCCTATTGCCTACACTTGGGAACTCAGAGCATCCTCTTTCTCTTTGCTGAGCTGGTGGCTGCACTGAGTTGCCTCTGTCTCTTTAAGAGAGAAAGAGAGCGAGAGACGGAAATCAGGAAGTGTGAGAGAGCTGAGAGCCAGGACTCAGTGCTGAGCTTGGTGTCCCACCGCCACAAGGAGGCAGGGAAGAAACCCACTAGTCCCAGCTCCTGGGGTGGCACAGGCCATTGCAACTGGCCCTGCCTGTGGGTCCTAAGGGCCCTTGGCCACAGGAGGCTAAGAACACTGCTCATGAATGACAGCAAGCCCTGAAAGTTCTGGGAGTTTCACCCAGTCCCACAAACCTGCATCCCCTGCAGTGGAGATGGGGTGAGTGTGCAGCGTGTGGAGGGGGGCGGGGGTGGAATGAGGGGGCCAGGCAAGGGGCAGCTGCAGGGCAGCTCAGCCGGGCACAGGGGTGTGGGCTTGTCAGCAGTGGTGCTCTCACATAGAGCGTTGTGTGTGGCATAGAGGTGAGCCACCATGGGCCAACCACAAGCCCTCCCTGGGCTCTGCTTACCAACACCCAAAACCAGCCATCAGCTCCCAGCACCTGCCCTCACCTTTCCCGGGGTCTTTCTCCCTGGCCAGAGTCTCAGGAGTAGGAGACGCCGGGAAAGTCTCCCTGAACAGTTGGGGTATAGAGCTGGAAACCCCCAGCCCAGCCCTCTGGGGGAAGGTGACAAACAGGAAAGGGTTAAAGGGCTAGGGCCGGTGGCCTTTGATGGAGGCTGAGAAGCAACTGCACTGAGGGGCGCCTCTCATCCGCCCTCCTCTTTCCGGTGTAGCTCAGCTCCTGGACGTGCCACAGACAGAAAGCATAACACACGCTCGCCAGGAAGAGCCTTTGCCTGACTCAGGGCAGCTCAGAGTGTGGGGTAAGTGCATTTGGCCACAGCAGAGCCCTGAGGAGGGAGGGGAGGGGAGAGATGGGTGGGCGGCGGCTCACATGCTTCACTGTCCACTGCTCATTCATCCAACCACTGGTTGAGGGCCGCTGAGCCCTTCTATGCACCAGGTGCTTGGGGTGGTGGGGGGAGGATCTGCAGAGCGTGCAGAGTTGAGCCAGATGTGCCACAACCAGAGCTCCTGGGCACAGAACACAGGGGCACGCCGCCTGTCTAGGGCTCTGTGCTTTGCACCTCACTGCCTATTATCCCAGAGTCATCAGCTGTTCCTCATCCCAGTATCAGAGCCTTTGGCCTTAATTTCAGCCTGCTCTGCTCCAGCCCCAGCCCCCAGACCTGCTGGCTGGCTCCAGCCTCAGCGGGGAAAACCAGACCCACTCATTCATGCTGAGCTACTGTGTTGTCTTCAGGAAGCCTCTCAGTACTTCAGTTGCTTCTGTGTAATGTCCACTCCTACCTGATCTGAAACTGGGAGTTGACCACTGATCTCTTCAAGGGGCCTCTGGCTCAATGAACTGACATGATCAAGGATTTGCATTTTTAAAAAAGATTACACAGAGAAAAAGTTCAGAGTGAAGGAACATAGGATTCCAGGCATGGCAACCCTCAGTTTGAGAACCTCTAAGATGTTAGAACACGAAGACACCTTTTCTAGTCTAGCGTTATTTAAAAGTATTTAAGTGGCCAGGCATGGTGGCTCACACTGTAATCCCAGGACTTTGGGAGGAAGCCCATGTGGGCGGACCAGCCTGGGCAACATGGCAAAAACCCATCTCTACTAAAAACACAGAAGACAGCCAGGTGTGGTGGTTCACGCCTATGGTCCTAAGCTACTCAGGAGGCTGAGTTGGGAGGATTGCTTGAGCCCAGGGTGTGGAGGTTACAGTGAGTCATGATTGCACCACTGCACCCCAGCCTGGATGACAGAGTGAGACCTTATGTCAAAAAAAAAGAATATTTAAAGGATGGTGGCCCTTCTAATGCTTCTGTCCCCAGGTATCCCAAAAAGGCCAGCCCTGGCCTTATTTTTCAGAGAGAAATTGAGTTTAACTTCTGATGATACACTTTCTGGTACTAATTGCTTTAGGAGAACCAGGCTGTGGAGAAAAGATGAGGACAAAGATGGGAAACAGAGTTGTAAGATGTTTCCGATTCTCCCAATGGCCGAATGATGAATTTTGCCTCCCCTATACCCTGCTCTTACACACACACTCACACGCTTCTCCCCAACCCCCTACACAAATACAGACACACACACACACACACTCACACATACACACACACACACACACACACTCTGAAGCAGCCCCATCTCTCTTAGAGTAGCACTGACCCGGCTGTCAGCTCACAGCAGCAGGAAGTGGTGGGCCTGGCAGGCAGGCCAGCGGGGGCTGGGGGAGTGGCTCCAGGCTCATGTTGCAATCCTGGAGATTTGTGGTAGTGTGGGAGATGCTGCCTGACCCCAGGCCCTTCCTCCTGTACTGTTTCTGCTTCCTGGGACAGTCTCAAGCCTGGATGCCAAAACCCAGAATCTTCAGTGCTGGGGAGAGGTGATAGAGACAAGAGGTTTGTCTCTGTTGAATGACCTGCCTGGGGAGGGGCTTCAAGGGGACTTGGGGAGCCAGGACAGGCAGAAGGCCAGGCCTCTTAGGTGGAACAGGTGCCGGCTGTGGGCTTAGGGCTCAGTGGGAGCCCTCTTGTTGTGCTGTGCGTCCTTTTGGGGAAGTTACTTAACCTTTCTGTGCTTCACACTTCCCCCACTCCCTTGCTTATGGAATGCCCACATGGAGCCCTTCTTAGGGTAGCCTTGGGGCACAGTTACAGGTCAGGCCACCAGTGGCCACCCCATGCCAGGAATGGAATCCTGGGCCCCCAGCATGCTCTTTTTCTAGGCAGCAGGTGACCAGCCAGCTCAGGGCAGGAGATGCAGAGCACAGCCAATTACCTGTGGCACACAGACGACCTGCTGGGGCAGGGGGCCACTGCCAGTGTGTACAAGGCCCGCAACAAGGTAGGAAGCAACCCTGGCCAGCCCAGCCTTGGCCTCCTCATGCCTTGGAAGCTGGCCCAGTCAGCTCCCAGAGGACACTGAGGGCGGTGGGACAGGGATCTGGGGACGTTGTGCAGCACACTCACGCTGTGGGTTTGAGCAGAGGAATAGGGAGCTGAAAACGGCTCCTTGAGAGGATGCCTCCGTCAGGCACAAGTTGGGCAAGAGAACTATGAAGTCACAAGGCAAACATCCGAGGAAGGTAGCAGCAAATGGGATCTAGGAAGAGCAGAGGCAGGAATTAGGCCTTGTTTGGATTTATCCTGCAAGAATATACGAGATGATATCCACTCTGTTTTACTTAAGAGTAGTAGCCGGCTGGGCGCAGTGGCTCACACCTGTAATCCCAGCGCTTTGGGAGGCCGAGGTGGGCGGATCACGAGGTTAGGAGATTGAGACCATCCTGGTCAAGATGGTGAAACCCCATCTCTACTAAAAATACAAAAATTAGCTGGGCGTGGTGGCGGGCGCCTGTAATCCCAGCTCCTCAGGAGGCTGAGACAGAGAATCGCTTGAACCCGGGAGGCAGAGATTCCAGTGAGCTGAGATCTTGACACTGCACTCCAGCCTGGAGACAAAGTGAGACTCCATCTTAAAAAAAAAAAAAATAGGAATTGGAGCCAGCCAGACCAGGTTCCAGTCCCTTCCCTGCTGCTAACCCCAGGGAGTGTTAGCTGCCCTGTGGTGATTGTCAATGGCAATTGTAATAATAACAACAAGCCATCCCCTGCAGGAGATCAGAATTTCAGGCTCTTGTCACCTCCCAGTGTGGGACTATCTACCCCTTGAGAGGAAAAGGAGGTGTGGATGGGAGCCCCCCTCCAACCAGGCTCATCTCTGGGTTGGGCTGGTGGGAGAGGCTGAATGGAGGCCCAGGAGAGGTGGCTGCTCCCCCACGGGAGTGGGACGTGTGCTAATCCCCATGCTGTCTCCCACTGCTCCCTCCCCAATGGCAGAAATCCGGGGAGCTGGTTGCTGTGAAGGTCTTCAACACCACCAGCTACCTGCGGCCCCGTGAGGTGCAGGTGAGGGAGTTTGAGGTCCTGCGGAAGCTGAACCACCAGAACATCATCAAGCTCTTTGCGGTGGAGGAGACGGTGGGTCCGGTGCTTGGTCAGAGGGTGGTCTTGTCCTGGACCCTTGTCGTCTGGGGAGAGTCAGGCCACACAACAACAGAGACTGGGTCCCATGCTCATCAGCAGGTCAGACAGAGCAGGCAAATTGCAGAAGGGAGCAAAGGGTGCAAGGGGGTGGGAGCGGTGCACGGGAAAGGAACGATAGACAGAATCAGTACCTAAGCAGAGAGGGCGTCCTGGAATAGGTGACTGTGGATTCCAGTGTTTGAGATCAGTGTGAGGCCAAGGAGGGAAGGCCAGGCCGGAAGCTGGGACCTGGAGAGTGGGGACTCTGGGCTGCATCCCCACTAAGCTGGATGGTGTGACGGTGGCACAGCGGCACGGGCGTGCTTCGTGCCAATGAGGTGTACACTTAACATTGGTTAAAATGGGAAATTTTGTTATGGATATTTTACCACAGTTGAACACCTAATCAACAAAAGTAATACAAAGAGGGGTGCCGCCCTCGGGGAGACAGAGCCACCACCCCTCTCGGCTTCCTGGAGAATCCAGATGGCACCTCCATACCCTGGTGTCCTTGAGACGCCCTCCTCAGCCCCATGTGTGTCTCTGGCCTTCTGCCTGTCCCATGGCTCTGAGCCACTTCTTCCTAGTGGGTGGGGAGGAGAAGTGCTGTCCTCATGAGCCCCTCTCTGTCCCACCTGCAGGGGGGCAGCCGGCAGAAGGTACTGGTGATGGAGTACTGCTCCAGTGGGAGCCTGCTGAGCGTGCTGGAGAGCCCCGAGAACGCCTTTGGGCTGCCAGAGGATGAGTTCCTCGTGGTGCTGCGCTGTGTGGGTGAGCCCCTCCCTGTCCCTGCCTCCACCCTCAGACCAGCAGCAGGCCTGGGACAGATGCTGACGGGCAGGACCCAGGCGTCTGACTCCTGCTAATCCTTCCATTTAAAATTCCAACTTAAAAAGTAAACCTAAAAAAGATTGTACACCGATGTTCATAGCAGCATTATTTACAATAGCCAAAAGTTGGAAACAGCCTAACTGTGAAAACAGAATGTGGGAGGTACCTAAAATAGCATATTAGTCAGTCTTAAAAGGAAAGAAATTCTGACACCTGCTACAACATGGATGGACCTTGGTGACATTATGCTAAGTGAAAAAAGCCAGACACAGAAGGACAAATCCTGTGTGATTCCACTCATGTATTCATAGAGACAGAAAGTACCATGGTGGATGTCAGGGTCTGGGGGCAGAGGAGAGCGGGGAGTTGTTTAATGAGTCTGGTTTCAATTTTGAAGAATGAGGCCGGGTGCAGGGGCTTATGCCTGTAATCTCAGCACTTTGCAAGGCCCAGGTGGGCGGATTATTTGAGGTTGGGGGTTTGAGACCAGTCCGGCAAACACAGTGAAACCCTGTCTCTACTAAAAAAAATACAAAAATTAGCCGGGCATGGTGGCGTGCGCCTGTAGTTCCAGCTACATGGGAGGCAGAGGCATGAGAATCGATTGAACCCGGGAGGCAGAGGTTGCAGTGAGCCGAGATTGAGCCATTGCACGCTAGCCTAGGTGTCAGAATGAGACTCTGTCTCAAAAAAAAAAAAAAAAAAAAAAAAAAAAAAGTGGAGAATGAGAAAAGTTCTAAGCTGGATGGTGTGACGGTGGCACAGCGGCATGGGTGTGCTTCGTGCCAATGAAGTGTACACTTAAAATTGGTTAAAATGGGAAATTTTGTTACGGATATTTTACCACAGTTGAACACCTAATCAAAAGAAATAATCGACAAAGAGGGGTGCCGCCCTTGGGGAGACAGAGCCACCACCCCCTCGGCTTCCTGGAGAATCCAGATGGCACCTCCATACCCTAGTGTCCTTGAGACGCCCTCCTCAGCCCCATGTGTGTCTCTGGCCTTCTGCCTGTCCCATGGCTCTGTCAGCCCATGGGAACTCCTGTGTCTCTGGATCCAAGGACAGCCTGCCCACCAAGATGAGCCTCAGACACTAGACTTACCCTGGCCAGAGCCAGCTAGTGGCTTCCCCGTCTGTCCCCAGTGGCCGGCATGAACCACCTGCGGGAGAACGGCATCGTGCATCGCGACATCAAGCCTGGGAACATCATGCGCCTCGTGGGGGAGGAGGGGCAGAGCATCTACAAGCTGACAGACTTCGGGGCTGCCCGGGAGCTGGATGATGACGAGAAGTTTGTCTCAGTGTACGGGACTGAGGAGTACCTGGTGGGTGAGCTGCTGGGGACCCGCTGCCCCCTTGTGAGCCCCTCAGAGCCCCCATAGAGCGTGTGGCCCACCTCCTGCTTCCAACAGGGTTCTGTCTCTCCCCTGTACCCCAACCAGAAGAATGCATTCTGTTCTCTAAGACAGAAAAGGTGAGGCTGCAGCCTGGCCAGGCCACCCGGCCTTGTGCAGTTAAGTCCTTGCTGGGACTCTCGGGAGGATGGGACGTACAGGTCCCCAGGGCACAGGGTGGGCCAACGGAAACGCTCTGGGTAGGGCGAACGCGACACCCGTTTTTAAGATGACAAAGGAGAAGGATTTGAACAGTTCTGTTTTCACCTGCAGGCGGTGGAAGGGAGTCTGACAGGTCCCAGGCCCTTGCCAGCCCTCCCGCTCCATGGCCGCGTTCTGGTTCTCTCCGGCAGCACCCCGACATGTATGAGCGGGCGGTGCTTCGAAAGCCCCAGCAAAAAGCGTTCGGGGTGACTGTGGATCTCTGGAGCATTGGAGTGACCTTGTACCATGCAGCCACTGGCAGCCTGCCCTTCATCCCCTTTGGTGGGCCACGGCGGAACAAGGAGATCATGTACGGTGGGCCACAGGGCAGGGAATGGGGCAGACTGGCGGTCCCCTGGCCCTTCTCCCACCAGTCCCTGCTGTGTCTCCTGGTCCCCTCACACTGCTTTGGTGCACCCCACACCCAGGCTCTTTGTAGACCTCTTTTTGTTAATCGGATCAAACAAGCAGCTGAGCTCTGCCCGGGACTGACGGGTGTCTGTGAATACACCCTGTGTTAGTTCAGTGCTTCACTCTAGCCCTCTGCTCCCTTACTGCTCTCCTTGTCTTAACCGAAGCTCAAAGAGTGACTTGCCCAAGGTGGCAGAGCTCACCAGGGGCAAAGGTGGCAGCTTCCTGTTCCCAGGTCCAAGGTCCTTCCATGGTTTTGTGCCATCGGACAGGGAACTAGTTAAGTGGCTGGAGACAGTAGCGGCTCCCTCTGAGCGCACCACCTGGAGCAGAGATGTCAGCTGCTTAGTGGAAAGGTTGCTGCACTTGCCTCAGCCCAGGGGTCCAGCTGTGTGGAACCTATATTAGGACCGTGAGAGGGGCAGGAGACCCCCGTGGACAGGGGTTGTCAGGGAAGGCTGGACTCTGAAGGGAGAGAAAGAGGACGAGAGGATACTGGGACCATGCATAGCATGGGCAAAGGTGTGGAGGAGGCTGGCCAGGCTGAGGGAAGTGTAGCTGGGAGGGAGGCAGTGGACAGGGCAAAGGTGTCTCTATCTGAAGCAAAGGGCTCCAGGAGGAGTGCTGAGGCAAGGTGCTCTCACAGCTGAGAGCCAGGTCTCTCACATTCCATCACTCAGGCTACCTTGGGGTGGCTGGGTGACTTGAACCTGTGCTCTGAGCCCTTTGTGCTGAGTGTGTCGTTGCCTGGCAATGTGATGGCTGGGGATCCCGCTGACCCGGTCTTGCTCCCCCTAGGTACCGGATCACCACGGAAAAGCCAGCTGGGGCCATTGCAGGTGCCCAGAGGCGGGAGAATGGGCCCCTGGAGTGGAGCTACACCCTCCCCATCACCTGCCAGCTGTCACCGTGAGTGGGACCCTGCTGGGTGGGTGATGCTGGAGTCTGAGCTGGGTATCACTTCTCTCTGCTGAGTCAAGACTTCTGAGGCCTGTTCCAGCAGGTTCTGGGCATGCTGCAGGCTTAGGCACACCACTTTCCCACCTGGATGCTGGAACGAGTTCTTCCAGCTCTTCCTCCCCAACCCACCCGGCCCCACCACCTTGGTCCTAGCTCTTCAGGACATGCCCCTACTGCCTGCTTAAGGAGGACAGGTCTGGGCCCCCGCCCCTGACAGTCTCCATGTCCTGGGAGGGCAGGGGGCTGCAGAGCCAGCTGGTGCCCATCCTGGCCAACATCCTGGAGGTGGAGCAGGCCAAGTGCTGGGGCTTCGACCAGTTCTTTGCGGAGACCAGTGACATCCTGCAGCGAGTTGTCATCCATGTCTTCTCCCTGTCCCAGGCAGTCCTGCACCACGTCTACATCCATGCCCACAACACGTAAGTGGGGACAAGGGAGGGAAGCAGTGAGAATCTTCTGTACCCAAGCAGCGGTGCCTGTTCAAAGCAGCATCTCCCACAGTACATTCTGAAGAGTGTATATGTAGGAACGCTTCTGGGTCCAAACATAGTCTGGAAAAAGACTAGATCTACGAAGTTAAAGCTAAACAGGTTTTCTTGCATGTACTTCAGAGAGTCAGTACCTTTTCTAATGCTAATATGCATTATACATCTGAGAAGTGTGTGCGTGTATGTTGGCTGTGCATTTCCTAAATATACGACTCATAGAACCCTTGATTCCCGGAAAATTTTATAGAACTAGGTAAATGTAATGGCAGTGTGACAGGAAGAGGTGCAGAGTCAGAGACTGGGTATTGGGACTCCTGGGGCCTGTTCCCACTCTGTCTCCATCACTATAAGATGTGAACTCTCCCCTTGGCCTCTCCACCCTTGATGACAGAGAAAACCACCCCCGTCCCTCGCTCTGCAAAACAGATCCCTGCCTATGGGCAATGCTTAGCTGGGGCTTAGGAGACCTTGGCCCCCTGCCCTGCCTACTGACACCCCATGCCCTCTGCCCCCTACCATGGCTATGTCTAGGATAGCCATTTTCCAGGAGGCTGTGCATAAGCAGACCAGTGTGGCCCCCCGACACCAGGAGTACCTCTTTGAGGGTCACCTCTGTGTCCTTGAGCCCAGCATCTCAGCACAGCACATCGCCCACACGACAGCAAGCAGCCCCCTGACCCTCTTCAGCACAGCCATCCCCAAGGGACTGGCCTTCAGGGACCGTGAGTAGAGCCACCTGGGCTGGATCTTTCTCCTCCCCACATTTCCTGTGAGACAGGAGTTTGCAATCCAGGCCATTGGTTACTTTCCTTTGCGGGTGTTTCTTTGGGGCCACAGGGAGCCAGAGGCAGATGTGGGTTTTAATTCTGCAGATGCAGGTTCTAATTCTGCAGATGCCTCTGAGATGCCACATGATGTGGGCTGGTGGCTTGACCTCCCGGGGGCTTCCCAGCATCCCCAGAGCTGTGGAAAGAGCTCCAGTGGAAACAGAGAGATCTGGATTTAATGCAGTTTCCATAATCTCTGATTTGTGGGGAAGCCTCAGACAGTTTGTGTTGGAAGAAGCCCAAGTCTGAGCTCCTGGAAAGAAGGGACGGGGGTCAGGGGTCCAGAGCTTGAGCCTTTCTCCAAATCCTAGCAGAAGTTTCCTTTCTTCTCACTTGAATAATACCAGTTTTATCCTCCTTCTCTGAGGCTAGGAAGGGGTATTCTCCTCAAAACCTGTGGGCAAGAAGGTGATTTAGTCCATTTTCGGCCCTTGGGCATGAGCATGTAGTTCTCAAAAGTGGCCACAAGGTGGCAGTGAGGGAATCACAACTTTAAATGCGGCTAAGGCTGGCAAGGTGGGGGGCTCAGAGTGAGTTGCGAAGCCTGAGGTGGGAGATTGGCAGTGACGGGTGAGTGTGCGCTGGACTTAATGAAAGATGAGCCGACCCAGCACCATATAGGCAGCCCCCTCAGACAGGGTCTTTGTCTGCAGCTGCTCTGGACGTCCCCAAGTTCGTCCCCAAAGTGGACCTGCAGGCGGATTACAACACGGCCAAGGTGAGGGGCAACCCCCAGGTGGCAGGGAGGGGCATGGCCCAAGGGTAGGAGGTGTGGGACCTGGTCCTGCGCACCTCTGTGTTTCAGGGTGTGTTGGGCGCTGGCTACCAGGCCCTGCGGCTGGCGCGGGTCCTGCTGGATGGGCAGGAGCTAATGTTGCGGGGGCTGCACTGGGTCATGTGAGTAGCCATGAGGGCTGGGCACAAAGGGCGAGGTGGGCAGGAGCGGGAGGTGGGCAGGAGGGGAGTGGGCAGGAAAGGGAGGCGGGCAGAGAGGGGAAGATCAGCAGGAGCGGGAGGCAGAGAGGAGGAGGGGCGGGCAGGAGAGGGGGTGGGCAGGAGAGGGGGTGGGCAGAGACGGAGAGGCAGGCAGGAGGGGGAGGCGGGCAGGAGGGGAGGTCGGCAGGAGGCGGAGGCCAGCACCCTGGGATGCTGTCTGCATGCGCAGTGCTCTGAGTCCCCGATCAAGGCAGCTCTGACTCAGTCTCCCCTTGGACAGGGAGGTGCTCCAGGCCACATGCAGACGGACTCTGGAGGTGGCGAGGACATCCCTCCTCTACCTCAGCAGCAGCCTGGGGACCGAGAGGTGGGTGTTCGCCCCAGGCTGCTGGGACCTCTCAGCCCTGCTCTGTCTGCTCCTCACCCTTAATACCTCCAACAATGCACCTCTCCTCCCCATCCCGGGGCTCCTGCCTTCCCTGCCCTCCTAGAATAGAGGCACCCACACCCTATCCCTTATCCCCACCTCACCAAATAACTGCAATGGCTCCCTCCAGTCCCTCACCTGCAGGGGAAGGGGCCCATGGGGGCATAGACTCTCCAGGTACCAAGGTGGCCTCCCTATCCCAGGAAGGGGCTTCTGTCCTGCCAAGTCCTTCTCTGAATGATTTAGAATGCTCACCCTGTGCCAAGTGCCAGCAGAACTCTAGGGGGAGGCCTCACACCCACACACAGAACAAGATCCCGGTGGTCTTGTTCTCCACGCCTAATCTCCTGCTTTCTCTGACTCTTCAGCTTATCCTTGCCTTCCTTGGGTTCCCTGCCCCAATCCTTGGAACCTTACTCCCTCCACTCCCTTGTCTCGGGCTAATTCGTGGGGATGAGTTGGAAGTAGAGAGAGACTGAGGGGGAGAAAGTCAGGTGGAAGGCTCTGGAGATGGGGAATGTGGGAATACTTCATTGATCAGAGCATGATTGAGAAGTGGGCACAGCACCCCAGATCCTGGAAGGCACGAGGCCATGGTACGGGTGAGGGCAGGAGCCCTGCAGCCTAGGGATGCCACTGGTGGTGGAAGTCTTTGGGGACAGAGGATCAGAGACTGCGCACATGCCTGAAGGCCCTCCTCCTCTCGCCACCCCGCAGCCCTTGTCTCCAGGGAGCTCCAGGGAGTTTCCCAGCTGTGGGCTAACTCATGCAGCCCCACGTGCCTCCTGCTTGGCAGCAGCAACACAGATGATGGGGCAGCTGGGAGGTGGAGGAGCAGGGAGGAGGAAGAGGAGCATCTCCAGATAAGAGGGATGGAGTCTCCATCCAGACTGAGCCCCTCTCAAACGGTGACAGAGAGTGGGGTTCAGTCAGCAGAACTGCGAGTGAATCTCCTTTGAGCAGAGCTCTGTCCAGGACACAGAGGGGGCTCCGGGTAGATGTGGCCTCCTATCATTCACAGAGGCCCATGCTTCCTGCGGAGCAGCTAGCCCTTCCTGGACATGTGAGGGCTGATGGGATTGTTGGGTAAGAGGAGACTTGAGAAGGGTAGAGGCAACCATGGAGGCCTTCCTGAAAGATGAGGCTTTTAAGGCCAGAAGGAAGGAGAATACCTCAGGCAGGAAGGTCTGTGCAGAGACAGAGAAGAAAAGGGCCCTGTTCAAGGGGAGCGAGGGGGTGCTGGGGAGGCTTACTAAAGCCACAGTCATGATGGCAGGTAGCCCAGAGCTAAGCCAGAGGCGGACAGAGGTGGGGTGAGGAGGGGAGGAAAGAATGCATAGAGGCCCTGGAGGGGTCCAGCTAGAGGGAGGTTGGACCCCAATAAAACAACCAGTAGGGAGCCATTGTAGATTCTTGACCTGGGAAGATGTGTTTGGGAAAGCCTTTTGGGTGTCTGTCTGGCCACTTGTCCTGGATGGACAGGGGCTGGGGGCGAGTGGCACACTGGCCTAGGTCTGGCGTCCTGGCATCCTGGCGTCCAGTGGCTGCTGTTCCCCTGTTATGGCTCTGCAGCCTCCTCCAAGGTGGCCTCTGTGGTTTGTCTAGAGAGCTCGGGTCAGGCAAGTGCCTGCTTTGAAGCCTATTTCAGCCTCCCATCAAGGAGGAAGATGGGGAGCAAAAACAGTTGTGAGCAGGGAGCCAGAGGGCCAGGTGCAGCCTCTTCTCTTAGTCTGGGTGTGACTCCAGCCCACTGTCACCTTACCCTACCTGGGCCTCTGTGTCCTCATTTTCAAAACGAGAGGGTTGGATGATCTCTGCGGTCTCCCCGCTCCCACATGTTGCAAGCCCGTTCTTGCCTGAACATCCCCAGACCTGTAGATTCTCCTAAGGTCTGAAAACACCAGCTCCACCCGCAGTGGAACCAGGTATTTTCATGAGCTGAATGTGACACTGGAGGAACCCAGCATCTCATGCCAAGCGGCCCACCTTTGCCCAGCCTGGTGACTCGCTCCTCCCTGAGTGTGCTCCTCCTGCCTCAGGTTCCCCAGGACAGCTCCTCTGGCAGAGCAACCTTGCCTTTGTCCTAAAGCTTTCTGGCCCTCCTGGGCAGCTGCTGTCATGCGGAGGCACTGCCCAGGCAGCCAGGATGGGCTTTGGGAATCCCAGGGCTTCCCCCAGCCCCACCACCAGGCAAGACTTTCCAGGCAAGACTTCATCTCTGAGGTCCCTTTGGATCCCTATGAACACCTTATTAGGTCGCAGGAAGGAAATTTGTCTCCTCGTTTTATAGACGAAGAGCCTGAGGCCTGGAGAGCTAAAGGACTAACCCAAGGTCATGCAGATAGCAAATGTGACTGCCAGGACTAGGACTCGAACCCATGTCTCCTGACTCCCTGTGGAGACGGATTGGGTCCAGCCTCACCCTCTTCTGCCATCAAATATCCCAAACCTTCATCCATTTGTGCACTCAGTAATGCCTTCAACATCCATGCACTGACAGACTACTGTGTGCTGAACACATTGCTAGGCACTGGAGTCGTACGAGGAGCAAAGCAACGGCACCCCTATCTTCAAGGAGCCTGCAGTTCATTCCTGATTCTCTCTTTGCTCAGCTCCCCTTTCCTCCGCTACTTCTCCATTCCCAAGCCAAAGTACACAGGATACTTTTTTAAAATCATGATTATTACTAAAATGTATACACTAATGGTAGAAAGTTAGAAAACAGAAATAAGCAAAAATAAGAAAATTAAAATCCCGTATCCTACTATCTAGAGATAGGTTATCACACCTTAGAAGGACACGTCCTTCTAGATATTATTCTACTACGCGTAAACATTAACCAACATGAAATGATGGTGTATTTGCCGTTTTATAACCTGTTTTTGAGATCACGTGCACGGTCCCACCTTCTGGAGTACTCATTAGAGTTTCCCCTTGAAGTTGTTTGTCTTGTCCTTCTTTCTCAGCATTTCCTGTAAACTGGGAAGTTTTAAAAAAATTTTAGTATTTTATTTATTTTCATTTCTTTTTTTTTCAAGGCAGGGTCTCACTATGTTGGCCAGGCTGGTCTTGAACTCCTGGCCTTAAGTGATCCTCCCACCTTGGCCTCCCAAAGTGCTGGGATTACTGGTGTGAGCCACCATGCCTGGCTTTTATTTTGTTTTATTTTATTTTATTTTTATTTTTATTTTTGTAGAGACAGGGTCTCACTATGTTGCCCAGGCTGATCTCAAACTCCTGGCCTCAAGCAATCCTTCCACTTCTGTCTCCCAAAGTACTGGGATTACAGGCATGAACCACTGTGCCAGGCCTAAACTGGGAGTGCATAAGGCTAGATGGATTCCAGTTGAACATTTTTTGCTAGAATATATTATTGATGATGCCGGGCATTATATGTCGATATACCATTGGCTGGTGACAGCCTGATTCCTCTACTGTAATGTTACATTTTCCCTGTAGAAGAAAGAAGCAGAGTGGTGTGACCTTGTCACTGTGCAAATGCTCACCCCTTTATCATCCATCATTGCTTGTAACGCTATGCCTCAGGTAACAATTTCACTGGGCAGCAAGATGATAATGTTCAAACTTCTGATACATCATTGCCTAGTAGTCTACAAAATATAGCTTTTCCCTCAGCAGAAAGCTGTTGGTTATCAAGAAATACAGTTTCTACTGGACAGGAACTTAATTCTTTCCCTTTAGTTACAAAGTTTCCTGGTAAGGAGATCATTAATAGCAGCCTTGCATCACGGGCCCATGGATTTTCATAGACTCAAGGTGTTACAGTCTGTCTCAACCTTTATTCTTTGCAATACTCAACAATGTCACAACTTGGGTGAGTAGGACCCTCTTCAGGATGGTGCCTCTGTACCAAACACAAAATTCTCCAGAGACCCGGAGAGCCACCAAGGCTGTCCCACAGATGCTATGCCCAGCATGTGCCCACAGAGCTCTCTGCCTCCCACCTTGGCTGTTCCCAAGCCCCCAAATGTGGCCTTTCTCCTTGCCTCCCTCAAGGTCCAGCAGCGTGGCTGGAACACCTGAGATCCAGGAACTGAAGGTGGCCGCAGAATTGAGGTCCAGGCTGCGGACTGTGAGTGAGGCTGGAGGGCAGGGGCTTAGCAGGATCAGAGCTGGGGGCCCATGGTCCAGCCAGCCTGCCCACCAGTGCCCAGGTTGAAGACCCCACGGGGGTCTGCCTTCTTGCCCCACAGCTAGCTGAAGTCCTCTCCAGATGCTCCCAAAATATCACGGAGACCCAGGAGAGTCTCAGCAGCCTGAGCCAGGAGCTGGTGAAGAGCCGGGATCAGGTACATGAGGACAGAAGGTCTGTGGGATTTTCCTTCTTTGTGGGGTGGGAGTGGGGGAGTGGGGGAGTGGGGGAGTGGGCAGCGCCAAAGGTCAAGTAGCCTTTAGCCTTTACAGACGTCAGCTTGCATTCCCCTTTCTCTTGGCAAGAGTGCTAGGGCCTGGGGGAGTGGAGGAGATCCAGCAATGAACAAGAACCCCCCGCCCTGCACTGCCCCAGACACCAGCCGGGAGGAGAAAATGATCTGGGGTCCTGCTCCCATCTGGGAGTTTGAGGAGCGCCTTGGGAATCTTAGCAGGTGCAATAATTCTGAATAAAAGAAGACTTTAGTTCCCTTTCTTGTGTCAGGCCCTTGGGCTGATCCTCTTACATACAGCATCTCGTTGAATCCTGAAAACAATAATGATGCTACGATAATGCCCTTTTTGTAGAAGCTCGGTCAGCGAGGTTAACTTATCCCGAGTCACAGCCAGTAAATGACAAATGACAGAGGTGGCTTCAGGTCGGGTCTGTCCACCTCCAAAGCCTATGTTCTTGGCCTATGCCAGGCAGGGGTTTACAAGCTTTAAAGCACGACTCTCCCTTCTAACAGGCATAGAAATACCCCCTTCCCCCAGCCCCAGCTGACTGTGTGGAGCCGCTGCCTACCTTGCCGCCTCTGACCAGGGGGTGGGCGGTGCCCAGTGCGGACCTCCTCCCCATTCTCTTTGGTGCCTGCTGTAATCTGGGCCTATCCCCATCCATCATCCCATGCCCTCAGTTCTAAATTCAAACAGCTCTGAACACCACAGGAGGTTTTCTTAACTGTTTTGGCCATAAAACCTGACCTAAACCAAATGAGGCTCTTTACAGACTTTATCCCACTTGGGGTGAATGTTCTTGTGGTTCTTTGGAGATGTGAATGTGTCTGATTAGGAGTTGATGCCCTGCTCAGGCCGTTCCACAACACACTGTGTGGGCACCAAACTGCCTTTCCAATATCAGAAGACGATTCTGAATTCAGAGCCCATTTGGCCCCAAGCCTTTTGGATGAAGGCTGCAGATCTGAGGCCTGTCCTTTTGGATGAAGGCTGAGGATCGAGGCCCTGTCCTTTTGG
>NC_045434.1:63316572-63346699 GCF_002776525.5 Piliocolobus tephrosceles
GAAGGCTGAGGATCGAGGCCCTGTCCTTTTGGATGAAGGCTGAGGATTGAGGCCCTGTCCTTTTGGATGAAGGCTGAGGATCCCAGGCCCTGTCTTTTGGATGAAGGCTGAGGATCGAGGCCCCGTCCTTTTGGACAAAGGCTGTGGATCTGAGGCCTATCCTTTTGGAGGAAGACTGAGGATCAAGGCCCTGTCCTTTTGGATGAAGGCTGAGGATCGAGGCTCCGTCCTTTTGCATGAAGGCTGTGGATCTCCGGCCTGTCCTTTTGGATGAAGGCTGCAGTTCTGAGGTCCCGTCCTTTTGGATGAAGGCTGTGGATCCCAGACCCTGTCTTTTGGATTAAGGCTGAGGATCGAGGCCCTGTCCATTTGGATGAAGGCTGTGGATCTAAGGCCTGTCCCAGCTACTTCGTCTTCCACCCACATGTTCCTGGCGGGGCAGGCTCCGGCTGGCAGAGCCCTGGAACAAGCCCGTGCTCTGTTCAGAGTCCGGCTCCAGAAATAGCAGAGATGGGGTCGCTTGGAGGTGCCGCAGGGAGGGAGTGGAGCTACATAGGCCTGAGGGTGAGGAAGAACTTTCCCCACACACTCCCGACTTCTCAGACAAAGTGTTTGTATCCAGCCTGAAAAGGGGAAGGAAGAAATAATACTGACCTTCAACCCCAGACCCAGAAGGTCATCGGGAGATCATCTCCCCAGTTCCTCCACCTCCAGGCAGGACCAAGACCTGTTGATTCATTCTTGTTTTCAACAAGGATTACTGATTCATTATTTATGTTAAGTTTCTGCTGTGTGCCACGCGTTGGGTAAACCAAGAAACTATACTCTTCTGCCTTTTCCAGTCGACCAGAGAGAGATTTTAGCTCCCTTCCATCCCCAGCTGTCACTGCCAGACACGCTCTTAGGTTTCAGGGGCCTAGGCTTCTTCCCAGGGCCTAGTCTCACAATTTCTCATGTAGGAAAGGCCACGTTCCTGCTGCTTGTCCTGCTTGGCTTCCTGTCTCTCTTGTCTCCTACTTAACTCATGCTGTGAGCGCATGTGTGAGAGAGAGGAAGAATAAGCCATGAGAATGAGAGATGGCTGGCTGACTGTGTGGGGTCTCAAATAAGCCTAGAGACAGTCGCCTCCACTCCCAAATTGATCCCCTAAAACTGTGGCAGTGAGGCTCCTCCCCTATTCCACTGCCACCCTTCGCCTCCCTCCTCTTTGCTCTGTGCCGTTAGATTCTTCCAACACCTGGTCCCTGTCATCTGCCCACAGCATCCAGCAGATTCAGTGCTGTTTGGACAAGATGAACTTCATCTACAAACAGTTCAAGAAGTCTAGGATGAGGCCAGGTGAGCCCGGGGAGGGCAGATGTCCCTTCTCTCTCCTCTGTCTCCCTTCTTTCTTCCTTTTCTCTGGTGAGTCATTGCTACCAGTGGCCACTAACCTCCAGCTAAGTGGCCACTAACCTCCAGCTGGTGGTCTTGGAGGCCCACTAAGTGGATGGTTCTGTGCAGCTGCTCTAGGGCAGGGCTCTGCAAGCTGCCTGCAGGCCAGTGGGGGACGTGAAACCTTTACATGCCTGCCTGTTGCCACATGAGAGATTTGGATCACATGGTTGGGGGATCCAGTGAGGGATCCATCCAGTGGGGGATCCACCAGGCTCCTAGAGCCTGGGTGCTCTAGGAAAGGTAGTCCTGGAAAGAGATCCCTCACCTTGGCAGAGCATTTTAAAGTATAAAATGTCACTATCCATTGTGTCCTTGGGGCACTGAGGTAGTCAGGTTTTCCAGAAAAGGGG
Organism: Piliocolobus tephrosceles; assembly: GCF_002776525.5. Lineage (NCBI taxonomy): Eukaryota > Metazoa > Chordata > Mammalia > Primates > Cercopithecidae > Piliocolobus > Piliocolobus tephrosceles. The sequence goes on from NC_045434.1 coordinate 63,318,360, forward strand.
AGATCAGGAGAAGTCCCGTTTTGAGTCTCTGGGTCAGGCATTTTGGCTGCATGATCCATTAATCCTCACAAGGACGTTGTGGCAGGCGCAGCCCATTCACAGGCTCGGGGGTGGGAAGCTGCGTGTCCAAAGTGACTGCCGTTGTGGGGTAGTGCAAGGGGGAACCCAGGGAGGGCTGGTGAGGGGGTTGGAGGGAGCCTGCGGAGGCTCCAGTTGACACTTCTGGTTGGGGAACTAACACACCAGGAACCAAACCTCCCCCTCCCCTCCCAGGCCCCAAGCATTTCCTCATCTGTAGACTGAAGGTCTTGGGCTTGATTGCCAAATTATCTTCTGTCCTTGGGATTATCTAAAAACCACGGTCCAGTAGAAATATAATGCCAGACACATATGTAATTCTAAGTTTTCTAGTAGCCAATTTTTAAAAAGTAGAAACAAGTGAAATTAATTTTAATGTGTTATTCAACCCAATATATCCAGTGTCATTTTAGCGTGCAATCAATATAAACAAAATCACTAAAGAAATACCTTATATTCTTTTTGTGCTATCACATAAACACATAACTTATTTCCTTAGCAATTCTGTTTATGTTGATTACATGCTAATATATATATTTGAGACATGCTAATATATATATTTGAGCCGTTCTCTGTCACCCAGACAGGAGTACAATAGCATGATCACTGCCCACTGTCGCCTCAACCTCCTGGGCTCAAGCCATCCTCCCACTTCAGCCTCCTGACCGGCTGGGACTACAGGATGCTTTTCCATCGCTTTGTTGTTTTATATTTCACATATATATATATATATATATTACTCACATATATATATATATATATATATTTCATTTATAACACATCTCTGTTGGGAAACTAAATTTTATATATGTGTGTGTGTGGAGCTGGGTGCGGTGGCTCATGCCTGTAATCTCAGCACTTTGGAAAGCTGAAGCAGGAGGAACACTTGGGCCCAGGAGTTCAAGACCAGCCTGGGCAACATAGTAAGACCCCATCTCTACAAAAAGTAAACAGAATTAGCTGGACATGGGCAAGTGCCTGTAGTCCTAACTACTTGGGAGGCTGAGGTGGGAGGATCACCTGAGGCTGGGAGCTGGGAGTTGGAGGCTGCAATGAGCTGAGATCACACCACTGCAGCACTCCAGCCAGGGCGAGAGGGAAACCCTGTCTCAAACATCAACAACAATAACAAAACCTCTAGGCATTGTTACCTTCCCCATTTTATAGATGAGAAAAACCAAGGCACAGAAAGGTTAAGCAGCCCAAGTAATCTAGGCCCAACTGCTTTTAACCATCCCATGTTACAGCCTCAAAGCAGTTTTACTTCTATTGGTCTTTAAGAGACCTTTATTAAAATTAAAAATGGGGCCGGGCACGGTGGCTCAAGCCTGTAATCCCAGCACTTTGGGAGGCCGAGACGGGTGGATCACGAGGTCAGGAGATCGAGACCATCCTGGCTAACATGGTGAAACCCCGTCTCTACTAAAAAATACTTTTAAAAAAACTAGCCGGGCGAGGTGGCAGGCGCCTGTAGTCCCAGCTACTCCAGAGGCTGAGGCAGGAGAATGGCGTAAACCCGGGAGGCGGAGCTTGCAGTGAGCTGAGATCCGGCCACTGCACTCCAGCCTGGGCGACAGAGCGAGACTCCGTCTCAAAAAAAAAAAAAAAAAAAAAAAAAAAAATTAAATTAAATTAAATTAAAAATGAACATCTAACTGTTAAAACCCAGCGTGTTGAAAGATACCATTTTTTAAAACTCCCAGTGGTCTTCAGGGCACTCTCGCTTGAGCCTCACGGGACTCCCGTGTGGAACCTGTGATGGATGAGGAGACAGGCTCAGCGAAGTGAAATCACTCGCCTAGAGCCGCCTGCCAACGGGAGAAAGGGCTGAGGCTTGTCCTAGGTCTCTCGGACTGCACACATGCTCTCAGCTGGCCGAGTGCAGGGCCCAGGAGGGGGACTCTGCTATTGGAGGAGTGGGATGGGGAGGCCCACCAAGAGAACCTCCATCATCATTTCATCTTGTGGCTGCGGCCACCCTGGAGGCCCATTCCTGCGGAGAGCAGGAGGGGGCAGCATATCCCTAGTACATGAGCCTTAGGGCCCTTCAGGAGGCAGCCAAGGCCATGAAAGCTTCAGCCTTTGTGGCAAAAGTGGCTGGGCAGAGCGGGGAGGTAGAAGGTAGTGGCCTGGTTTCTCTAGCTCATTGCAGGCAGAGCCCGTGAACATTCAGGGATGGGACCATCCAGCTGCAGGCATCAGTCACTCTGGGAGGGTGCTGGATAAGGGGCTATGGCTGACTGAGCCTCCTTCCAAGCCCATTCATCCCCCACCTCCCACCCGAAGCATCCCCCACGTCCCCACCCTGGCCCTGCACTGCGGGCTGCCTTCCCCTGGGGCCCTCACACAACTTCCCCGCGGCTTCTTGAGGCCCCGGCTTTGTCCTAATCAGCTACTTGGGTGCTGGCTTCACTCCTTTGCGCTTCCTATTCTGCTGGGCCATGAGTTCCTGTGAAGCAGCACGGGCAGGGCCGTCTTCGTCTTTGTAACTGTCTCCTGACCCTTGCTGCTCTCTGTTTGGTTGACTGATTGAATAGGTGACATCTGTCCTGTCTGTTTTCTCCAGGGCTTGGCTACAATGAGGAACAGATTCACAAGCTGGATAAGTGAGTGGTCTGTCCGCCTACAGGTGGGTGGGCAGGAGGGTGGGTGTCCTCGGGGCAGAGCGATCCTAACGCCAGAGGAGAGGCTGTGAAGGGCCCTGCCCCGGGCTGCAGCTGAGCAGTTGGGGCTAACAGGTTATCTGGGACCAGGGGAGGGAGTGTGCATAGCTTCATTGGAGGGAGGCTTCTCAGATGCAACCTTGATGTAACTGGATTTACTTCTGGTATGGACAAGACTGTTTGCAGGCTTTTTTTTTTTTTTTTTCTCTCTAGTCATCCTCACTGAGGGACCACTTACCACTTCCTGCTTCTGCCCTCTGCCTGAACCTTCCCTGCCTCCCCCTGCTCCTCTGTCTCCCATGTTTCCTGGACACCTCATATCCAGGAGGCCCTCCCTGATTTAATGGTTGTCTGGGAACTCGCTCCCCCAGTTCTACAAGCACCCCGAGCCCCCGCACACGGACACACACACACCTTCTTTCCATGACTGCCTCACTTTCCCTTCCCTTTCCTGAGGACTAAGCTTGAGCACGTGTGTGTTCCCCGAGGACGCACTGTGCATCTCCCATGTCTCCCTGTTGATGTGGGTTTTGCTGGCCACCGCAGCCTTCACAATCCAAGTGTGTGACCGTCCTTCCTCCTTTCCCAGAGACATAGCCCTGCTGTGGTCGCAGGGCTTGGGCACTTACGACAAGGTGGTGACGGAGACTGAGGGATGGTGGGCTTGTGCACAGTGGTTCTGGTGGCCCATCTGTGCCTTTGTTCCCTGTCATTCTAGGATGAATTTCAGCCATTTAGCCAAAAGGCTCCTGCAGGTGTTCCAGGAGGAGTGCGTGCAGAAGTATCAAGCATCCCTAGTCACGCACGGCAAAAGGATGAGGTAACAGCCCTTCCTGAGCTCATGGAGCCCAGGGCCTGGCCTGGCCCTTCTAGACTTCAGAGGACCCAGGGCTTTGTGGAGCCCTGAGGGAGAGGGAGGAGCGAGTGAAGGGGTGTGAGCAGATGAGTGGTTTTGTGTTCCTGGGTGGACCAGGCAGTCGGCTGGGAGATTTCTATAGCTTAGCTTATTTAATCCCACAACACCTGCCCGATACGGCAGATATCATCACCCTATTTCCTAGATGAGGAAACCGAGGCTCTGAGAACAGGTCTCCTCTGCACATCACATGGCTAGTAAGTGGCAGACCCAAGACTCATATGTGGCTCTGTCTGCCTCTACCATCTGGGCTTTTGAGGGTAAAATCAAATCAAATCTGGATTCTTTCTACCGTTCCACCTGGTTGTATTGAGAAATCTCCTTTAGGAGAACACTAGATCCCCCTGGGATAAGGACAGTGGCAGTGGCCCTTAAGGAGAATCCTCTGTCACACCGTCCCCTTCAGGAGTTATGGGTTCCGCCTTCTCAGATCAGGCCCACTCTCCGTTCCCCCGCCTGTGTGAAAGTTGGCCCCTCCAGAGAAGAGAGGACAATTTCCCACGTGCTGCCACGTTCTGAGGCCTGTAGGACCTCACCTTGTTATGGGGCTGAGACCTGGGCACTCACCTGTCCTCATATCAGAATACCAATGCCTGCTTCTCCTACTCCAACCCACCACACATTCTGGTGTAATTGCTCTGGAGCAGGGCTTGGATATCAGTGTAGTACAGCTTCTCCAGGTGATTCTAATGTGTGGCCAGGGCTGAGCACCAACCCCTGATTTCACGGCTCTGGGCCTTGAGGAAAATGTTCCTACTCCTTCTCTCCACTTAGAGACAGAAGAGAATTCACTCTGGAAATGAGAGTGTGGGGAGTTCCCCACACCGAGAGCCCTAGTGTGGGCTATCCTCTGCCTCTCTGCAGCCTGACTGGTGCCACACTCACCATAGCTGGCACGTGTCACCCAGCCCCAGCCACATGCATGTTGTTGGTGCTCCCCACTGCGGCTCTGGAGGGGCCCTCCCAGCCTCAGCCAGCTGTGTGCCTCTGCATTATTGCAGTGGGGCAGGCAAGCGTAGAGGGCACAGCTGGCAGGGCAGAAGCAGCGAGGGAGGCAAATACCCGGGACCCGCCTGTGTCCATGTGCGGACCCGATGGCAGCTGGGCAAGTCCTGGTGAGTGGGCCGAGTCCTGCTCTAATTCTAAGTCTCTGTCTGTTCTCTTGAGGGTGGTGCATGAGACCAGGAACCACCTGCGCCTGGTCGGCTGTTCCGTGGCCGCCTGTAACACAGAAGCCCAGGGGGTCCAGGAGAGTCTCAGCAAGGTGGGCATGGCAGAGGAATTCTAGGTGCTCTGGGGATGCAGGCTGGGGCTCTTGTTACCCATGTCTTCACCTCCTCAAGTACTCCCCTTACCCAGCTACACATAAGCTGGCTACTAAGTGCTGACTAAAGTATGGCTTCCCTGCAGATCCTGGAAGAGCTATCTCACCAGCTTCTTCAGGACCGAGCAAAGGGAGCTCAGGCCTCCCCACCTCCCATAGCTCCTTACCCCAGCCCTACACCAAAGGACCTGCTTCTCCAGTAAGTGCTGGGGAGAAAGGGGGTGTGTATCTGTGCGGAAGGGGGTTGTAGGGAGCATGCTGAGTTTAGACCTTGAGGGGTTTGGCCTCATGCCAGTCCTAAGAGGCAAGATTAAAGAGACTGGCTGGGTGCAGTAGCTCATGCCTGTAATCCCAGCACTTTGGGAGGCCAAGGTGGGCGGATCAACTTGAGGCCAGAAGTTCAAGACCAACCTGGCAAACATGGTGAAACCCCATCTCTAGTAAAAATACAAAATTTAGCCAGGTGTGGTGGCATGCAGCTGTAATCTCAGCTACTCGGGAGGCTGAGGCACAAGAATTGCTTGAATCCGGGAGGCAGAGGTTGCAGTGAGCCAAGATAGTGCCACTGCACTCCAGCCTGGGCAAGGGAGCAAGGCTCGGTCTCAAATAAGCAAACAAAAAAGAATAAAGAGGCTTCTTTGGGGGGGGAGCTGCAGAGGAGGGTGGGCCTCCCAGGAAAGGGGTCTGGGCAGGGCAACTTCCGGCCTCAGCCACTTCTCCTGCCTCTGCCTTGGGCAGCATGCAAGAGCTCTGCGAGGGGATGAAGCTGCTGGCGTCTGACCTCCTGGATAACAACCGCATCATTGAGCGGTAAGGAGCTTTCACCTTGTGTGTGTCAGGGCTGGGTCTTCAAACTACTCTTGCCTGGGGGCGGCGAAAAGTCCCCACGCCTGCCCATGCAGGTTTGATGACACGTGTCCATTTTCCAAGCAGCCCTGTTGAAGATTAGGCGTTTTCCACAAATGAGTTGACATCCTCAGGAGGTGTAGGATTCACTTATAGCCTTTAAAATGTGAGCCCCCATGCTGTCAGGGAGTGGGGGCCTGGAGGCATGGGGTTTGCGCCTGTGTCCAGCTCTGCAACTCCGTATGTACTCTGTGCCCAAGCTGCCCCAGACCGCCTCCTTCAATCACAGCCATCCTCAGGATAGGTGCTGTTTTCATCCCCATGTGCTACCCCAGGAAGCCACAGCACACACAGCTTGGGTACGATGTCCAAGGCCAGTGTTTCTCTGGCCTTGTGGGGCTCCTGTCCCTCTTGCCAATGCTCATGGGCCAGCCCGGGGCTGCAGGATCATCTGATTCAACTCCCCTCCCCGGGGCATTGAGGGGTCGTGAGAGGTTGGTGTGGGAACGCAAGAGGGCTCCGACTCGAGACTGAGACTGAGATTTTGTGTACCAGTAAAAGTTCTTTTTCTTTCTTTCTTTTTTTTTTTTTTTGAGATGGAGTCTCACTTTGTCACCCAGGCTGGAGTGCAGTGGTACTGTGTCGGCTCACTGCAACCTCCATCTCCTGGGTTCAAGCAATTCTCCTGCCTCAGCCTCCCAAGTAGCTGGGATTACAGGCGCCCACCATCACACCAGCTAATTTTTATATTTTTAGTAGAGATGGGGGTTTCACTATGTTGGCCAGGCTGGTCTCGAACTCCTGGCCTTAGGTGATCCGCCTGCCTCGACCTCCCAAAGTACTGGGATTACAGACATGAGCCACCGTGCCTGGCCACGTACCAGTAAAAGTTCTAAAAGAAAACTCAAGACCAACAGAGTTACCAGCTGCTCACATAACCAAGTAAGCACATTTGAAGTAAAAAAAAAAAAAAAAAAGAAAGCCCTGTCATCGAGTAACCCCACTTTATAAAACACATTTTATCACCAAAGAGAGATAACCCCAGGATAAAGGATGGTCCTTGCTTGCCCTGAAGGCCAGCAGCCCTGTTTATATACACGTACACACGTGCACGCATCTCCCGCTCCTGCCTATCATCCTCGTGTCTGTCATTTTCCTGCCTGGGAACCAGCGGCGGGGTAGAGTCAGCAGAGATTCCTACAGGATTTCAATCCTGACCCTGCTTCTTACCAACTGCGTGATCCCGGGAGGTGTGTTCAGCTTTGTGCTTCAGTTCCCTCCCCTGTGAGACAGGAGTAATAATTTCTACCTCGTGGTATTGACATAGGGATTAAATAAAACGAGGTATGCGAGGTGCTTGGGGGTAGGGGCTGTGGAGGGAAGGGTTCACTAAATGTTACTTCTTCCCCAGAGGCCACGCCAGTCTGACACTAGGATTGGGGCCAGGAGGTAGGGAAACCAGGAGCAGAGCTTGTGGTTTGTCCCCAGAGTTTCAGAGGGTCCTTGGGTAAGGGAGGAGTCTCCTCCCTGTCCTGTTCCAGCAAGAGAACTCGTCCTCTTAAACACCCACAAAGAGGACATTTGACAGCTTCTTGGAAGGATTTTCCAAAACAGCCCTCTTGGTCAGGAAGTTCTAATTTTAGTGACAACATAAATTGCTCTTGCTAGTGATATGTGATCTATTTGCAGATAGCTCAAAACTTTATTTTAGTGAATTTTCACTTCCTTATTCAGAGCTATAGCCAAGAGCCAAATGAACCAGTTTAAACTCCTTTCTCCTCCTCCTAAACCTTGGCTGCACATTGGAATCACCAGGGGATCTTTTAAAAGTACAGACGCCTGGGTCTTGCCCCAGAGACTCTGGGTACAGCTTGTGGTTAGGATTTGTATAAGCTTTCCAAGTGATTCCAACATATAGTCAGAGGTGAGAGCCAGTGGGTTCTTGTCAGGGAGTGAGGCTGCTACAAGAGGAGAGCTGAGGACTTGACTGGCTTAGTGTTCTTGAAAGCTAATTGTGCTGGGCCCTGGAGTGTGGTCTGCAGGCCTCTCCAACAGGTGGGCACTGCTAGCCTGTACCTTTTCTTGTAGGCTAAATAGAGTCCCAGCAGCTCCTGATGTCTGAGCTCCATGGGGCGCATGAGGCATCCTGAAGCATTAGAATGATTCCAACACTGCTCTCCTGCACCGTGAGACCAACCCAGGGCAAGATCCCATTCCATCACATCAGCCTACCTCCCTCCTGGCTGCTGGCCGGGATGTCGCCAGCATTACCTTCCACTGCCTTTCTCCTTGGGAAGCAGCACAGCTGAGCCTGGGCACCAGGCCACCTCTGTTGGGACCCACAGGAAAGAGTGTGGCAGCCACTGCCTGGGCTGACCTTTCCATCTTCTCCAGGCTCAGGTACTGCTCCTCCGTGCCCCTGGCTGGGCTGTTGGGAGAAGAGGCTTCCATATGCCCTCCCACTCCCTCTGGTTTACAGGACTTCACTCCCTAGCCAACAGGAGAGGAGGCCTCCTGGGGTTTCCCCAGCGCACTAGGTCAAACGACCTCATCACAGTCTTCCTTCCTCTTCAAGCATTTCATGTTGAACACAGCTCTCTCTGCTCCCCTGTGATTTCTAAGGGCCACCACTCTCAGCCCCAGGCAATGTAGAGCCTCCTGTTCTTTCTATGCTTGGTCTGACTGAGCCTAAAGTTGAGAAAATGGGTGGCCAAGGCCAGTGCCAGTGTCTTGGGGCCCCTTTGCCTCTCCCTCACTCTCTGAGGCTCCGGCTGGTCCTGGGACATGCAGCCAGGCCTGTGAGTCTGGGCAGGTCCAAGGCCTGCACCTTCAAGAAGTGGAATAAATGTGGCCTTCATTTCTGTTTCTGGTGGCTCTCCCTGGGCTGTGTCTGTGAGGCAGGGAAGGCTCTCAGCTGGGTGTGCTTGGCAACCAAGTCGGGTCTGGGCGGGGATCTGTGAGAAGTGCTGGGAAATGGGGGTGGGAATCGGTCATGTCCTGATTTCTGCCTTTCCCCTAAATGGGCCCTAATTTCCAGGAAGAACCCAAGGGGTGCCTTCCCATTCCTTGCGTTCTCTTGCCCCCCATCATTTGGAAAGCTATGCGCAGGGGCTGGAACTTAGGGAGAAAGGTATTCTTTTTTCTTTTTCTTCAAACCCAGCATCTAAGTGGCTACTGTTTTTTTCCCATCTCCACCACTGTTCAAAACCTAGGCTATGTCCTAAATAGTGGGTTTGAATAGTATTATGGGTTATTTTAAGCATTCCTTCATTTTGTCTAGAATCTAGTGTGGTGCCTGGGCAAGGCATTCTGACTTTTGCAAACTGCTTGCAAATTTACCTCCAGCCTTCCCATAAACCAGAGCTGGACTACCCACCTACCTGGGTGGGTGAAGGAAAGGGAAGGGGAAAACGCAGTAAGGTAGCCCCAGTAGGAGAGAGAGATGAGTGGGAAGCCCCACTGTGCTTTGAGGCATGAAGACAGCATTATGCTTGGCTGGAAATGACCCCAGAGATCCTTCCTGCCCATCTTCATGGAAGCCCCACATCCTGAGGCCACTCTATTGACCTGGCGGGGCCAGAAGTGGGGAAGGGTGAGTCCTGGAGGCTGCTGTCCTTTGTGCTCCTTCTCTGTGGAAAGCCCAGCATCCTAAAGGCCCGGGGGAAGGTGGCTGGAGGTTATTTCCTTGCATCAGGCCCAACTGGCTTTGTGTTTGCTATTTTGGCCTCAAGTCCATGGAGTCGCTTAAGCCCAGGGGTTCAAGTCCTGGGGCCTCAGAGACCAGCTGCTGCCTTGATGTTTCTGGGTACTAGACCACCTCTCGTCCACTCTGCTGGCCTGAATTTCTGGCCAATACTTCCGACCCATGAGTGACCCTTCAGGGAAGTCCCACAATGGGTTTTCCCTGGCAGCAGCAGCTGCTCTGGACCTCATGTGCTTGGTGGAGCTCAGTGAAGAGCCAGGGGATCCCTGAACGCCAAATGCAGATTTTTGGGAGATGATATGATCCAGGCTCTATGATCTCATGAGCAAAGCTCATGAGATGTGGTGGACAAACTCACTCAAAGGCTTCAGTTCGGTTTGTTTGTCTTTTTTTTTGGGCAGGGTTTTGCTCTGTTGCCCAGGTTGCAGTGGAATGGTACAATCTTGGCTCACTACAGCCTTGACTCACTGTAGTGATCAAGCGATCACCACTACTACTCGCTGTAGGAGCAAGCAATCCTTCTGCCTCAGCCTCCCAAGTAGCTGGGACTACAGGCGTGCACCGCCACACCCAGCTAATTTTATATTTTTTGTAGAGATGAGGTCTCACTATGTTGCACAAGCTGGTCTTGAACTCTTGAGCTCAAGCGACCCTCCTTCCTTGGCCTCCCAAAGTGTTAGGATTACAGGCGTGAGCCACCATGCCCAGCAACTTCAGTTCGTTTCTATGCCAGGTAGAGCTGCTGACATCAGTGTCTCCCCAGATCTGCTATGATATATATGAGGTTCTGCAGAGCTGCTGATTCCATCTCAGTAGAAAACGAGGAACTGGACCAAGACCCAGAACAACCCAAAAGATCCTCAGGTGTCTGAAGACCTCTTTAATGCACCTCTCCATTCTCTGCAGTGATTCCTAACATAACACTTAAAATGAAAAGAGCCCATTCAATTCACCAGACAGGAACTAAGCCCTCACAGTGCACCAGGCCCATAGGATGCTGGAAATACAGAGGTGACTAAGCCACCTTTCTGGCTCATAGGGAGCTCACCTCTGTGGGGGAAGACAGTCGCGCCACAGATAGCTTCCCATCACGGAGGAGGTGCTGTGCTAGGAATGTGGTCCTGAGTCACCATCCTCACAGGGGAGGGTGCTTAGGTCAGGCTGGGACCCCTCCTAGGTGTCAGGGAATGACTTTGAGAGCAGGTGACTCCAAAGAGGAGTCTTAGCAGGTGAGCAGGTGATACCTAGCAAAGAAGGCGTGGGAGGCATTCCTGGCCATGGGAGCAGCAACAGCACAAGCATGGGAAGAGCTACAAGTATTTCTTATGACTGGAGAGTAGGTTAAAGTTGGAAGCTGGTACTGTGGAAAGGGAGGAGCCAGTCCAAAAGGTCCTTGCGGGCCACACTGAGGAACTTGGGCTTTCCCCCAGAGACCACAGACAGGTTTTAGGTCCAGTCCAACTGGTATTTTAAAGATACTACTCTTTGGTGCCCGTGTGGTGAGTGGAAAGTTATGGGTAGGAATAGATTAGCTATGTGCATAAAGTGCCTAAAACACAATGTTATTAATATTATTATTTTTTGAGACGGAGTTTCGCTCTTGTTGCCCAGGCTGGAGTACAATGGCACGATCTCAGCTCGCCGCAACCTCCGCCTCCTGGGTTCAAGCGATTCTCCTGACTCAGCCTCCTGAGTAGCTGGGATTACAGGCACTTGCCACCATGCCCGGCTAATTTTGTATTTTTGGTAAAGATGGGGTTTCTCTATGTTGGTCAGGCTGGTCTCAAACTCCCGACCTCAGGTGATCCACCCACCTCGGCCTCCCAAAGGGCTAGGATTACAGGCGTGAGCCGCTGCACCGGCCCTAAACACAATATTATTAACACAATAGTTTTCTGCATACTCTGCTCACCTTCCTCATCCCCTCCCCACCTCATTTAGCTATGAGCCCCTGCACAGGATAAGTAGAGGAAACAGAAGGTCTTGTCTCAGATGGGCTGAGTCGGGGGCTCAGATCAGTCACAGATATCTGGGAAGATTCCATGTGGCGTTCAGATTCATGGCTAGCAGACTCTTAAAACAGGCTGATCCAAGCTAAAAGGGAGCCTAACTGGAAGGATGAGGGGGCCTGTCCCAGGTACCCAGGCTGAAAGTACCATCAGCTCTGGAGGGCATGGTGCTGCAGGGCTATATCTCTATTTCTCTCCCAGAATCTACACAGTTTCCTCTCTTGAGACTGCTGTCCTGGTTCCAAAACACATATTTTGGGACCCCACTCAACTCCTGAATCCAATCGGTAAGGGTGTGGCCCAGGAATCTGTATTATTGATGAGCTTCCCTGGTAATTCTCACACTAGCTCAGGTTTGAGAACACTGAGGCAGAGTTTACAAAGATCCCGCAGAGGGCATGTGAATGGTCCAACAGAGGCCAATCGGCAGTGCATGGTACACTGGACCAGGCACCCCACCCCATACCCACCCTGAGAGCTGAGGCCAGGGCAGCCAGTCTAAGGACAGGATGGATCTCAACTATGGCCAGGCCACCCTCCTACTGGAACCACAGTTTGCTTTCATGGAGCCGCTTTGCTTCACTATCCTCAAAGGATTGCTGCAACTGGTCATTTTGGGTTCACTTCCAAACTGCTTCACTGATTTTTTTAAATTTATGTTTATATATTTATTGAGGACAGAGTCTTGCTCTGTCACCCAGCTGGAGTGCAGTGGCGCAATCTTGGCTCACTGCAACCTCCAACTTCCTGGTTTAAGTAATTCTCCTGCCTCAGCCTCCCAAGTAACTGGTACTACAGGCACATGCCACCACGCCCAGCTAATTTTTGTATTTTTAGTAGAGACAGGGTTTCACCGCGTTGGCCAGGATGGTCCCGATCACCCGATCTCGTGATCAGCCCGCCTCAGCCTCCGAAAGTGCTGGGATTATAGGTGTGAGCCACCGCACTCAGCCTGTATTATTTATTTATTTATTATTTATTATTTATTTATTTATTTATTTATTTATTTATTTATTTGAGACAGAATATCACTCTATCCCCCAGGCTGGAGTGCAGTGGTGCAATCTCGGCTCACTGCAACCACCTCCCAGATTCCAGCCATTCTCCTGACTCAGCCTCCCTAGTAGCTGGGTCTACAGGTGCCCGCTACCACGCCTGGCTAATTTTTGTATTTTTAGTAGAGATCGAGTTTTTGCCATGTTTGGCCAGGCTGGTCTCAAACTTCTCACCTCAGGTGATCTGCCCGCCTCGGCCTCCCAAAGTGCTGGGATGACAGGCGTGAGTCACCAGGCCCAACCATGCTTCGATGATTTTTTAAAGGGTGGAGTTCTGGCTTCTTTTCCCCCATCTCACAAAGGATCCTTAATCAGGCAACCCCGATGGGAAGTGTTAAGGAATGAGCCAGGCTGACCTGAAATAGCTTCAGTTTCTGTTCCTTGGGAGCTCAGAATGACTGCCGCTGGAGCAGTGTGGCGCCCTTCTCTTCATTCTTCACCAGAGACAGAGGAGGAGGGGTGAGATAAGAGGTGGGAGTGAGAAAGGAGAGAGGGACGGGGAGATGAAGAGGGATGGCGAGGGAGAGGGAGAGAGGATGAGCAGGGCATGGGGAGAGGGAGCAGGAAGGAGAGGCAAGACAGGGAGACACAGAGCACAGAGGAGGAGACAGGTGGGGGCCGGGGTGGGGCAGGGAGAGCCTGTGAGGTCACCCAGGCCACCCTGCTCTCGCTGGTCTGTTGTAACCCAGTCCGTGACTTCCTACCACCACAGTGGGCCGAGTTGGCTTAGTGCTGGAATGCAAGTGGCTATGGCTTGGAGCCTTCCCTGTGGCTGAGGAAAAAAAAATTGCTGACAAATCTGCCTGGAATATCTGAGTTTTTCCAATGCAGAAAGAAGAAACACACACACACACACACACACACACACACACCAGTCTTATCATAAGCCTGGCAGAGCAGTTCAGGATGGAAAAATTTCATAATTGAGATGGATGGAGGAGGTGCCACTAAAACTGGTGGAAAACAAGCCCCACCTGCCCCCACTCTACATGATGACACCTTTCCAGGAGCCCTCGTATCCCTCCCTGCTTTCGTCCCCACCTTGATCTGCCCTTCTTGTCCCCAAGTACTGTCAAGGACCTAGGAGATCCCCTTGGGAGCACTGGAGTTTGGTGACACACAGAAAGCCCATTCCACCAAGAGTGGAGATGGTGCCCCACCAGCCCTCAGCCCTGGCCAGCTACAAACATCTGGAGGCAGGAAATTCACCCAGTGACCAGCATCTTGGAGGAGGTACATGAGTCTTAAATGGAGCTCCCAATACTACTCCAACTTCTACCCCGCCCCAGCAGGTCCTCGGGGACCTTCCATGCTCCCCAAACCAAACGATTCCTCCATCTCCCCATCTCTGGGTGCAGGGGGCATGGCTTGAAAAGTAAAAAATCCTGGAAATTTAAGAAAAATCCTGGAAATTTAAGAAAAATATCCTAGAATAGGTACAGGTTAATGAGCATCTCCAGTTAGCCCTGCACGGTGGGATCAGAAAGACCACAAGACCCAAGTAAGGGAGGCAAACATGTGCAAACTGAGCTGCGACTCATGTTAGGATACTCTGAATGTCAGAGGCACAATGGGCTTCTTGTGAGATCCCAGGGAAGGAGCCATGAGTGAGGTCTGGGTGACTCTGAGAAGGCTCTGGAGGACCTGGCGTTTGGACCAGACCTTTGGAGTGGAGCGGGGTTTCCATAGGGAGAGGAAACTGGGAAAAGATTTTACTGATCCTTCAAACTGCACCTACAAAGCGTGATCAGAGATTCTGAGCCCTGCCCTTTCTACCACACCAGCTGGGCAGGACAAAGGCAAATTCATGGACCTGAGTGGATATGAGTCCAGACTGTGATACCTGTTTGGGCCAGTCACATGACTTCTCTGAGCCTTGATTTTCTCATCTGTAAAATAGGAATGCCAGCCATTTCACAGAGTTGCCATGAAGATGGAGTCATTCAAGCCAAAAGTGCCTGCCACATAATAGATGCTCAATGTATGTTTCTTGAGCAAATACGTGTAACATATGGCACTTTACAAGGGATTTCTCTCACAAACACAATTTTGATCCTCCAACAACATTTTGTGATGGTCCCTGCTCTCAGTCTAGTAATGTAAAATATGACTGACCCCCATCACACATTGCAGGCAGCACTCACTTCCTGGGAAGGCTGAGCTCTGTATGCAACACACTGCCCAAGAAGGAAAGGAAGCAGCACTGGAGACCTGTGTTTCGTAGTTAATCAAGATAAGGGCATTTTTTTTCCAAATGTCTGTGGAGGGGGTCACACAATTTTAACTATTCACTGCTGTAACCCCATTTTCAAAGTGTGGTCTGTGAGCCATATGAATCAAAGTCTCTTGCAAAATCCAGTCCAAAATCCAGACATAATGAATCAGAGGGTCGGGTCCAAGAATATGCGTTTTGAACAAACTCAGGTTCATAAAGCTTGAAAAGTTTTTGAGGCTGTTGTGCCTGTTGTTCTCTTAGTCTGGTACATTCTTGCCCAGATAGACAAAGGGCTTGCTTCGTTCAGGCCTGTTTAAATGTCTGCTCCCCAGGAAGGTCTTTCTTGACTACTCAAATAGGGTAGCCTCTATCACCTTCATCCCCTTAATGTGCTGGATTTTTATCAAAGTACTTACAACCTGACATCATATTACTCTTGTGTTTGTTTATTGTCTGGCTCTTTCATTAAATGTGAGCTTCATGAACATATTCATTTCACTGTTGTACCTTTAGTGCTTAGAACAGTGCTTGATACATAGTGGGTATCAGAGAATTACTCATTAAATGGATAAATAACTGCTCTATGCCCTTGAAGACTGCACTGGTCATTAGTGCTGACTGCCAACTATTTCCAGCTCTTTCCCCTTCTGAGCACAAGGTAGACTTGTACATCTGCTCCTGTTTGTAGGGTGGGGTCATATGACTAGTTCTGGCCAATAAGCTGTGAGCGAAAGTGACTGGAGCTTTTAAATGCTGGTGTGGGATCCTTCAGGCTCTCTCAATTTCCCTTTGGCACAGTGATTGGCAGTATTAGACATAGTGAGTCTGATGAGAAGAGAGCCCATGCCAACCTGCAAAAGGCATGTAATGTGAGTGAGAAAGGAGTCTGTTATTTCAGGGCACTGAGCTGTGGCGCTTATTACTACAGCATAACCTAACTTGTCCTGACTCTTACAGCGATTCCATGTAGACAGTTGTGCAACTGTCAGAATCTCCGGGAGTTCCCTAAAAGCTTCGGGGATTTCAGGCGACTTCAAATGCCTCAAAGCCAAACAAAACCAAAAAACGTCCCTTTCAGGAAGTCAGGCCATGTTCTGTCCTTCCGTTTTCCTTCTTACTAGGGGACTTGGGGAGGGAGACTGGGGAACGGTGGTAAAACAACTCACCCAACAGGAAAACCAGCATGCTCTGGGACCACCTCTGAAGTGATCTCACACCCTGACCACACACTCTAAACTCACTGTCATAATCCTTCCCCTTGGTCAAAAATAAAAGCAGCACACCCACTCTGCTGGGAGTGAGTCACAAACAGAAAAAAGTCGATGGGTCTGAGCCAAGAGGATCTACTAACAAGGGGGAAAAGCTCCCAGGGGAGGTGTTTCAGCAGATGCTGCGGTCTCACCCTTGTAGCCTGAATGACCAGACAGATCCAAAAAATGTTAAAGTCCAGGCATCCGACACTACCCCAGCAATGTCCTGACCTTATAATGAGACTAGAGTTTCTTTAGCACTTCTTCTCTGGAGAAGAAGGAATAAGTTGCTATTCATGTGGGGTGGGTGTGTGTATGTGAGCAAGAAAGAAGTCTATGTGTGTGTTGTGGGTGGTGGGGGGATGCTATTTCAGGGAGGAAGGGGACTGGGCTGGGAAAACTGGCATCAGAGGAGACACGCCCCAGCCAGGAAGCCTCACGTTGAGGTTGAGGAGGGCAACTACCTGCCCCAACTCTAATTTCTTGGCTCAGGGAGATGAACTTTAAGATAAACTTCATGATAAACTTTTTGGATTGGTTACATGGAGTTATATGATTAATATCTCCATTTTCATCTCCGTTCCCACCCAAGAAGCCAAATGTAGGGCTCTGGCCCTGTACTATCTCCTCCCGCATTCATGCTAAGAGCAGCCACTGCCACTCCACCAAATCAGAGCTGGAGGAGGAAAACAAAAACTAGAGCATTTTTCTGTACAGCCCAGACAACTGGGGAAGAGCTTTATGCCTGATGGTTTCAGATAGTTCTCAGTTTCCCATGGCCAGAGATGATGCCCCTCCCCATGAGTCTCTCTATCCAGGAAATCTAGGCTGGGCTGCCCAAACCATGCTTTGAGGCTGCAGGGAAGGACAGAGATGGAGACTGTTAGCAATTATTTCACAAATGGCATTTCAAAGCCGATCTTCCAGGGATGCACTTGTTGTCAGATCCCTGCTGCTTCTTGCCCCAACAGGCTGTCACTCAGAGCTCAAGCTGGGTCCATGCCCAGGACCTCACACCACCCACTGTAATCCTGGAAGGGAAGGAGTCTCAAGTGTGTGGAGATGGGTAACAGGGTGTGGACACAGCAAATGTTTATATGGAATACAGATTTCTGCAACAACCCCAAGAGAACTGCTTGCAGAAAAAGTAGGAGATGAAAATAAGACACCACAAGGGCAAATTGTATTTTCCCTTTTACACGTTCAGCAGAAAGTATTCAGGAATAGCCCCTATTGGGCTTTTCTCTGTCATGTCCACTGAAGTACACTTGTCCTGGGGAGAAGGAACAGAGAAGCCCATTCTCTTATCACCACCTCAGACCTAGAGCAATGGTTTTCCAAGTTGGGTCCCTGGATCAATAGCATCAACACCTGGGAACTTGCTAAAAATGAGTCATCTCGAACCCCAGCCCCAGACCTATAGATTCTGAAACTTTGGGGATGAGGCCCACTAATCTTAACAAGCCCTCCAGGTGACTGTGATGCATACCAAGGTTTGAAAACCACTGATGTAGCAAAAGCAAGGTTAGGAGAGGGAAGAGGAAAGGTAGAGGAGGGGCGGGGCAGAGGGGGTGGCCTGTGGCTCACAGCCCTCTTTGGAGCTCCTCTGTTTGGTAGCACTGTGGGGTTGATTGTCCCATGGGTCATTCCTCAGAAACCACCTTATAGTGTGAGCTCCGGCCTCTGGTGAACCCCAGAGCCCCAGGAACCTCTCATCTGCCACAGATTTGGGAGGCAGAGGACTATGATTACCATGAGGGAGAAGCCATGGACCAAAGCTGACTGGGAATTCCCTGGCCACTGGACTCTGGAAATCTTAGGAATTACCTAAAAAGTACCTCCAAGGGAAAAATAAAAAGCAAAAGTGAAGATTCCCCTAGGAAGCACTAGGGGGAGACCCGTCTCTGGCCTGGGAAGAGAAAGGAGAGACCAGGTCCAGAAGAATTTTAGACTATTCTTCTAAAAAATGACCACCGCTAGACAGACCAAACCCAACCCGTGTTTTAAGAGGAAAGCTGTGATCACTGAGTCATAATGACGGAGCTGGAAAGTGTCACGTTAACACCACCCGTCTCCCCACCTTCAGCCCAATGTGCAGTTAACAAAACTGGGGCTGGAGAGGGCCCAGGCCCAGGTTCAGAGATCCAGGAGTCCTCCTTATCCATAAGATGGGCCTGTTTCCATGGGCAAAGGTGCCTGTCAGGAACAACTACATAATTTGTGGGAACCAGTGCAAAAAGAATATGCCCGGCCTTTTGTTCAAAAAGTAAGACTTTCAAGATGGTGGCCGCAGAGCGTTAAACCAGACAGGAGTCCATGAAGCAAGCCTTCACTGGGGAAAGTGCCGGGAGAAAGGAGATCTCTCTTTGGGTCCCATGACTGAGCCGTCCATACCAGGTTCCACGCAGGGCATTTAAGGGAACTGATATCTCCACAGTAATTACTCGAGCAGCTCTAGGGAGCGGAGGATTGGCTAAGGAAGAAAAGCTCCCCCAACCCTTAGGGCGCGGGAGCGTTCTCTGCATCGAGTCCCCCTACCTCCCCCGCACCAGTCTTCCAGGAAAGAGGAATACCCTACCCGGCAGGGCTGCGAAGGGAGGGGAAATCCAACCAGAGCGAAAGTCGCACGCGGACAGCTCTGCCAGCCCCAGCTGCGCTGGCTGCATCCGGCGGTCAGCCACGGTACAACGCGCGGCTGCCGGAGCACGAGCGGGGCATTCCCGACCAGCGTCGAGCTCGCCTCTAGAGGGGGCGGCGGGCGGAGCCAAGCCGGAGAGCGAAAGGGCCAAGGAGCACTGCCCTTCTGTCGGCACGATCAGCGGGAGGGTGGCGGGCGGACGCCTAGACGGAGGGGCCCTACTCAGACCCCATCAAGCCAGTTCCCAAGCCTTTCCCTCCGACCTGCTCCCTCCCAGGGCGCGTGAGGGTGCGGGTGCGGGGTGGACCTGGTGTTGGGGGAAGTGATCGGCAAGGGAAAGAGGCAGGGCTGAAGGCCGAGGGTCCCCCGCAGAAATGCGCCCTCTGAACTGTACTGTACAGAGGCGCTCCTCTGCGGAATCCTGCAGCTGCTCCAGGTGACGCCCCCAAATCCACACTGGCGCAGACGTCACCCCGCACCGACCCTACCCCTCGGTCCGTCGGTGGTTCCCTTGGGTAGTTCTTCCTGCCACTCTGACTCTCCCCGCCCCCGCCCCGCCCAGCAGGCTGCGGTCCCTTTAAAGGCGCGCTGGTGTGGGGCCGCCCCTTCTCTCGGGGCTGGCTCGGGAGTAGCGCAGTCGCCAAAGCCGCCGCTGCCAAAGCCGCAGCCACTAGCCGGGTATGGCCATGGCGTCCCCGGCCATTGGGCAGCGCCCGTACCCGCTACTCTTGGACCCCGAGCCGCCGCACTATCTACAGAGCCTGAGCGGTCCCGAGCCGCCGCCGCCGCCCCCCGACCGGTCCTCGCGCCGCTGTGTCCCGGCGCCCCTCTCCACTGCGCCCGGGGCGCACGAGGGGCGCAGCGCCCGGAGGGCTGCCCGGGGGAACCTGGAGCCCCCACCCCGGGCCTCCCGACCCGCTCGCCCGCTCCGGCCTGGTCTGCAGCAGAGACTGCGGCGGCGGCCTGGAGCGCCCCGACCCCGCGACGTGCGGAGCATCTTCGAGCAGCCGCAGGATCCCCGAGTCCCAGCGGAGCGAGGCGAGGGGCACTGCTTCGCGGAATTGGTGCTGCCGGGCGGCCCCGGCTGGTGTGACCTGTGTGGACGAGAGGTGCTGCGGCAGGCGCTGCGCTGCGCTAGTAAGTGTGAAGGCAGGGGAGGGGCGCGCGGGGAGACCGCAGTCTGGGGGCGAAGGACTGGTAGGGCCCTGGGGCAGGGAGAGAGGGGCCATTACACTCTCTGGCTCCAGGGGAGCCCCGACCATAAGGAGGTAACCCCTGGGGACAGTCCGCTCCTTAGCTCCCTGCCCCGTATCCTTTAGTGCCTGCCCACTGCCTAGGTATGGTTATGCGGTAGTTAACAGATACCTGTCTCCTGACAGGTGCATGCCTCGGCCCTACACACACACACACACACACACACACACACTCGCACGCAGGTTGTGGGGGGTGGGTAGGTGATGGCCTCGGCGACAAGGTCATTCTGTCATCTCCCTGTGCACCCTCATGGTTTCGTTGTGAGTTCTTGGGAGTGGGTTGTGAGACTGCTGTTGAGATGACCGTTTGACCTTTGCTTATTAGGGTTACTGACAAAACGCTTGTTTGTCCGCTCAGTCCTCTCCTCCAGGCTCAGACCTCTCCTCCAGGGGGACCTATTGGGACAGGGAGGAGACCTTGTTAGGCTTCGGATAAAGGCAGGCTGTGAGACTGAAGAGAGCCTGAAGTCACCTTGAACCCATGCCCCCTCCTGCCTTTCGCCTCTGGCCCCTCAAACCTTTGGACTCTGCTCCAATGTTTGGCTGTGCCCTGCCTCCTCCCCTTCCTCCTCTTGGGTTCCTGCCCTAGTCGTCGTGCTCTAACATTACTCAACTCCTGACGTGGTCCCTTCATCTCCACAGTTCTCAGGCCCCTCCAGTCACCTCCTGAGCCAGGCTCTTCTCAAAGCCAGAAAACACTGGGCCCCCAGTGTATACATTTTCTGAGCTAATCTTCAGTTTTCTTGGGGGTTTATTATTTTTCTCCTCCTACAGTTAGGGGTGCGTATGCCTTTAATAGGTGTCCACCCTCCACCCCCTCCCCGGCATTTGCTCTTGCGTGTTTAGCAGAGGATATCCACAGCCATGTGTTCATGTGTTTACATGATATTTCAAATAACTGAAGCCCAAAGCACAGACAATGGCACAGCCTCTAACAAGCATCTCTGGAAATGGATTGTGGTTTGCGTCTTTCAGCAAAGGCCCTTCCCCCATGACAGCAGCCTTACATCTCCCATCCAACTGTAGCTTTGGACAGCAGCAGCGATTTCCACATCAGGAAAGCCTTACCTTTTTTCTGCCTGCAGTCTGCAGCCGAGGCTGTTCAGTGTGCTACCCGCTGCAGCTGGCTGCAGGGAAATAGAGCTCAGACTGTAAGCCTGGATCAACTGGAAGGGAAAGATTGGAAGGGCAAGTGGGTGCTGCTCTTTCCTCCACCAGAACTCCCAGTTCAGGTGCTAATTAAGAAGGAAGGAGCAAAGGTTTGTAGAGGCACATGTTGTGGGTAGAGGGGCTGCTGTCCTTTGGTAAATGCCTTTGACTGCAGTAGAATCGAGTGCAACTTACCCTTGCATGTGTCGGCAGCTTTTGCACTTTCAAGATTCCCTTACTGCATCCAACAACCCCTATACACAGGAAGAGAGCCGGGAGCCTCAGTGAAATGAGTTTTATTATAGCTGGAATCCCAGGAAATCTGCTTCATTGGCATTCTGGTTTGTAGTTAGACTTTGGGGAACTATATC
Source organism: Piliocolobus tephrosceles (assembly GCF_002776525.5). Taxonomy (NCBI): domain Eukaryota; kingdom Metazoa; phylum Chordata; class Mammalia; order Primates; family Cercopithecidae; genus Piliocolobus; species Piliocolobus tephrosceles. Next base: position 63,339,830 of record NC_045434.1, read on the forward strand.
ACTTGTTGAAGATTTTGCACATAGTTTTGTGATTTTCTTTTTCTGGTTTGGTGATAATGGTGCCTTTGTGTGTATTTGTGTGTGCCTGTGTGAGATACTCCATGACTAAATGAATTGATCATCATGTCACATCAGAATTGTCGATCTCCTTTGATTAAGTCATACATCATGTCTAGTGGCAGGAAGACTCAGGCCCCCAGGCAGTACCTCTGACTTTGTGCGTGACTTGGTGAGGTCTTTTTACTTTCCTGGGCTCTCATGGCCCCCCACATAGTTGGTTTAATACTAACGATGTCTGAACACTGGAGAGAAAGCAAAACTGGAATCAAGGGGCTACAAAAAGGAGTCTCTGTCATGATTAATATTTAACTAATTGTGAACCTATGGCTGGATGGCAAAAGTTGAGAAACGTTCTGATGTGCAGATGAGGGCTGGCAGGTGGAGACATAGCAGGCCAAACTCGTGGAGCATCTTTCTTCAAGTTGAAGGGTTTGATTCCATGGTGGGGTTGCTTTGTTTTATCTTCATTTTGAAAAGCAAGTGTTAGAAATAGGGCTTTAAAAAAATCATACTATGCAGTAGTTAAGAGTACAGACTGGAACCAGAGCCCTGGGTTTGAATCCTGACTACCACTTAGTCCCCATGTTACCCCTGGACGTCTCTGTGTTCTGCTTCCTTGTTTAAAAAAAATGGGGATAATGATATTACCTACTTCAGCATGTTAATGTGAGAATTAAATGGATTAATATACATAAAGCACTCGGAACAGGGCCTAGCAAAATGCAATATGAATGTTTAATTCGATATGATTGTTATTGTCCCCTCCCATCTAACAGCTGTAACAACTAGTCTGGGCTCGTGACACCTCCTAGGATTACCTTTCGAAGCAGTGAGTACAATTTGCAAACTCTGCCTGGTTGCTGAGCTAAGTGGGGAGGTGACTGCCATAGGCATCCCAGAAAATTTGGGTATTAGGCGTCCTGTAGAAATGCCACTCCTACCTGATGTCCTGCTGTGGCTGAGGAGACCCTTCTGTGCCTGGCATAGGGGCCATGAAGTCGTTGGCTCCTTGTCTTTGTGTTACTTGCACCTAGCAGAGTGCCAGGCACACAGCAGGGTCTCACTACGTGGTGAGTGATGAAAATGATGGCTTGTTTGTGCTATTAAATATCCCTGCCCTTGGAAACAAGCAGGAGAGCATTGGGTATGTGAATGACATCTGTCTGCCCAGGAGGCTGACACTGGGTGGGAACCATGTTGGCAGAAGGAGCTTTTATTAAGGAAAACATTTTAGAAAACACTCTTCCCACTGTCTGCCTTTTTAGCAAAAGTTCATCTAACCTAAGCTTACCCCACTTCAAGGTCTGTAACCAAGCTCTGGTTAATGCTGGATTTGTGAACAGGGAAGTTCAGAGTTAATATTAATTTCTAGGATTAAAGAAATCATAGTTGTCAGATAGAGAAGGAAATCCAGTGGTGATATGTGGAAAGAGAGAGAAAGAAAGGTTGTGTGAGCACATGTGTGTGTTTTGGGGTAGGGGTGGTGGTGAGGGTGAGAATGCATTTCTAGCATTCTAGTGGGGAATGGTCAACAGCAAGTAACCAGAGAAACTCACTGGCTGCCTTTTGACTTTGTTCTCAGGGACTTTCCCTTACAGATGATGTCCCTTACTCTTCCTTCTGTAGAAGGTGCATGGAGGTGGCCTTTTACCTTTCATCTCATTTTGGTGGCTGCGTAAGCCATCCTGGACCAGGGAATGGTCTGGCACTTGGAGAAACCTAAGCCTTACTCAAACCCTCCTGGAGATGCTTAGACACACCTTGACCATTATCAGTGTCTGCTCCTGGAGTCAGAGTCTCTCTCCAGAGGGGTGTTATTCAGGGCTGCGAACTGTTAAGTGATTGGAATTACATGGTTGAAAGGGAGGCCCTCTCACCTCCCGACTCTGTGATAGATTTTAATGATGTTGTGAATACAAGGCCCTGCCATGCAGCCCTCAGGGAAGGGCACCGGGACTATTCTTGTTAAGAATGTCTGATGTCTCCCAAGGCCTCTAGTCTGGTCTCTCTAGTCTTGCTGCTGCACTATTGGCTGGGTTCAACTCTACTTTCTGCACTTTCTGCACAGCTGGAAGCACCTGCATGACAGCCCCCTGATCCTGCAGACCCATCCCCCCCTTGTGCGTTCTTTGTGAAAAAGGCTCCTAGGACATTGGCACTGATTCTTCCTGTAGCAGAGAAAGGTCTTCATTTCAGGCCTCTCAGAAATCATCCTGTGTTATTCTCGCAGCTTCTGTATTTATTTACCTTGGGCACTTGGAAGGTATTTGTGCACCCAGCAGCACTGAGTGTGTGGTGTGTGTTTTCCTTGATTTAGCCCCATGTTTGGCTTTAGAGTTTAAGAAAATGAAGCACAGAAATGGTTATTTTGTTGTTAAAGATTGTGGGAATCCCCCACTCCCAAGCCCTCTCCTACCCCTGGCTCTAATTGGGGTCTTCTTCTTGGGCAAGGTCCTGTTGGAGGATGTGTATGTTAGGGGCCAGGGAAAGGACCTGGAATGCTTTCAAAGAGGCCTTCTGAGCTCCCCACGCTGCAGCCCGGTTTTCCTCTCCTCCCTGCTTCCTGTCTTATCAAAAGATGAAAGTGAAAGGATTAAATGTGCGCTTAATTTTCCCCACTATTCATCAGAGCATGAAATTTTCTGATTATGGAGTGCAGGGGGCTTGAATCCCAGGTACAGTCAAAAATGATTAATGCCACTTGTCTGCCAGCCTAATTAGACTTGGTAATGAACGTGTGTGTTTGCCTGCTGATCCTGCGGAGTTATTAGGTGGAAGTGAATTGACATCTCCTCGCAGCATTGAGGGTTTGGTCTGCTATCCTCTCTCTTCTCCCCAATTCTACTGGCTAGCCAGCCTGTGCCAAGCCTGGCAGGTAGTCCCTGAGTGACGAAGAAAAGACAGCCCCCAGCCCAGTCCCAAGGGCCCTGCTGGGTGGGAGAGTGAATTTATCCTGCCAGGGAGCCACTTCCTGTGAAGTGTGAGCAGATCAGGGGCCAGAGCTCAGGAGAAGCTGCCGCAAGGCCGAGCCCAGGTCTGAGAATGGGCACAAGAAGAATTCTTCACATGTCAGTAGTGTCTTTTCCCTGAAGAGCCCAAAGTGTTTTCAAGCCCGCTGCTACATTCATGCTCAAAATAGCTTCATGAGGTCAGAATACAGGGATACAGGGATGCTTAGTTCAGTTGAAAGGGAGTTACCTGGTCAGGAGTTACCTGCTGGCTTTGCCAGGGACAGTGGTAAAGTTAGAACCTCTCGGGCAGGCCTCATTCTGACAGGTCTTCAAGGCTGTCCTGACGTCTCAGGCCCTCAAGCCATTTCCTCCACTTTGGGCTTCAGATCCAGCACCTGTGTGAGAGGCAGTTACCTGAGATGGGATGGCCATGGGTGGGTCCCAGCTCCTGCACCCCAGTGTTCTCCCACAGGGCTCTCTCTGGCTCCCACACCCACCCCTCATCCCTCAGTTTCCCCATGGAGGGCAGCTGCTGGCACTCTTGCCCTGCCCAAGCTTACTATGAAGGCTGCTGAGGAACCTGTAAACACATCTCTGGCCTCACCAGAGGCCCTTCCTGTTCGCATTCCTCAGATGGCAAGGTGAGTATCCTTGGGTGGGTGAGTATTTGTGGGTGTGCAAAGCATGCAAGCTCCCCAGCCCCAGCCCTTCTGAGGGACCCATGTTCCTGGGGCTCAGTCAGCACCAGCTGGCACAATGTCCTTCTCACAGGCTTGCAGACCTGGGTCCGTGCTGGTGGCAGGATGTTTTCTGCCTCCCTGCCGGGTCTCGCTCCCTCTCTGCTGACTCTGGGCACCTGCCCCTCCCGCAAGGCTCTTTCTGACTCTTCAAGGCTGGGTGGGGAAGGGCTGGCGGCAGCTGGGAAGGCCGGGCCTGACTGGGGAGATGGTTTTGCATTTAGTCATTTTCAGTTTTTTTCCAAGAGTTTTGGCAAGCCTCTCTCCACATGTTCCAGGCTGGATCTCAGGGTCGGAAGGGGAACAGAGCCAGTTTTGGGGCTTAGGGGAAACAGCAAGGAGGCTGAGGTGATGATGTTAGACCAGGCAGAAGGCTGGGTTCCCTGGGGGCACTGGTTTAAGTGGAATAAGGTCGGAGCTTGGGAGCAGTCATGGGTTGCCCCACCCTAAGGTCAAGACTATCTTGACTCAGACCTGGGAAGCGACTTTTGAGTTTTTTCTGAAGCACTCATGACCATGCTGAGGAGACTCAGGCAGAGCCTGGTAGACCCCAAGAACTCTCCGTGGTGTGGTCTTTGGCTGAAGTGGCCCACAAGGCCATGCTGGGCCTGTTCTAGCATGCCTGTGGTTCCTAGAGTACACAAAGGTTTGTGAGAGATGCACCTATCGGAAAATGTTTGAGGTTTGATTCTCTTTTTTGCCCTTTTTGGAAAGGAAGGAGGAAGAGCAGTGGGGTCCCTCCTGGCATCGTAGCATGTGTCCAGCCTCCCAGGGGAGAATGCCTCACTTTGGCTGAGGAGTCTGGTGACCCCTGGGAATTGTAGCACGTTCCAGATTTTCTTTTCGATTTTCCTACCTATAACTACTGCTCTGGCTCCATTTGAGGGCATGGGGCAGAGGGTTGAGGGGCAGTGCAGGATGTGCGTGCTGAGGGTCTGCAAGAGGGTGGTGTTGGAAAGACCAATCTGTTCATTTTTGTGTGGCACTGAGCAGGTGAGTGGATGGCTGAGTATGACATTTACCTGTGACAGGTTTATTCTTCAGTGGAGGGCCTGTGTGCCATCTTCTTCTGAGGTGATGATGTTATCCTGTGTGCTCCCCATTCCTGTTTTTTGAACAAACATATTTCCAGGGTGGGGCAGGTCTTATTTAGACGTCTGCAGTGGCCATTGGCTGGGGCTGCTAGAAAATTAAATCGTGGCTTACATAGACCTTTAAGAAATCAGACTCCACGTTTTCATGAAAGTCAGGCCAAAAAGAAGAGCGATGTTCTTACTTTTTTAAAATCCTTTTCTGTTTTGTTTCTACTGAACGCTAGAACTGGAAAAGAATTACCATTGTGTTTGCTGAAGATACAAGCTGGCATTCTGTGAAGCTGCTAGGATGAGAATATTCACATGGAACAGGAAGAGTTGAGAATGGCAAAGAAATTGTCAGAGCAGATATAACTTTGTTGCACTTGGCGGTCACTAAGGCCGTTTGGTGTGCACTGCCTCTGTCAGGATTGCAGTTTTCTTGTTTGGTCGATAGAGCTGATGTAATCAGGGCCATCTCATAGATGAGGAAACACAGCATTCAGGGAAGTCAAATGACTTCACTAAGATAACCCCGATCATTAGTAGCAAAACCAGCACCAGAACCCAGCACGGCATTTTGCCTTAAACTAACATCATTGATCACGCAAGTTAGTTGACTTCACTTATTCATCTGCTGCCCTTCTGCCGGTGAATGCTGAAATGTCCAAAAAGGGAGGTACAGAAAAAAAAGGAAGGTGAGCCATATACAAGCTAGATAATCAGCCAGGACTGGGTAATTGAGAGTTGGCTCCACTTCAGCCAATTTTCAACAATCAGTTTCTAAATTGATCGTCATCATGTGTAAATCATGAGATCTTTAGACAAAGGGTGAAGTTTTTCCACATCTTAAGATGAAAGAAACAAATGTGTCTCTCCTCGTTCCCACCTCACCCCGTAGGTGTTCAGTGTGTGAAGGGGGTGGGCCTGGAAATGCAGGTGGAGGATCTTTTTCTGTTCCACTCCTCCTTCTTGCCATGACCCAGCTGTCAGAGCTCATGACACAGGACTAGTCAGGGACCAAAGTGAAATTAACAGACTGGATCCTAGAGCGGACAGCTAGGGTGAAGAAGAGATGGATAGGGACTGGACAATAATCTGAGGTTGCCTAATGGACCTCTGGCTCTGGCCTCACGAGAAACAGTACATCTGGGGAAACCTCCCACCCCTAAGCCAGCTCTGACTCTGTATATTTATCCAGGTCCGTCTCTTATTTGGGAGCAGGTACCACTGCTTATTTTTCTTGCTGATTTGCAGGAGGCTGCTTTTTCTATCCAAGTTGAATGGAAGTTGCAGACTTCGTGGTTTCTGCTGAAAGAATTATGTGGGTTTTTTGCATCTGAAGAAGGTATTAACCTCCCTCCCTCAAAAAAACTTCAGAGATGCCTTATTATTCAACTGGAACAACAGATTCCAGTTGTAACATGAGAGTTTTGAGAGAAATGTTGAGCATATTGTCCATGAATGTCTATCCTAGCGATGACCATCTAAGGTAACCTTTATATAGAATAGGGTGATAATATATTGTACCCCAGCAAGTAAGATGGTGAAGGTTGTTGCTTCAAATTATGCCAGACTTTGGCTGGACTTGCCTCCAGCATGGAGGTCATTGAGTCATCGCTTAGATGTTAGAGACAGCAAGAGGTCATTGCAGGCATTTCCCTGCCTCTAGGTAGTTCTCCTCCCAGACCATCATTACAGTAGAAAAATCTATCTAGTTTTCCAAAGGTCAGGAGCGAAGATCCTAGAGCTTCTGAAAGCCCCATCTCCAGACTCTGCAGTTCTTTCCTGTTGTCTTTCCCAATGACTTAACCTGTCAAAGAACAGCTCAGTGATGAGGAGAAAAGAAAAGTGAGGTCAGCATATTCTGCAGCCCAAACGGGGCATTCGGAAGGGATTTTCCCCGCATTACATGTGCCTTTTTCTTTTCTTTCTTTCTTTCTTTCTTTCTTTCTTTCTTTCTTTCTTTCTTTCTTTCTTTCTTTCTTTCTTTCTTTCTTTCTTTCTTTTCCTTTCTTTTCTTTTCTTTTCTTTTTTTTTTTTTTTTTT
>NC_045434.1:63346799-63371369 GCF_002776525.5 Piliocolobus tephrosceles
CTTTCTTTTCTTTTCTTTTCTTTTTTTTTTTTTTTGAGATGGAGTCTCGTTTTGTCGCCCAGGCTGGAGTGCAATGGCGCGATCTTGGCTCACCGCAACCTCCACCTCCTGGGTTCAAGTGATTCTCCTGCCTCAGCCTCCTGAGTAGCTGGTACTACACATGCATGCCACCACACCCAGCTGATTTTTTTTGTATTTTTAGTAGAGATGGGGATTCACCGTGATAGCCAGGATGGTCTCAATCTCCTGACCTCATGATCCACCTGCCTCGGCCTCCCAAAGCGCTGGGATTACAGGTGTCAGCCACCATGCCTGGCCATGACTCATATTTTAAAGTTCCCCCAGCAGCCCCATGTTCTCTTCTTTGAGGGCAGGGATGGGAATGAGCCCTTGCCTGTGCTCAGCCAGGCAGGACTTCCTGGGCCTTCTTGGAGATCTTGGGTGCAAGGACTAGAGTTACAGTGGGGCAAGGAACTTGGCTCCCACCCCTTGCTTGATGGTCCCAAGTGTCATTTCAGGACCTGGACTTGTTTTTGCCCTTCTTCTAGTACAGAAGTTGCTTGGTAAACTAGAGAGGGCCACAACAAAGACTATGGGCAGCTCCCTTCTCCCTGAGGAAGCATTTGGGAGAAAGAACCAGTCTGCAGCTGAGGAAGGGTGGCATCCGAGCACAGATGTGTAAGTGCATCTTCCACAAGAGATTCTGCAAGTGTGTGATTCCTCTGAGGTGCATTTCCTCTGGTTAAGGGAGAGGTGTCCCTGCTGGGCATGGTGGCTTCACACCTGTAATCCCAGCACTTTGGGAGACTGAGGCAGGATAATCTCTTGAGTCCAGGAGTTCAAGACCAGCCTGGGGAACATGGTGAGACCTCCACCTCTACAAAAAATATAAAAATTAACTGAGTGTGGTGGTGCCTGCCTGTAGCCCCAGCTACATGCTGGGAGGTAAGAGAATCACTTGAGCCCAGGAGGTCGAGGCTGCCGTGAGCCATGATTGGACCATTGTACTCCAACCTGGGCAACAGAGCAAGATCCTGCCTCAAAAGAAAAAAGAAAAAAGAACAAGTGTCCCTCCTTCATGTTAAACTGGTCTCTGCTGGTGGTTGACAGGTGAGTCCTGTCATCTCTGGGCAGCCTGGGAGGGGCACCCCTCTCTAGTGGCTTTTCTGGAAGGCTCTGCTGCCTGTCTGGTGCCAGTCTTCTGTCTTGGACTGGGCAACAGGGCCTCCCAGAACTTTTCTACTAGGGCTTGGCAGCTTCTGGGAGTCACAGTGAGGGAACACCTGCAAGTACTGGGGCAAGAGAATAACATTTCTGCCCTTTTGTGAGAGACTGATCTTTTCTCACCACCCCGCACTCAGAGGGTCGCATCCTCTTCTGCTCAGGTATCTAGTCTCAGATAAATGAATGGCCTGACCCTCTTAAAGCAACACCACCTCCTTATGGGCCCTTCCCCCACCTGGGCTTAGCACGGGAGGATGTGAATTAGCCCCAGTTTGTCCCTTAGGAGCCTGTACAGCTGGTGAAGCATTAGTAATCCACCATCCCCAAAGAAATCCATTAACGAGCTCCTGGGCTGGGCACGTGGTGTGAGGTAACCGATCACTTCTGTCGTCTGAAACTTTGGAGACATTGATTTTCAGACTCACAGGCGCGACTGAGAAGTGAGGCTCGGGGCAGGCTCTTCCCTGCAGCCTGTTTGGTGGGGGCATTTTTATCTTATCAAGCTAAAAGCCCCAGGAATAGAAAGTTTTCCACTGGGGGAGGTGGAGGGGAAAGGACCTCAGTGTGGAGAGAGAAGGATCGTCAGTCAGTCGGTGCGTGTACCAGAGCCTGAGGGCCGAGGTGACTGTCCGGGTCATGCGAGGCCCAGGGCCCTCCCCGGAGCCCTCCCCCACCCGGCACTCCACCCCTGACGCCAAGCCTGGAGAAAAGCTATTGATCTCCTGTGCTGAGATGACTGAGGGCCAGGAGGAGAAGGCCACCACTGCCTGCTTTGGGACGGTCACTGCTCAGCTCCAGCGGCTCTTCTGCAGGCTCCCGAAGAGCCGCTCCGTCTCCAAAAAGCACCAGATCCTGCAGAGGTTCCGCAACGGGGCCCGGAGGGCTCGGGGTAGGTCCAAGCCAATCTGGTTGGGGGAGCTTGGGTTCTGAGGCGTCTGCTCCTGGCCTCTCCCATGGAAAAGGAGTACAGGATCTTTCTGGCAGTCTGCTATTTAGTGCTGAGTTCAGCACCACTCCTTGGCCCTCCTGATTCCACAGAGACAAAGGCTTAGGTACTGTCACCTTGCCTGGTATGGGCTGAACAGCCAGACCCAAAGGACATGGTCTGCTTGTTTCGGAGGACTTGAGTTGGTAGTGGATTTTAGCAACTTTTTGTTGGCTGAGAATTAGGGCCAAGCAGTCGTCTTAATCAGGATCACTGAGCTGGCAGAATATGGGTACCTCAGATGGCCACTATTTTCCATTCTGCCTATCCTGTAGCCCTTCAGACCCTGCTGAGCTGCTGAATCAGCCTTCTGAGGACCGGGGAACAGTGACGTTTCCCAGGCAAAGGCTTCTTACCTGCAGAGTTAGTGAAGGTGCAGGCTGCATGGGGCTGGAGGCTGCTGGGCAAAACACAGCTGGACAGGAGCCCTGGCCTCGGGAAGTGGCCAGATCACTGATTCCCCTCCTGAGCACTAATTAGGGCAAGAACAGTCCTTGCCTGAAGAAGGATAACTGGACGGCATAGCAGTGAGTGAAAGATAAGAGGCAGAGACAACAGCAATCCAAATCATCATAGGACCTTAGGTCATCCCATGCCCCTTTTCCAACGAAAGGAAGCTAGGACCAACAAAAGGCAGCCTGCTGGTGGCAGTGCCAGGACCAGGAACCCTGGGCACATGCCTTCCAGCCTTGGATTCCTTCCGCTGTCTCATGCTGTCCACAGCATCTTACATTTCTGTAGCACTCTCTGCTAAAGACTCAGAGCATTTACATTTGTTTGCTTTCACTATCATTTATTCCCTCCAGATCCTGGTGTGGTGGGAATGGGAAGGGGATTATTCTGTTTCACAGATGAGACAGCTCACACAAGTAAGGCCCCCGTTGAAGGTCACTGCCATCTGGCTGGGTCTGGAACCCGCTTCTCTTTAACGATTGGCACCCTTTGGGGCATACACACTTTTCTTGGGCCCCCGTCCCCATTTTTCTCTATACTTCTCTCATATACTTTCAAGAATCAGTGGGGATCTAGGCAGGGCACCACACTAAGTCGTAGGCATGGGACTAAAATGAAGTGCCATCTCTGGGCTAAGTTTTTGGAAGCAGAGTTTTAAAAAACAATAGGATCTTGACTATGAAAAATATGACTTTTCTGATTAAGGCTTTCCCTCTTGAGAAGTGGAAATTTTAATTGAACTAGACCTAATCCCCATTTGAAGACAAATATTCCTTAGCCAGCCTGAATAATTTATCCTCATCGATAGCCTAATACATACTGTGACCTTCACTGAGAAGAGAATTGGCCACCGAGTTCCTCAATTTAAATGCTCACGAGCGTGTTGGTATTCATCCTCTCTTTCCCCCTCCCTTACTCTCTAAGAATTATTCAACAGATCATTTCCTTGCTCCTCTGCTATTCAGCCCAAGGAGTTATAGATTTAAGTAAAATCAATCAGGGCTGAAGTGGCAGCATTAAGGTCAGGGCACATACTGCACTGTGGCTGTGATGGGCTTGCTTAACTTGTGTTAGCATTTGGGCTTAATTGACAACAGAGGAGGGGAGAAGACAGGATGCTCACGATGATGGGAAAGGTGGACTGCAGACTGTGGATGTCTGGAATATCCTAACTCACTTGCAGCCTGGAGTGTGGCATTTAAGAAAATGTGCTTGGTGGCCAGGTGCAGTGGCTCACGCCTGTAATCCCAGCACTTTGGGAGGCCAAGGCAGCCAGATCACCTGAGGTCAGGAGTTCAAGACCAGCCTGGCTAACATGGCAAAACCCCGTCTCTACTAAAAACAGAAGAATTAGCTGGGCACGGAGATGGACACCTGTAATCCCAGCTACTCGGGAGGCTGAGGCAGGAGAATTGTTTGAATCTGGGAGGCAGAGGTTGCAGTGAGCCAAAATCATGCCACTGCACTCCAGCCCCGGTGACAAAGCAAGACTCCATCTCAAAAAAAAAAAGAGAGAGAAAAGAAAACAGGCTTGGAGCCAGGCTGCCTTGAGTCAGGATCCTGGAGTTACCACTTTCTGGCTCTAGGGCCTTCCTCCTACAGATTAGCCTCTCTGAGCCTCATTTTTCCAAGTATCAGATAGTGCAGAAGATCCCAACTGGTGTGGAGTGGATTCAACGTCAAACAGTTGAAACCATGCTTGGTGCACAGAAAGCCCTGCACTGGGAGCTGCTGGTGCTGAGTGCTCCCAGGAAGACTTTTCAGAACTGCTCCCCGTAGGTCACTGGGACAAGCTTGCAGCACAGTTGTCTGCTCCTCCATTGTACCTGGGCCAGGGTGGACTACCTGCATCTCAGTGGGAGAGATAGGATTTGAAGGTTGCCCAGGCAAACATAGAGGAGAGACATAAACTCATAAACACATTCCCTGGAAAAATTCCTATCATTGAGTTTACTACATCACATAATTAACAGGCAGAGCTAGATTAGCCCACTGGGTATCTTTAGGAGCTAAGCAAGCATGTCACCAAGGAGCAAGTCATATGTCATTTTAAAAGGCTGCTGGGGGGTCTGCGGGAAACAGGCCTGGGTCTCTCCAGAAGTCTCTGGTGGTCCTGGCTGTAGCGATGCAGCTGTAAAGAAGCCTTTGTGTGTCTCCAGCAGAGAGGGCCTCTGACATAATCTATTTACTTTCCTTCTCACTGCAAAAAAGCCTGCTTTCGCCCAGCTGATGATTGGCATTTTGAATGGCTGCAAGTGACATCAAAGCAGGTGTGGAAAAACCAGTTGGATGTAGTAGCCTGGCTGTCCCATGACGGACTGAACCTGCCTGCTCCTGGCCTCCTGTGACCTCCTGGCACTAGAACTGGGCATACCTGCGGTGCATTCATATCTGTATTTCTGCACCAGCTTCATCTGCCATTCTGCAGTTTGCATATGCCCAGCCAGGTCTCCTTGCAGTCCTATTTGGCTGTCCTTACCTTTGGGGTCTGCGGCATACTACCACAAATATACTCCAGGCTAACAAGAAGCTAGGCTGCCCTTTGCCCCTTCTCAGAGATGATTGCCTGCCTTAAACACAGAAACACAAGCAAACAAAAGCAACCCTCCCCTCCTCTTTCCATATGTGTCCCTCACCTCTACAGCCCAAATCCTTTGTCAGCTACTCAGGGTCCTCCGTCTGTCTTCTCAGGGGCCCCAGGGATGGCTGAGAGGGCCCAGAGCCCAGGGCTGGGGGACTTCTGCTGCTTTGTCTCTCTTACACCCAGAGCAGAGTGACACATGCCTAGAGGAGGGGCCCCTCCTGAGCAGGCCTGGGGCCGAGAGGGTATCTGACAGCTCCACACTGGCTTTGGATACCACAGGCTTGTTGCTATTTGTTGAGTTCCCTTAAACCCAACTGCCTACAGTGTTTAAAATTATTTTTATTTTCTTAAGGTGCCTGGCAATAGGATTTCTTTTTTCCCGTGGTGATGATCAAACCAGTATATCTCTTTACTGAGCTCGCTCACTCTCTCTCGAATCCTTTCACACATTTCTTCCTGTCACACGCAGTCTTGGTTGTGACTGCCTGTGCTTTGTAACAGTGAGCTATGGGAGGCCCTCAGTCAGCACATGGTGAGTGAATGCAGGCCACACATGCACAAATGAACAACCAGTTAGGAGCTGGGTGGATGCGGAAAGAGGGGAGATGGAACCGTAGAAAAAGGTTCCCTCTTCTCTCCCTATGTATCTCTGAGTACATGTGTCCTGATGGTCACACATAATTTAATTGCCCTGTTCAGAAACTATGCTGTGTGTTTGCCCTTCTCACTGCATGGCCATACCCTAAATGCAAATTGAGCGTTTCCCGATATGGTGTTGGAGGGTCCAGGTGACAAATCTCTCACATTCACTTGCACGTGAGGAATGAGGTCCGTTTGGCTTGCTCGTCCCAGCACCCTGCCCCAAACCATTTACTTTTACACTTTCTCCCAAAATAGATTGCCTCTTACCATTCTTGACCAAGCGGGGATTCTCAGGGCTGCTTTGTGATGTGCACTGAGGGCCTGCAGACTTTCCCACCTCTTTCTGCGCCCTCCACATTTTCTCCTGGCCATCGCTGTCATCAACAAGCTGTACTGCATGAGGCCACAGTGCGATGGTATAAGAAAGTCGGTCAAATAGAGGTGCATCTCTTAAAGGGGCATAGAGCATCATCAGGAAACATAATGTAAATAATAATTACAAAGAACCCCCTAAAATGTAGTCAAGCCAAAAATGAATTAAAATTTAAGAAATTTAAAATGGTTTAGCTATTGTAAGATGACTGAATTCATTTAAAAGTAAAGCTAATTTTAGACAACAGTGGGCTATTGTTAAAACAGTAGAAACGTTATAAATATTGGATGTATTAAAAAATATATGCCAGGTGTGGTGGCTCACGCCTGTAATCCCAGCACTTTGGGAGACTGAGGTGGGCAGACCACCTGAAGTCAGGAGTTCAAGACTAGCCTGGCCAACAAGGTAAAACCCTACCCTACTAAAAATGCAAAAATTAGCCAGGCATGGTGGTGGGCACCTTTAATATGATATTAGGAAACATCAAGGGATGGGGCAGAAGAGATGGGAAGGAGAGCTCTCACATTGTCCTAGCAGGGAGTCAGTTAATACAGTCTAAAGTTGAAGCATAGTTTGCTAAAAATGACTCAACACTATTACATTTATTTATTACACACACACACACACACACACACACACACACAGAGAAAGTGGGGACATGCTTCAGGCTGCAGCACCCCCAAAGAACAAAATGGTGGGAACAGGCCATGTGGAGAAGGTACCGGGGGTCAGGCCTGTCCCCCTTGTCCTGGGTGCCTGGCAGGCGCTCCTCTTACTTCCTGCATCTTGTCTGAACTTGTTGTGAACTGTCTTACCCTCTCTTCCTCTGCCCACTCCTCCCAAGACACCCCCACCTCAACATGCCCAGCCTGGCCTGGCCACAGTACCTTCCTTTTGTTGGTGTTTTCAGCCTAGGGATGTGTGGTTGTGTTGGAGATGGATGATTAATGTGCCTGCCTGAAAGGCACACCCACCCACACCCACCTACGTGAGACAGGATGGTGCCCCATGGGCCAGCCGGGGTGCCCAAGTTCTGCCAGGCAGGCTGGGTGTGTTTGGGAGGAGGGCACAGGGGACACATCCAGCCTGCCTGGGAATGTGGCTTGGAGAATAAATCACTGATACGTTGGGACCCAGGTTCCAGAAAGATGTTTTTTTTTTTTTTTTTAGAGACAGGGTCTTACTCTGTCCCCCAGGCGGGAGTACAATGGACCAATCATAGCTCATTACAAGCTTGAACTCCGGGGCTCAAGCCGTCCTCTCATCTCACCCACCTGAGTAGCTGGGTCTACAGGCACACACCACCCACCACCCAGACTAAGGTTTTAATTGTTTTGTAGAGCTGTTTTTTGTTTGTTTGTTTTTTTAAAGAAAAAAAAAATTGTTTTAATTGTTTTGTTTTGTTGCCCAGGCTGGTCCCAAATTCCTGACCTCAAGCAATCCTCCTGCCTCAGCCTCCCACAGTGCTGGGATTACAGGCGTGAGCTACCTTGAGGGCCCCAGAGAGAATTTTAATATCTGGTTTGGTCTCTGAGCAACAACTGAGTAGATCTTATGCCTTTCCCTTTAGTACAAAATGGCCGCTCAAAAGTGTATGTCAACCCCACCCAGCCCTGCCACACAGAAAACTGATAGAGTCATTTTGGAAGAGAGTAAAGACCAGGATCTTGGGATGGTCTTTGGCTCTCTTGCCTGTGCCTTGGTTCAGCAGAGGCTCCCAGCTTCACCCCATGTTTCCAGCACTTTCCCTCCTCGCCGGCCTTGGAGGAGCCTCCTTCCATAAAGCCCTCCACCCCAACCCACTGTTTTACACGGGAACTCAGCATCTGAGGCAAACTGGAGCGTGCTCAGGCGCATCCCCTCTTGGCTCTTCCCACAGAGACGACAACACCTGGGTGTCAGCTGCCCATCTTGCCTGTCCACGTGAGGGGCTGGCCATCTCTGACCTTAGAGTTCCAGGTCATTCATCTTACCATTACATTGAGCTTTCCTGTTTGCTTCCTGGCTTGTTTTCTGGCACTGTGTGTGTGTGTGTGTGTGTGTGTGTGTGTGTGTGTGCTGGAGTTGGGGCTGGGGTTGTGTGGAGGGAGGGAGCAGTTGTGTGCCTCCAGGCCCTCTGGGTTGGGCTGCAGGATGCTGAATGCCCCCAGGGTGGTCTGTCCTCTAAATCAAGGAACTACAGTAAGTGGTCTCAAGAGGGCTGGGGTTCGCCTCCTTCCTGGAAACATAAGGATACAGATGTCCTGAGCTGGCTGCCTGACCCTTGGAGTGAGGAGTTTCCATTCCCTTGCTGCCAGCCTCACTAGGAGTTTAGCCAGGAGTTTGAAAAACTTATAGATCGTGTTGATTTTGGCAATGGCTGCAGACCTCCAGGCTTGACTATCACAGTCTCTCTGCATTCCCACTCACCAACATGACCTATCCTTCCAGCCCCCAGCTTTACTCCTCTGGACCCATTAAAAGCAGAAGTTGGAGGAAAGTGGGACCAGGTGGGAGGAGCTCAGAGGAGCAGGAAAGTTGCACAATTCTTCTTACCCTAATATGTTAGAAGGGGACCTGAAAATTGAGAGGATTTTTGGCTGGCATCACATGCTGAGTCAACAGGAAGCTGGGTGGACTCAGGCATCTCACAGCATTGAAAATGACAGCTGCCATTTACTGAGCACCTACCATATGCCAGGTGCCATTGGATGCTTTGCATACATACTCTCTAATTTTGGCAACAAATTTGCTAGCAAGAAAGATATTACCAGCACCATTTGCAGTTGAGGAAATTGAGGCTAACTAAATTCCATACTTAACTAAGGTGAATTGTCTGGGTGTCTCATACCCAAGTAGAGGGAGGGCTCAGGCTCAAACTCTGATTCATGTGACTCCAGAGTCCAGATTCATTCCACGCCCCAGCTCCCGACTGAGTGTTCCATCTTTTCCACCCATTCTCCAAGACCTCTATCACATATGGTAAACAGTGTGTTTCAATGGATCACACTCTCTGGGTAAGGATTTCTGATGTATGGCTGGTAAGTGGGTGTGCTCTGGTGCCAATCTGTGAGGCAGTTGGTGCTGGGAACGTGGTGTCTATTTTGGCTTTGTAGGGAGTGGGTTTGCAGAGGCTGGGCTTCTTTGAGGGGGAAGGCTGAGAGCCTGCTGTCTTGTGGAGCCTGAACTTGGCTGAAGAGCTGAGCTCTCAGGACAAGAACCTTTGGCTGCTGCCTGGGTGGTTCCAAGTCTCCCAGATATGGTGTTCCAGAGACAAAGGGGTCATGGATGGAGGACCAGTCCAGAGCAGGCAGACAGTATGGGTGGCTTCAGAAACTCCCAGGATGCTGAGCCTCCAAGGCTGAGTGACTTGGTTGAGCTTGGAGGACAGCTGTGAAGTGGCACAACTCAGGCCTTCCAAAGACAGGACAGAGACCTCAGGTGGGGCACTCTCCCTGCTCCCTGCTAGGACAGAGCAAAAAGCACTCCTTGCCCAAATCCCTTCAACCCAGGCTTTTGCTGGCCTTGGACCACCCTGGCTCCCATCCCCGAGGAAGCCCATCCCTGGCCTCGAGCAGTGCAGAGTAGGGACCAGGAGTAAGTGGAGGGGATGGTTCTGAGGAACGGGCTGTTGAAGAGCAGCCAGGCATGATGCATCTTCACTGTCCACCCTGCCGCTAGCCAGCTACAAGGCTGCCAAAGGTCATTTAACTCTTTGAGTCTCAATTTCCCCATCTCTAAAATAGGAGTAGACCCAATGAGTTAAAAACTTATGTCCACAAAAAAACCTGAATAAAGTTGTTTATAGCAACTTTATTCAGAGTTGCCAAAATTTGGAAGCCACCAAGATGTCCTTTGGTAAGTGAAGAGATGAATAAACTATGGTCATCCAAATAATGGAATATTATTCACCAATAAGAAGAAATGAGTTGTCAAGCCATGAAAAGACAAGGAACCCCATAAATATATATACAACTTCTATGTACCCACAATTTTTTTTAATTAAAAAAAAAAGACAGGGAGATAATACTAAGTGAATGCATAGTACTAAGTGAAAAAGCCAATCTGAAAATTGGCTACCTATCTTATGATTCTGACTATATGATATTCTGGAAAAGATAAATCCATGGAAACAGTTAAAAGATCAGGGGTTGCCAGGGTTAGAGAGGAAGAAGGGATAAATAGGCGGAGCACAGCGGGTTTTTAGGGCAGCAAAACTATTCTGCCTGAGGCTATAATGGCGGGTGTATGTCATTACACATGTGTCCACAGCCACAGACTATACAACACCAAGAGTGAACCCTAATGTAAACTATGGACACTGGAGATAATGATGTGTCGGTATAGGTTCATCAGTTGTGACAAATGTACCACTCTGGTGGGGGACACTGATAATAGGGGAAGCTGTGCAGCATATGTAGGGGCAGGGGATATAAAGAACTCTCTGTATTTCCTGCTCAATTTTACTGTGAACCAACATTGTTCCAAAAAAAGTCTATTTTAAAAAAATTAGCAGTGGCTAGGCACAGTGGCTCACACCTGTAATCCCAGCACTTTGGGAGGCCGAGGCAGGCAGATCACTTGAGGCCAGGAGTTTGAGACCAGCCTGGGAAACATGAAACCTCGTCTCTGCAAAAAATTTAAAAATTAGCTCTCTCCTCCCGCCACCCAAGATGCTGAAAGGAAAGAAGGCCAGGGGGAAGCAGGTGGCTCCGGCCCTGCTGTCATGAAGAAGCAGGAGGCCAAGAAAGTGGTGAATCCCGTTTGAGAAAGGCCTAAGAATTTTGGCATTGGACAGGACATCCAGCCCAAAAGAGACCTCACCTGCTTTGTGAAATGGCCTCGCTCTATCAGGTGGCAGCAGCAGAGAGCCATCCTCTATAAGCGGCTGAAAGTGACTCCTGCCATTAACCAGTTCAGCTGGTTAATGCCAAACAGCTACTCAGCTGCTTAAGCTGGCCCACAAGTACAGACCAGAAACAAAAGCAAGAGAAGAAGCAGAGGCCATTGGCCTGGGCCGAGAAGAAAGCTGCTGGCAAAGGGGACGTCTCCACTAAGAGACCACCTGTCCTTCAAGCAGGAGTTAACACCATCACCACCTTGGTGGAGAACAAGAAAACTCAGCTGGTGGTGACTGTACACGACCTGGATCCCATCGAGCTGCTTGTCTTCTTGCCTACCCTGTGTTGTAAAATGGGGGTCCCTTACTGCATTATCAAGGGGCAGGCAAGAGTGGGCAGTCTAGTCCACAGGAAGACCTGCACCACTGCCGCCTTCACACAGGTGAACTCGGAAGACGAAGGCGCTTTGGCCAAGCTGGTGGAAGCTATCAGGACCATTTACAACGACAGATGCGATGAGATCCGCCCTACCTGGGCGGCAATGTCCTGGGTCCCAAGTCTGTGGCTCACATGGCCAAGTTCAAAAAGGCAAAGGCTAAAGAACTTACCACTAAACTGGGTTAAATGTACACTATTGAGTTTTCTGTACATAAAAATAATTAAAATTATATAAATTTTCCTTAAAAAAAAAAAATTAGCCAGGTGTGGTGGTGTGTGCCTGTAATCCCAGCTACTCAGTGGGAGGATCACTTGAGCCTGGGAGGTCAAGGCTGCAGCGAGCCGTGTTCACATCACTACACTTCAGCCTGGCTGGCACAGTGAGACCCTGCCTCAAAAAAATCAATACAATAAAATAACAATTAAAAATTGGGGTAGAAACACAAATTGCCCAGTCATAGTATGGATTACATGAAATAATGCATGTAGAATACCTGGTGTATGGTGGGTTCTGAGTAATGGTACCTGAGGTCATCACGGTATGGGTACATGATTTTTCTTTGTTCCCTTTTTGTGGCATTTTCCCATTAGTAAAGAATATATTTTCATTATAAAAATTTAAACAATTTAGAAACTATAAAGGTAGGAAAAGCACTTGAAATCCCATCACTCAAAGCAAACATGTGACCTGCCTTCCAGACATCTCTCTGCATAATGTGTAAGTATGTATAGATTTTATATCACTGAAATCATAAAATGCAACCTTTTTCCTTTTTTAGATCTATGCTGTGGACATATTTGCATGTTGACCAATGTTAATATGCATCATCTTATGTAATGGCTACACAGTATTCCATTTCAAAATATAATTATAACTAGTCTTTTGTAGATGGATGTGGGGGTATTTCTAGCATTTTGTTGTCATAAATAACTACGTGATGAACATTTTCGTGATGATATATTTAGATATGAGTAAATACACACTCAGAATAAATTTCTGCAGGAAGTTGATACCACCTTCTCATTAGTACCTTCTCATTTCCCCACATCCCCTTTAATGCTGGAAGTTATTAACTTTGGTTAACAATTTTCTTTTCTGACACTAGAGTGAGATTTCAGAAGTTCAAATGTTGGAGGAGGGGTGAGTAGAAAAGCAGGGAGGAGGGATGTTCCAGGGGGCCGGCAGAGCCTTTCTGCCACGTAGGGCAGGGTTACCCCTTGCAGACTCCAAGCAAGTACACCCAGCCACTCCCCACTGCAGGGAGTTGAGCCCTGGGGCCTCCCTTGCTCATAGGGGAGCCATGGACATTCTGAGGATGATCAACACCTTTTCCTTAGGACCGTGATGCACCTACCGGTGAAGGTCTGGAGGAAGGTCAGTGGGCACTGATGGGGTGTGCACTGACGGGCTTTCGAGATGAGGATGTCTGATGCTGCGGCCACTGGCCAGACAGACTTGGATGTTAGCGAGGTAAAAAGAAGAGCTAGTATTATTGAACTCCTAGTATGCAGCAAATGTTGTGGTGTTATTTACATAACTTTCTCATTTAATTCTCAACAACTGTACTGCTATCATCTCCATTTAACAGATGAGGAAACCAAGGCTAGTAGAGAGTTAGGATCCCGGCCTGGGGTTGGATCAGCACTCGCACTCTGGTCTCTCCACTTCAGCAAAAGCCAGAGAACCATTCCTTCCTTTAGTCACTCAGCCAATTCATAGTAGACCCTTTCTGAATGCTTACTAGTGAATGGGCTTCCCAAACTCAGAGCAGGGCCCAGAGCAAAGGGCTGCAGAAAGGGTCACATTCAAGAATTGTGGCCGAGGCGATCTGGAGCAGGCGGTGAGTTTGCAGAGGGAACAACTGTGTCTATTGTATGATAGTCTGAGTCTGAAGGGACATCTTGGGGCCAGGTTGAGAGGGGGTATCCTAGCTGGGGGAGCTGGCAGGGTAGAGGCTGCAGGTGAGGGTGCGGGGGGCTGGAGGCCCCAGGGCTCAGCTCCCTGCAGTGGGGAGTGGCTGGGTGTACTTGCTTGGAGTCTGCAAGGGGTAACCCTGCCCCACGTGGCAGAAAGGCTCTGCCGGCCCCCTGGAACATCCCTCCTCCCTGCTTTTCTACTCACCCCTCCTCCAACATTTGAACTTCTAAAATCTCACTCTAGTGTCAGAAAAGAAAATTGTTAACCAAAGTTAATAACTTCCAATATTAAAGGGGATGTGGGGAAATGAGAAGGTACTACTTTATTGATGGTATCAATAAAGCCGCTTGGGATGGTCTGTGCTCAGAGGGCACTGGAGACCCTCTCTGGGTGGTCTTGGAGCTGCCATAGCTGGTCCAGCCCAGAGGCTCCAATGGGACAACACCCAGTGGAAAAATGGGGGATTCTTAAAGGAGAATCCCCTTGAAAAGGGAGTGAAGACAGGCACCATGAGATGGCGACAGTCCCCACTGACTTGTTCAAGAGGATCAGGACAAGCTTTACACCTGTCTTTTTAAAACTTTGGTAAATTGTAATTTTCCAATGCATATTATGTTTTCAGATTTCCCTGTAGTGCCTAAGAACAAAATTATCTTAAAACTAAAAGTGATTTGTGTGCTTGTTTTGGAAATACCTATAGGGGTAAGGCTGGTGAGACTCAGGAATCCAACATAGCAGAGCAGTGAAAGGAGAGGGTAGGGGATGGATCATTAACTCTTAACTGGGAGCCTCCACCTTCCAGGGCTTCTATGTAGTTCTTGACATCAGGAACCCCATTTAATCCTCATGGCAGCCCTAGGAACTGGCTACTATGATTCCTATTTTAAGGTAGAGAAAAGTAATGCTCAGAGAAGTTCATAACTTATCCAAGGTCACAGAGCTAATTGAGCGGGGCCTGGAGGCCATGCCTTCTTCAAAGTCCATCTCTTTCCATGACATCATAGCATGAGCGGGGCCTGGAGGCCACGCCTTCTTCAAAGTCCATCTCTTTCCATGACATCATAGCATAGGCCCCTGGGCCTCAGGGAGAGTGGGGAAGGGGGTGTTAAGGTTTGCCGTAAGATTGGCTTTCTTCAAAAAGGCCTAGGAGTGTTCAGAGAATGGGCATAGGTTCCTGGATTCAGAAGTTGTCCTGCTTTCCCTCAGGCATCAGAAGTTGCTTTGTCCATGCAGAGTGAGAAGCTGCTGTTCACTGACCTGGGATTGACCACAGGGGAGGCTGGTAGCTCTGCTGTCATCCGGGCTCAGTCACCTCGGTGCCTGCCTCGCCCTCACCCACACCTTGGCCTGGGCTGGAGGCAGGGAGAGCTAAGTGGAGAGTTCTATGTTGTCTCTATCTTGCATGCAACTCTGGGGTGAAAGGGCCTTAAGGGTTTCTTATCAACAGAATAAGTTCTTATCAACATACCCGTTTTCTGGTTCAGAAAACAGCCACTTGGGCTATGCAGCCACACGGCAGAGGGTGCGTGTGTGTGCCTCTGTGTGTGTGTGCATTTGGCAACTGGGGTGGGGCAAAAACTAACATTGGCAGCCCTGGGGATTAAGGGGAGGTTTGTAGCTTCTGAATTTTGTAAAACAGTCTCCTAGCTGTGGAACTCCTATGTAGTTCCACCTGCTGGCTTTACCTCTTCAGGGCTAAAGGGAAAGAAGTAATGCCATCTCCAAGCACAGGCCACGATGGCCTGTGGGCCATGTTTGAGGTGACCTTGGCAGTAACCGTCAGGGACTGTGAAGCTCAGGAGCAGGCCTGGTGGAGGTAGGCAGGCCACCTTGGCCTCAGTTTACCACTCCCTAGCCTCCCCGTCCTGTCCTGCCAGCCCACTGTGATCTCTGGAGAAGGTTTCCACTAGAAACCGCCATCTGTTTGGGCCTAAGGGCTCTGTGCTCCTCATATGGCCCAGGGAGGGGGTCCATGTTGTAGACTGAACTGGGCTTTCCCCAAAAATGATATACTTAAGTCCTAAAGCCCAGGCTGGGCATGGTGAATCACGCCTGTAGTCCCAGCACTTTGGGAGGCTGAAGTGGGAGGATCACTTGAGGCCAGGAGTTTGATACCAGCCTGGGCAACATAGAGAGACCGTGTTTCAACGGCAACAAAAAAATCAGCTGGGCATGTTGGCGCGCACCTGTAGTCCTAGCTACTCAGGACACTGAGGTAGGAGGATGGCTTGAGCCTAGGCATTTGAGGTTACAGTGAGTTATGGTCATGCCACTGTACTCCAACCTGGGTGAGAGAGTGAGACCCTGTCTCAAAAAAGAAAAAAAAAAGTTCTAACCCCCAGTAGCTCAGAATGCAACCTTATTTGGAAATATGGTAGTTGCAGGTGTCATTAAGATGAGGTCACACTGGAGTAGGGTGGCCTAATTCAATATGACTGGTATTCTTATAAGAAGACAGAAGCACAGGGAGAACGCCACGTGACGATGGACACAGAGGCTGGAGTCACGCAACTGCACACCGAGGAATCCAGCAAATCATCAGAGGCCAGAAAGAGGCAACACGGGACTCTCCTGCATATTTCAGAGCAGGCCTGGTCCCGCCAACACTTGATTTCAATCTAGCCTCCGGAACTGCGAGACGGTCATTTTCTGTTTAAGTCACCTGGTTCATCATACTTGGTTCCAGTGGTCCTGGGTGCTGAGGTCCTGGGCCCTCCATCCCAGCTCCTGGTTGTGGCTCCCTCCTGGGGAGAGGGGCTCCTATTGTGGTTTGTCTCCTTCGTTTCCGTTTACAGTTGTCCCCTTCTATATATTTTCATAGGCCCCTCTTCCAAATCCTGGAAGCACATTTGCTTTCCTCAAAGCATCCCCTAGGAATAGGGATAGGGGCTCTCGTTGGAAGGAAAGGCTAGAAAGGGGAAAGGATCATTTGACTTTACAGACGGCAATGTCAATATCAAGAAATGCCTCTTCTCCCAGAGAAACTACAGCTAGAACCTACAAATGTTGCTCCCTAATCTGTTGCTGCGTCTCGTCGGTGAGATCCTTGTCCTCTTTAGTGATGACAGAATCCCATGCCTCCTCTTGGCCCCTGTGATAAGGTCATAGGGGTTACCTGGGGTCTGATCTCCTCTGGAAGCTCCCCAGAGCTGCCTGCACCCTGAAGCCCTCCCTGTCTGCTCTGGCTGGCCACTGTCTCTAGTTGAGCAAGCTTCCTAAGTCTGTGCCACAGCCAGGCCCCTGCTTTGGGCTGTCTCTGTTGTTAGATATCTTTTCACATGTACATCCCATCTGCCCAGTGAGCCTGGGTTTCCCAGGTTTCTTGTCTAATTCCTCCTCACCCTCTGGCTGGCACAGAGCATGAGGAAGTCCCCATGCTCCAGACGTTGATGCTGCTGCCAGAGGAGATGGCACTAGCTGTCCAGGGAGGGCTGAACCCTTCCTTCCTGGAAGCTGTGCTCCACCCAGAGTTTCACTTTTCCCTCCCTCCTTCCTCATCCAAACTGAGCACCTACCCAGGTGCAGTGGCTCACACCTTAATCCCAGCACTTTGGGAGGCAGAGGTGGGGAAATCACTTGAGCCCAGGAGTTCGAGACCAGCCTGGGCAAAATGGTGAAACCCTTTTTAATTAGCCAGGTGTGGTGGTGGGCGCCTGCAGTCCCAGCTACTCAGGAGACTGAGGTGGGAGGATTGCTTGAGCCCAGGAGGTGGAGGTTGCAGTGAGCCATGATAGCGCCACTGCATTTCAGCCTGGGTGGCAGAGTGAAACCCTGTCTCCAAAAGAAAAAACAAAAAACAAAACATAAATTGAGCACCAGCTGAAGATTGTGGAGGACAATGAAATACCAAGGGTGGGGTTTGGTTTGGTTTGGTTTGGCAGCAGCCGGTGACGGGCTGCCTTAAGGGAACTGCGGTCTGTGGAGAATTAACCACCGGGCTCTAGTGGAAAGTGGCCCTGTCTTTGCAATCTCATGGGTCTCCCCAATCCCTGAACACGTCAGGCCTGCAGGCTGTTGCTTTTGGGTTTGGAGAAAGGCATGGGGGCTCTGACTTCATCTCTGCTGGCCTAAAAGCCCTGAGCTTGGCATTTCTAGGACCAGGAAATATGAAGATGTGCTTCAGGTTTTGCTGCAGCCTGTGATTACATGGTCCGATGGAATAAAGTCTTTGGTGCTCAAACAAGCTTCTTATAAAATCCCAGAACACTTCCCAGAGTCTTCTGCTCCTTAGCGTTGTCCAGCTCAGCATGGTGATGTTTTCAGGGTGTGTATGTGTGTGTGTGTGAGAGAGAGATTCAGATGCACAGAAGGACACAGACTACCTGTGCCAATAGGACAAGAGCTAAAAGAGGAGGCGAGAGAAACTCCTCCTCTCCCAGGTGCCTTCCCATTTGTGCTTTATGGCAGCTCTCATCACCGTGGAGCTGGGTGAGCTTTCAATCCTTCCTCCTTTTCCTTGTTGCCACTTTTTGGCATCCCCAGAGCATTCTTCGTTGCTCAGAGCTCTACCCGAGCCATATAGGTGTGTCCCAGGGCCAGCGCCGCGAACAACGCTGCCCATTGTGGGCTGTGGCCTCCGTGCTCCCTTATCAAAGCCCTGGTGTTTCTGGGCACTGCGGGCAGAAGTTTGGCCTGCACTTCCCGTTGTACCCTTCACCTTACTAAAGGGGAGGCTGTTTTTGTGCTGAGCAAGAGATCTCCCACGGAGGGCCCAGAAATGCATGTGGGTGCCTGCAGGTGGATGGGTGCATGCCCCAGGGAGCTGACTTCATTCATTTCTGTCTCCAAGTGAGAGGAGGAGGGAGGCCTAGCGAACCGTGGGATCTGAAGGAGAGGATATTGGTGGGCTTCACTTTCGAGCACAAGGGAGATGAGCAGTAGAGCTTCCAGATGCTGTTGCAGAAAGGTGGTCGGGCCATGGGTAGGAAGGTCGTGCAGTTCTTAGATCTCTGCATGTCCCCACATTTGTCAGGGTGCTCCCCTGCAGACATTAGTGGCAAAACCCATGCAAGAAACATGGCCCAGGTGCTTATCTTTGGGTGAGTAAGGGAAGGGGCAGCTGGGGAGAGGGGGGTGTCATTCCAAAGCTCCCCAAAAGAGGGGAGAAAAGGAGCCATCACCCCTCCCCAAGCCAGTGTGTTCTATGGTGGCTTTAAAAGTCGACACCAAATGTACTGAATTTTTGGAGCTTGTTAGAAGGAAGGAAAAGCATTTTGAGGTGCCTGAGCCTTTATCAACCAAAAGTGGTCCCCTAATCCCCAGGTATGCAACCAAGTCCAGGCTGTCACGACTCCTGCCACTAACCCGGACCACCAGTCTGGGAGGCAGAAGATCTGACCTTGAGAAAGTCACTCAGTCTCTAGGCCCCAATTTTCTATCTGTAAAATGGAAATAATAATGATTGCAGAGCCACACAAAGTAATGCAGGTGAAAGTAGTTTGCAAACGTATAAAGCACTTAACTTGCATCCTTCCTGGGGGCTCGGAGAGCAGGGCGGCATTGGCACGCTGTCTCCCCCCCACCACTTCTCTCCTGCGCTGCTCTTCCCACTGGGAACCAATGCAATCTTCCAGGTTATTTCTCTGTGTGAAAGTGGGGAGGAATGCTGCCTGTCCGCTAATCTCCCTTTGGTTCTTTCCCTCCAGACTGTAAATTCACCTGTCACCCAGAATGCCGCAGCCTGATCCGGTTGGACTGCAGTCAGCAGGAGGGTTCATCCCGGGACAGACCCTCTCCAGAAAGCACCCTCACCCTGACCTTCAGCCAGGTAGGCGACAAAACTCCCATACCGGGATGGGAACAGCCTCTGCAGGTGCCCCAGGCTCCACTTTTTCTCCCAGGAGCTCTGGTGAGCAGGAGGTGGCATGAGGCCTCAGATTCCACATGCACTGGATGGAGTTCACAGATACCCTGTTCCAAGGGGACTGGGGCAGTGACACAGAGAACTCTGAAGATACTCAGAAGTCCCCTGGAAGCCTATTGTGGCTTAGGGCTCTGAGCCAGAGATGTGGGTATGGGTGAGCAGTGGGGTGGCTTCCAGAAAAACCTTCTGATGGTCCCTAAAGGCCTCATAGCCCTGGGACAGTGGGGATGCTGGGGCTGAGGCATTTCAAGCACATTGTCCAGCCAGGTCAGCCCAACCTTCACAGGGGCTGGGCAAATGTTCCCTCCCTGTGTTAAAGAACCAGAAAATGGATGTCCAAAGCAGTTTTTGGTTCTGGGTTTTGTAAAGACACTTGAACTGCAATGTATCTGAACTTTGATTTCTAGGATTTAGAATGGAGACAGAGGAGTGTGTTTGTTGCTTCTTGCATTGAACAAGCATTTATTGAGTATCTACTGTGTACCAAGCATGGGTGAGAGTTGGGGTAATAAAAGATACGTCACAGTTCTTGTCCTCAGATAGCTTACATTCTGGCAGGGGAGGCAGAATACCACCAAATAGCATATACTGTGATGCACGTTGCAATAAAAGTATGAACCAAGTGTTTGGATATATAGTACAATTGTTTCTGCTGGGAGAAATCAGGGAAGGCTTTCCAGAGGAGGTGATGTTTGATTTAAGCCTTAATGTGTGGGATGAAGGTTGCAAGTCAGGGAAGTAAGAATATCATCCTTTAATTCATTTAACAAATAAGTTTCAAATGTTTACCATGTGCCAGGCCCAGGAATGCTGAGGACTTAATGATGAAAATAACAGACATGGCTTCTACACATCCAGTGCTTACAGTAGGGTAGGGGAGTGAGGCTTTAAACAAATATATATCCTGTGTCTCTGACGGAAAAAGCTCAAGGTGCTCTGAGAAACTATACTGGGGGACCCAGGTGCTGGATGGGGGACTCACGAGCAGTCCCAGGTCTCCAGAGTAGCCATCACATGCTTTTTCTGGAACACAATCAACAATGTTCAAATGCCTAATTCACCATGGGTATTACCAGCCTCCCAGCTGTTCTCCCATGCCTTTCTCTCTCCCTGGACAAAGAATTATTAGAAAGCAAGAATGATATGTTTTTATAAGGGTGATGCTGGATTGGTTCTAAAATGTATATTTTAAAACTCTGAACATCTCTCCAAAGATGCTGGAATAGTAACTATTTCTGGTATAGCTGAATGTAACCAGGCCTCTTGGAAGGGCCTTGCCCTTAGCAGGAACCTGTCCATCCAGGGTGGGGCACAGGGAAAGGAGGGGAGGCACATCTGGCCCCCAAAAGCACTGATGGGCAGTGCAGATGTTTCCTAAAGGTTTTCCTCAGAAGATGGAGGGAGGAGGTTACATAGCACACCGTAAAGCAACATTTCCCAAAAATCGTATTGAAGCAATCTTTTCTGGTTTCGATTTGCTTTTCTCTTTGGATCTTCAAGTGTCTCTCCTTTCTGGTCTCCTCAGCCCCGCCTGTGCCCCGCCCTGGAGCTCGGCTGCCCCCATTACTTTCTGGGTCTCCTCTTTGGGTCTCTTTCTATTCCTTCCTCTAGAGCAGCAGGTCTCAAAAGGCGGCAGTTTTGCTCATACCCTAGCACATTTGTCTGGAGACATTTTTGGTTGTCACAACTTAGGGGATGCTACTGACTTCTAGAAGAGGCCAGGAATGCTGCTAGCCGGCCTGTGTTGCATAGAACAGCCCCCCACAACAAAGAATTATCTGACCTCAAATGTCACTTGAGCCAAGACTGAGAAACCCCGCCCTAGAGTGGGCTAGCCAGCTCCCAAGTGTGGCAGGCAAAAGGCCTGGGGAAGGCCTGGAGTTGGCTGGATTCATTGTCTCATCCTCCAAATGTCAGCAGTGAAGAGGTGCTTTCAAGTCTGAGTTTTTGGAAACAGAGTGACTCCCTTTCCTCTGTTGGAGAGAGGAGTCAACCTTGGAACCCTCTGGCAAGTGAAATCAGGGCCTGTCTAGGGCAGAAACACCACGGAAACATTGCAGAGGAAGGAGCCAAGAGCCCCACGTGGGAGCTGAACGGCCCCCAGTGGGCAAACAGCCTGGCGTGGGGTTTGCTTCCGGGCCGACCGGATCAGGCTACTGCTGTATTTGCCTTGGACAGGCCTGACTGCATGCTTCAGCAGAACTGGGGCAGGACCCAGCCTTCTATCAATAAAACCTGGGCCCTGCTCCAGGCCCACTCGCCTCTTCTGAAAAGCCTGTTTATGCTCATTTCCGCCTTGGCTTGCTTTTCTGTTGAATC
Source organism: Piliocolobus tephrosceles (assembly GCF_002776525.5). Taxonomy (NCBI): domain Eukaryota; kingdom Metazoa; phylum Chordata; class Mammalia; order Primates; family Cercopithecidae; genus Piliocolobus; species Piliocolobus tephrosceles. The sequence continues at coordinate 63,368,419 of NC_045434.1, forward strand.
TCAAGATGGAGCTTTCTTTCACCTTGACATCATCACCTGGGCTGAGCTAACTTCATGTGCTAGTGCTGTTTTCTTGGGGGATTTAAGGGAGCGGGGGCTCAGGTCTGAACTCAGCTAGTTTTGGGTACATATGGCTTAGGGGGGTCTCATCTCGGTGGTATTTCTCCTCTCTGATCTTTTTTCTTTTTTCCCGAGACGGAGTCTCACTCTGTTGCCTAGGCTGGAATGCAGTGGCATAATCTCAGCTCACTGCAACCTCCACCTCCTGGGTTCAAGCAATTCTGTCTCACTCAGCCTTCTGAGTAGCTGAGATTACAAGTGTGCTCCACCATGCCTGGCTAATTTTTGTATTTTCAGTAGAGATGGGGTTTCACCATGTTTGGTGGTCTCGAACCACCAAGGCTGGTCTCGAACTCCTGACCTCAAATGATCCACCCGCCTTGGCCTCCCAAAGTGCTGGGATTACAGGTGTGAGCCACCACAACTGGCCCTCTCTGCTCTTTAAGGAAAAGAAAATCATTTGTTTTCCTCCATCCAGAGAGAACCATTCTTTATTAACATTTTTATGTGTTCTTCCTGAACATTCATATATTTTTCAAAACATGATTGAGATCGCCCTCAATAGATAAGTATTTGGCCTCAACATTTTAAAAGCAACAATCCCAAGGTTCTGACTGTCTTGTCTCTGCCATACCAGAGGGAGGCAGCTGGTGAGGAAGGAGGGACAGGGGTGGAAGTGGGCAGGGATGAGCTCAGAATCCCCAGTGGCAAACTCAAAAGGTCACTGGAAACAGGCATCAGAAACCGAGGAAGGCCACTGGGAGTTGTTCTGTGGTCGTTTTGTCAACCACAGAAACGAGGGTTTCGGAGTCTCTCCTTAAAGATCTCTGAGGTCTCTGATGTCTGACTTTTCCTTGGGCACCCATGTGTGACCAAGCAAATCTCCTTCAAGTCTATCCTAGACCCCTTTTTCAGTTTAAGCCTCATTTGCTAAGGAACATCATTGCTATTGGCTAAAGACCACACTCAGTTACCCAAACAGCTGCAGTTCTTTTATTTAGGATTTTACACCCCAGATAATTTATACTTCTGGTGGTTTTTAAGGGGCTCTTATTATGTCACCCCTGGGAGGAAAAAAGCCCTCAGTGGCTCCTGGTGCCCTCGTGATGAAGTGAGGCCTCTGATGGCTTGGTTCAGTCCTTTCGCTGCCTATGGAGAAGCTGGCCCCAAGAGAAGAGTCTTTGTCCTTGCCCACCACTGTGGATTCTCATTATCCCCCGCTGCAGCCCAGGGCAACCCCAGCAGCTCTGTCCCTTTGGCCTTGGGTGCCACTTTTCTTGGTACACGGAATGCACAGGTTGCAAAAGAGAAACATAAGCACTACCCCTTCCACTGCAATCCCTTCCAGCCAGTGCTCAAGTTTTACGCCAGCAGGCCCAGAGCCCCACCCCTTCCTGCTGACCCTCCAGAGTCCCTGATATGGTTTGGATGTATGTCCCCTCCAAATCTCATGTTGAAATGTGGCGTCCAGTGTTGGAGGTGGGACTGGTGGAAGGTGTTTGGGTCATGGGGGTGGATCCTTCATGAATGGCTTGGTGCTGACCTTGCGATAATGAATGAGCTCTCGCTCTGTTAGTTCACACAAGAGCTGGTTGTTTAAGACAACCCTAGCATCTCTCTGTTGCTCTCTCTCTCTCTCCAATGTGACACGCCTACTCCCGCTTCCCCTTCTACCATGAGTAAAGGCTTCCTGAGGCCTCCCCAGAAGCCAAGCAGATGCTGGTGTAATGCTTGTACAGCCTGAAGGACCCCTAGCCAAATAAGCCTTTTTTCTTTATAAATTACCCAGCCTCGGGTATTCCTATATAGCAACACAAAACGGACGAAGACATTCGTCTTCGAATGGTCAGCAACCTCGGCAACCAGGCTCCCAGGCCTTCAGCTGCAAAGGCCAGCCCCTCCCATGGCCATTCCCAGACCATACTCAGGCACTTTCCCCACTCAGGACTCTGGCCCTGCTCATGTTCCACCTGTTGACTATTTACTTAACATTTCTCTTTAAATAGACTTATTTTATTGAATTTAAATAAACTTATATTAAAGGACATTTTAAAATACCCTTGAATCACTGGTTTGATGTACTTAGGAGTTTTTTCTCAGCACACATTAAATAGATACTTATAATTCCTTTTAATATGTGTCTAAGGACTGCCTCAAATTTATTTCATAAATACTTATTAAGCCAGGCACTAGCCAGGCACTAGCTAGACACCTTTAATGTCAGCACTTTGTGAGGCCAAGGAGTTTGAGACCAGCCTGGGCAACATAGAAAGGCCTTGTCTCTACTAAAAATTTAAAACATTGGCCAGGTGTGGTGGTGTGCACCTGCAGTGCCAGCTACTTGGGAGGCTGAGGTAGGAGGACAGCTTGAACCAAGGAGAAGGAGGCTGCAGTGAGCTATGATCATGCCACTGTACTCCAATCTGGGTGGCAGAGTGAGACCTTGTCTAAAAAAAAAAAAAAAATCCAGGCACTGTTCTAAAGTCCTTTCAGGTGTCATTTGTGGGAGATGCTGCCCTATAGAGGCCACTCTCTTTGGCCATCTGGTGCCTGGACTACCAGGGCACTGGGTCCAGGGAGTGCCTAAGGGGCAGCGTGAGCAGTGGAGAGAACTCCTGGGATGCTGAGAAGGAATTGCCAGCTGTTCTTACCAATACCAAGGTGCTCTTCCAAAGGAGACGTGGATCTGGATATACTGATACGGAATTGTGCGTGAACGCAGGTCCCTCCACAGTACATATAGGACCAGGTCATTTGTATTTTGCAGGTATATATACACGTGTGTGTGTGTGTGTGTGTGTGTAAGTGCAGAACAAGGGCCTGGCAGTGCTCAGCTAACTACTGAAAGAGATTTCACCCTGGGAGGGGGTGGACATTGAAAGGGGTAGAGT
>NC_045434.1:63371469-63393946 GCF_002776525.5 Piliocolobus tephrosceles
ATTTTTTTTTTTTTTTTTTTTTTTTTTTTGATACAGAGTCTTGCTCTGTCGCCCAAGCTGGAGTGCAGTGGGGCGATCTCTGCTCACTGCAACCTCCACCTCCTGGGTTCAAGCAATTCTCCTGCCTCAGCCTCCTGAGTAGCTGGGATTACCGGCGAGCACCACCGTGCCCAGCTGATTTTTGTATTTTAAGTAGAAACAGGGTTTTACCATGTTGGCCAGGCTGGTCGCGATCTCCTGACCTCGTGATCTGTCTGCCTCGGCCTCCCAAAGTGCTGGGATTACAGGTGTGAGCCACCATGGCTGGCCCTAATGTCATATTTTTAAAGGCAGTAAATGTTTTCTTAAAACACAGACTCTTAACCTGGGTGCCTGAATAGCTAGGTTCTAATCCAGATTGTGTAGACGAAATACTTGACATATGAGCCCGGACAAGCCTCTTAGTTTCTTTGAGTCTCAGGTTTCTCCTCTGAGAAATGGGACCCTGTGAGGTTCCATCAAGAAGAGGCATGTGAAAGCGTGAGTGGACAAAAGCATGAGTATTCTAGGTGACAGTCCTGGGCCATCTTTGGTACCTCTAAGAGTCTTACTAGATTTTTTAACTTTGTTACTCCTGTGATGAAAACCCTCAGTGGCTTCCCATTGCCTTCAAAATGAGTCTAAATCTGGATTAGCACACACAACCCTTATGGTCTGGCTCTGCCAACTCTCCAAAACACCAGAAAGTAGGGTTATCGTCCTGGATATAAAACCAGGACTCTCTGGCTTTGTGATCTGAGTGGACATTTTTTGCTATAAGGCTTATAACTATCATTGAGGCCCCAAGTCACTGTTCCACCCTGTGGATGAGTCCCTGTCCCCACTCACCAAAGGGACAGATGGCTTCCAGGGCCCCAGGATAGATCAGCCCGGCCAGCCAGCATTTCAGCCCTACAGGTCCCTGCTGCCTTTCTGCCTACACCCGCAATCCCAAACGCTGTCAAGCCTTAGCAGGGACCCTGCTGCAATCACCCCTCAGCCCCTGCAGCAGAGTGGTGACTCCGCTGGCTTGGAATTCTGTGTTTCCTGGCTCCCAGCCCTTTGTTCCCTCCTGCAGACATGCCACTGTCTGCGTTAACCCGGTCTCTACCTTTCCAGACCCTTGAGAAAAAGAAGCTCCTGTGGTCAGTCCTGCCTTGTCCCTCGGCCCAATAGCCACGTGTTGAACCTAGGATGACCACATGGGGGAGCCAGAGAGCAAGAAGAAATGCGCCTAAACGGGCAGGTGCTGGGGGTGGGGGGATGTGTCCTTGCCTGAGGTCCCAGGCTCTCTGACACGCTTGATAGACCTACCTGCACACCTCTCAGGAGGTGCAGGGTCTTGGGTCTCTTCTGAAAGCTTCAACACATGTTAATTGAAATGTGACTGATAACAATAGTAGCTGACGTTTGTTGAGGCATACCTGTGTTCTGTCTACTCATTTCATTTGTTGTTGAGAGAAGTGTTGAAATCTCCAACGATAATTGTGGATTTGTCTATTTCTCTTTACAGTTAATATGCCTGTATTTTGAAGCTCCATTATTGGGTATATAAACTTTTAGGAATGTCTTGTATTTTTTTTTTTTTTTTAACAGACAGGGTCTCACTGTTTCACCCAGGCTGGAGTGTAGTGGTGCTCATTGTAACCTTGAACTCCTGGGCTCAAGTGATCCTCCAGCCTCAGCCTCCCAAGTCACTGGTACTACAGGTGTGTGGCACCATGCCTGGATATTTTTTGAATTTTTTGTAGAGATGGGGTCTTGCTCTGTTGCCCAGGCTGGTCTTGAACCCCTGACCTCAAGCGATCCTCCCACCTTGGCCTCCTAAAGTGCTATGATTACAGGCACAAGCCACCACCTGGGCTACTTTTAGGGTTATTATGTCTTCCTAGTTAATTGACCTGCGTATCATTATGAAATGACCTTCTTTATCCCTGTTAACATTCTCTACTATGAAACCTACTTTGTCGGATGTTACCATAGTTACTGCAGCTTTCTTTTAATTACCATTAGCATGGCATTCCCTAATCCACCTTTCATTTTTAGGCTATGTATCTCTTTATATTTAAAGATCATTTCTTACAGGCAGCAAATAGTTGGATCTTGTTTTTCTTTAAACCAATCTGCTCATCTCTACCCTTTGAGTATTTAGATCATTTGCATTTAATGTGATTATTGCAGTGGCACAATCCCAACTCATGATATAGCTAGATTTTAAGTCTATCTTCTTACTACATTTTTTTTTTCTTCTTTCTTTCTTTTTTATTTTTTATTTTGTTTTGAGACAGGATCTCATTCGGTCGCCCAGGATGGAGTGCAGTGACACAATCATGGCTCACTGCAGCCTCAACCTCCCCAGGCTCAGGTGATCCCCCACCTCAACCTCCCAAGGAACTGGGACTACACATGTGCCACCATGCCTGGCTGACTTTTTTGTATTTTTTTTGTAGAGACGGGGTTTCGCCATGTTGCCCAGCCTGGTCTCAAGTAATCAGGGGCTCAAGTGATCCTCCCACCTCAGCCTCCCAAAGTGCTGGGATTATGGACATGAGCTATGAAACCCAGCTGGCTATTGGTTTTCTATGAGTATTCTATCTGTTCTTCGTTCGCTTTTTCTTTTTTTTTTTTTCTTGCCTTCTTTTGGATTAACTGAATATACTTTATGATTGCATTTTATCCCATTTGTTGCCTACAAGCTTCAACCCTTTGTTTTGTTATTTTAGTGGTTGTCTTAGCGTTTACAGTATATAAATGGTCCTTAATTTATGGGATTACATCCCAATAAACCCACTGAAAGTTGAAAATATCTTAAGGCAAAACTGCATTTAATACCCCTAACATACCAAACATGATGGCTTACCCTAGCCTATCTTAAATGTGCTCAGAACACTTACATTAGCCTACAACTGGGCAAAATCATCTAACACCAAACGTATTTTCTTATAAAGTGTTGAATATCTCATGTAATTTATTGGATGCTGAACTAAATTATGGTTTCTATCAAATGTGCATCTCTTTAGCACCATCTTAAAGTTGAAAAATCGTAAGTAGGACCATTGTAAGGAGGGAACCATCTGTACATCTTTAGCTTATCACAGTCTACCTGTCAAGTGATACTATGCCACTTCATGTATAGTACAAAACCCTGGCCAGGCACAGTGGCTCACACCTGTAATCCTAGCACTTTGGGAGGCCGAGGTAGGAGGATCACTTGAGCCCAGGAGTTCACGACCAGCCTGGGCAACATAGTGAGACCCAGTCTCTATTTTATATGAAAAAATAATTTTAAAAAAAGAAAAGAAAAAAACAAAAATAATAGTATCCTTCCATTTCTCATCTACAGACCTTTGTATCATTCTTGTCCTGTATTTTATTTTTACGTATACTACAAGCCAGGGGTCCCAGCCCCCAGGGCCACACACGTGGTCTTTTAGAAACCAGGTCGCACAGCAGGAGGTGAGCAGTTGGAGAGCAAGTCAAGCTTCATCTGTATTTACAGCCACTCCCCATGGCTCGCATTGCAGCCTGAGCTCTGCCTCCTATCATATCAGTGGCAGCATTAGATTCTCAGAGGAGCACGAAGCCTGCTGTGAACTGCGTATGTGAGGGATCTGCGTGCTCCTTATGAGAATCTAATGCCTGATGATCTGTCACTGTCTCCCATCACCCCCAGATGGGACCATCTAATTGCAGGAAACAAGCTCAGGGCTCCCACTGATTCTACATGATGGTGAGTTGTATAATTATTTCATTATATATGACAATGTAATAATAATAGAAATAAAGTGCACCATAAATGTAATGTGCTTGAATCATCCGAAAACCATCCCCCACACCCTGGTCCATAGAAAAACTGTCTTCCACAAAACCAGTCCCTGGTGCCAAAAAGTTTGGGGACCGCTGCTGTAAGCCCCTTACAATATTTTATTTAAATGGCCAATTATATTTTAAGGAGATTTAAATGATAAGAAATTGTTTATTCATTTGGTTACCATTTCTGGTACTTTTTTTTTTTTATTTTGGTAGATCCAGGTTTCCATCTGATATCATTTTCTTTCTGCCTGAAGGACTTTCTTTAACATTTCTTGTATTTGTGGGTGTACGGATGATGAGTTTTTTCAACTTTCTGTGTCTGAAAAAGTTCTAATTTCACCTTCCTTTTTGAGAGATTTTTACGGGGTAGAAATTTCTAGATTGGCACCTTTTTTTCTTTCATTGTTTTAAAGATATCACTTCACTACTTCCTCACTTGCATTATTTCTAACAATAAATTTACTGGTATCTTTATCTCTGCTCCTCTGTATATAACATATTCTTTTTTTTTTTTTTCTTTTTATCGCTATGTATTAGTCTCTTTTGTGTTACCATAAAGGTATACCTGAGACTGGGCAATATATAAAGAAGAGAGGTTTATTTGACTCATGATTCTGCAGACTGTACAAGCATGGCACCAACATCTGTTTGGCTTCTGATCAGGACCTCAGGAAGCCTTTGCTCATGGCGGAAGGTGAAAGGAGAGCAGGCATGTCACATGGTGAGAGAGGGAGCTAGAGAGAGAGGAGGAGGTGCCAAGCTCCTTTGAACAACCAGCTCTCACATGAAGGAACAATGTGAGATGCTCATTACCATGGGGCGAGCACCAAGACATTCATAAGGGACCTGCCCCCCTCAACCTAGACACCTCCCACCAGGCCTCCTTTAACATGAGGGGTCAGATTTCAACATGCCATTTGGAGGGGACAGATAGCCAAACGGTATCACACTGCTTTTGAGCAATTGATTACAATATGCCTTTTGTAGTTTTCTTTATGTTTCTTGTACTGGGTGTTCATTGAGTTTGTTGGATCTGTGGATTTATAGTTTTCATCAAAATTGGAAAAATTGGGGGGATTATTTCTTCAAATATTTTTATACTCCACCCCCCACTCTGAGGGATACCACTTACATGTATATTTGATTGCTTGAATTTGTTCCACAGCTTACTGCTCTGTTCATTCAAAAAATTATCTTTTCTTTCTGTGGTTCATTTTGTTTTGTTTTGTTTTGTTTTGTTTTGTTTTGTTCTGAGACAGAGTCTCGCTCTGTTACCCAAGCTGGAGTGCAATGGCGCATTCTCGGCTCACTGCAACCTCTATCTCCTGGGTCCGAGCAATTCTCCTGCCTCAGCCTCCCAAGTAGCTGGGATTACAGGTGCCCACCACCACACCCAGCTAATTTTTGTATTTTTAGTAGAGATGGGGTTTCAGCATGTTGGCCAGGCTGGTCGCAAACTCCTGACCTCAGGTGATCCACCCACCTCAGCCTCTCAAAGTGCTGGGATTACAGACGTGAGCCACTGTGCCCAGCCTGTGCTTCATTTTGGATCATTGCTATTGCTGTGTCTTCAAGTTTGCTAATCTTTTCTTCTGCAAAGTCTAATCTGCCATTAATCCCCATCTAGTATATTTCCCATCAAAGGCATTGTAAATTTCATCTCTAGTAGTTTGATGTGGATTTTTAAAATATATTTTCCATTTCTCTACTTAACTTTTTGAATAAATAGCATATACTTATTCAGACATTTCTCTGGGCTCCTCACAGCCTATCCCCTTCTACCCTAGAGGCAGTGGGCTGCCCGAGACACCAGAATTAGTATCTTTGAACAATGCTAACATCTGTGTCAGTTGTGGTCAGTAGTCGAGACAGAGTCTCACTAAGTTGCCCAGGCTGATCTCAAACTCCTGGCCTCAAATGATCCTCCCACCTTACACTCCCAAAGTCCTGGGATTACAAGCATTAGCCACTGCATCCAGCCCTGTGGAAATATTCCTGAGTTTTGTTCTAGGACTCAGTTCAATTATTTAGAAGCGGTTCGATCCTTTTTAAGATTTTAAGATCCTCTTTAAGATTTGTCAGGATTGGAACAGTGCTCAGGCTAGGGCTAGTTACTTCCCACCGCTAAGGTAAGACTCTCTGCATACTCTACCCAGTGCCTAATAAATGATGAGGTTTTCTGGTATGGCTCGTAGGAACAGGCACTATTCCTGCCCTCTATGAGGGCAGACACTGTTACCTGTAATCCTTTTGGGTGGTTCTTTCTCTAGCCTTGGGTCATCTCTTCCCATGCACACACTGATCAGTAGGCACCCAGGTGAATACTTTAGGGGCTTTCTGCAGTTCTCTCTCTGCAGCTGTCTCCATTCAGTTACTCTGTCCTGTGAACTCGGACTGCCTTTGTCTCCCTAGACTCTGAGCAACATCTCCTCAGCTTCAGGGGGTTTTTGCTTCACCTTAGTACCCTCTCTGCACCACGCCTGGGAGTAAACTGGGAGTAAATGTAGGGATCAACTCATTTGTTTCCTGTCTCTCAGGGATTGCTATTCCTCGTTACCTGATAGCCAGTATTTTAAAAACCACCGTTTCGTAAGTTGTATCCATTTTTTTTTTTTTTTTTTTGGTTGTTTTGATCAGGAGGATATATCTGAACCCTATTCCCTCATCTTTGCCAGAAGTAGAACTCCCCCAGGCGCTGTTCTAATACTAATTCATACTAGTTCATTTAATACCCAGCCTTACACACTGGGTAAATGCCTTGAGGGCAGGGATCCTATCTTTTGCCATTTAGTCTTCCTCATAATGCACTGGCCCTTGCACATAGTCGGTGCTCAAGAAGTCCTTCATTTTATTCGATTTTCAAATTGGATTTGTAGAGGTTTTTTGCATTCAGAATGCTGGTTCTCCCACTCACTATGATACTAGGAAAGTACATAACCTCTCTTAGCTATTACATGGGGACACCAGTGTGGTCGTTGTGGCAACTGAATAAAAGCACTTGTAAACTCCATGGAGCATGAACCTTGTTTGTTTACCAGTGTGTTCCCAGCCCCTATCACAAGGAATATATATAATAGGACTGGCACAGAGCACAGTTTCCCTTGCCCCCATGGTGTTTGAGAGCCTTCAGCCTAGCAGGCTGCCTGCCCTCTGTAGACACATTATCCTTAAGATAGCTATGGGTGTGAACCATGCCTGCTCTCATCGTCTTAAAATATGGTGACTCTCCAAAATGGGAATTTTGTGTTGTGCCCTGAGCACACAGTCAGAAATCCATGTGCCCGCCCTGGTACCCAGTCCTAAGGCTGCTGACAGCCCCTTTCTGCCATCTTGGAGCAATTTTAGTGTTCCCAGCTCTAAAATCTGGCTTTCAATAGCTTAAGAACTTTATGATCTACCAATGAATTGATATTGATAGCATCTTTTGTTATTCTCTGGCCAGCAGAAATAAGAGGAGACTCATCACCTTTAGTTGACATGGCAGGAATGTCAGAAAAGTCAGAAACTAGGGTCCCACATCTAATCTTTCCTGGTCGATGTGAGGGTGGGGAGCGGAATACATTAGACCCCACCTCGTCCCTCAGTCAGTATTTCCTTAGATTCCAAACCCAAAATTTGGCACTGATTTCTATTCTGACTCCTTCCCTTGATAAGAAACAAATGGCTGTTCCCAGGGGATTCTAGAGGTGCCAGATGCACACCAGCCCACCTACATCTGCCAAGAGAAGGAGCCAGTCCCCCGCTCCCTCCACCTTACCCTGAGCAGAACATCCTTCATCCTTATCCTGACTAGGCTATCCCATCTGGGACAGCCTTCTCCATGGCTCCTTCGCAGATTCCTGCCACACTTTAGAAGCCAGAAGTGCTAGCCAAAGCTGTCAGTGATTCATCTGCGCTGGACAGCCGCCCTCACAGGAGCCTCTCCAAGGCCTGTCTGACCAGCCCCAGATGGGTTGGCCCACGCCAATGTATTTCTCATTAGGCAGAATGGAAATGCTTCCCAAAAAGGAGGCACCTGAAGTCCTGACCACAAGGCGGGGCAGAGCTGTGGTGCATATTTCTCTAGAGATCCTTAAACCCTGGAGACATTTCTCTGGGCTCCTCACAGTCTATCCCCTTTTACCCTAGAAGCAGTGGGCTTCCTGAGATGACCCCCAGCTGGGCTAGGCTAGCCCTGAGGCTCTCAGGCGAGAGGCAGCAAGACCCTCCTTGCTAGATATAGCAATGCAATAGTTGTTCACGTCTCACCCTGGTGACCATGCTGCCCGGGATGTTGGAGGATTGGCCCTGCCCAGAGAAGGGCACATCAGGGAGATGGCTGTTGATCAGAAACGTCTTTTGTCACTCTCTATTCTCACTAGGGAGGAAAAATAGAAGACAGAGCCCCTGGGCCTGACTCAGACCCTGACATGAATTCCTGAGGGTGTGGACAACTGGAGTAACTCAGCTATCTTCAGTAGTTTCAGTGTCAAGGCCTATTGAAGCTGTTAGCCTGGCAGCCAATCAGAAGTGTGGTGTGGGTTAGCACCACTGAGAAAGTGACTGTAGGGTGAGTCTAACCTAAATGGTGTGCCACCACTCACCTCTTACAACAAGAAGTCATCTGGGGAGACACTGAGCTCTCTGCTGTACACAGCCAATGAATGCTGAAAAATGCTACCCTAGGGAGGACTGGCAGCATGTTAAGATTCAACCCAGATAGGACATCTGGTTAAGGATGCTTCTCAGAGTCAGATGGAAGGTGTGGGAGGTATGGATGATATTGGAGAATATGTGTCAGGAAGTGGGGAAGACATCGGAGGAGGATTTTGACATCAGAGGAGAGAATAGCAAGAGCTAAGCCACAAGAGGGAAAGGTGGCTTCTGGGAATGTGAATCGAATTTTGTGCAGCTGTAATGAGAGTTGCTTGACCGCACCTGGAGATGGGTGTGAACTGTTGGCTGGGTGTGCACCGTGAAGGGTCTTGAAGGTCCTGCTCAAGAGTTTGGAATAGGCGCTGGGAGTTGATGGAGAAAGGACAACAACTGTAATGGAAAGTTACAGGGGCTCTGGGTTTGAATCTGATTCTACCATTTACTTGCTTGGGCAAGTTTACTCTGAACCTCAGTTCATTTATCTGCAAAATGCCTTCTTGCAGGGTTCTGAGGATTAAGTGAGATAATGAAATGTGTAACTTTCATTCAGTAACTTTAGTAGACCATCTTATTCAATGTTATTCCTACTAGACTGTATATTATTAGAAAGTAGGGACTGTGTCTTATTCATGCCCAAACTCAAACATCCAGTCTAGTGCTTGCCTGAAGAAAGTGCTCAGTAAATATTTGTTAAATGAATGAAAGAATAAGCAAGTAGAACTTGATACGTAGTAATTATTCAATAATTTTTCATTGAAATCTGAATAGAAGTTATGGTACCATGATCAGATCTCCATCTCAGAAGGATAACTGTGACAACAAAAAGGTAGGTGGTTTGGAAGAGGCAGAGATAGGAACAAGGGGAACTTTTGGAAGGCTTTGCACTAATCTTGGTTAATGGCACTCATCAAGATAGGAAATACTAAGGGAGGAAAAGAAAGAGTAGGTAGTTGACAAGGCAGGGAATAACAAACGCAATCTTGACCCTGTTGAGAGTGAAACTCCAATAGGAAGGGCTGGGTACTCAGTGAGCTGTTACAGATACTCATCTGGAGATACCTGGGAGAGAAAGAATTATGAGCCCTGAGTCTGTCAGGTGTGGCTGATACCATTGGCATAGGTAAGACTTACCCCCCAGGGACAGCAGGGGTACACAGGGGGAGAAGAGAAGACCCCAGGAAGCTGAAAGGAAGATGGGGGCATAGGCAGATGGAGAAAGTGATTCCTAACTTGTTTGTAATGAACTGTAATCTCAGGCATATTGTTATTATGAGAGTAATCACAGAGGTAAACCATGAGGCCACAGAGTTTAGAGTTCAAGAACTTGGGTTCTGGAGTCAGACCCAGTGGGATTGATATTTGGCTCACCATCAACTAGCAGTGTGGATATGTACAAGTTACTTAACTTGTCTTAACCTCCTTTTGCTTTCTGTAAAATATAGATAATAACTGGAGCTTCCTCATAGGATTGTTGTAGGGCTTAAATGAAATTATGAACAAATTATTAGTATAGTGCCTGCACATACTAGCTAACAGTGATTTCAAAATATGTCTCAGGAGTGGGGTGGCACCTCGCCCCGGTTTTCAGCCTCTTTATATGCCACTACATCTGATCATAAGGTCATAAGGTCCTAAATCTGATCTCTACGCCTGCTACCCTTCAATTGGACAGTTGAGGAAACCTGATGTCCATGGTTGCTCAAGATACCGTATCAAGCTGGAGTTGGAGCTGGGACTAGAATACAAGCTCCTGACTTCCAGGCCTGTATCACAGCTTTTCTGGTACATGCAGAACTACAGGGTGGATCTTACAAGAGCATCTGGCCACATGACAGGATTGCATTTGAGAAAGGAAAAAAGCTTAAAATAATGTCTTTTATCATCTGACACTTTGAGTTAGGAAAGTGGCCCATTCATCATTTCAATGGGGCTTTCTGAACCCCAGCACGGTGCCATGGATTTAGGGCTCTGGCTGCTACAGCTTTAGATCCAGCCTCCTCTTCCTAAGTCCAGGGACAAGAACAGCCAGTTCCCATCCTTTGTGCGATTGCGTCTCAGGGCCTTAAACGCTCTTGCTCAGACTCTTCCATGCCCCCTCCCTCTTACCCTGGCCAAGCTATCACTATTATTGATTATTCATAGGGAAGAGGTTCAGAGGTTCAGACAGGGCCATTAGATGCTGCAGGGAGTCCTGTCTTTCTTTCTTTGAGACCCTGGGGCTTCATTCTGGATTTTTTCTCCTGGAGGATGGCCAACTTCGGTATATCATATATGATCTTTGTATATTTCTTCTAGTCCTAAAGTCCCTGCCAGCACAATCTCTGTTTTGCTGACTTCTTACACATGGCGTTCTTCCAAACCTAGATTCACTGACAGCTGGGATAGGGGAGGGACAGAGACATTAACTAGAAGTCAAGAGGCTTTGAAAGTAATGAGCTGTGATGGAACAAGTTACTTCCCTCAGTTTCCTTATCTATAAAATGGGCATAGTACCTGCTCTTAAGATAAAAGAGTAGCCTGGGAGAAATAATGGATGTTAAAAGGGTTTGAAAGGCTCTATTCAGATATCAGATTTTCATAATGTTTGGAATGGCAGGGAGCAGCACCCTAAAAGAACACAGTGTCCCTGAGAACTTTCCTAACCAGGTCTGGCATCTGGTGTGTTGCTTCTAAGGAGAGATTGATGCTGACTCCTGGGGTACCTTGGCTTGGTGTTTGAATAGGTTGTTATTAACTGTATTTGAAGATTGCACATTTTGAACATGTAGCATTGCCGCTGCATTGCAGAGTTTCCCCGCATGAATCCAAGGACATGGTGTGGCCACAGATAATCTGGGGCCTGTTTTTTTTTTTTCTTAAGTATTAGATTCCCACTGAGCAAGGACGTTCTTTTTATGAAGAAAAGCATGTTGCTTAGCTGGTTGGACAATGCAGGTGAGCTGTTATTGAAGGCCCGAGGACCACAGGAAACCACCTCTCTGGGGAAAACCCCCCAAAACAGCCTCTAAAATACCCATTTGAAAAAAAGATTGCTCCAAAGCCAGAACCTACTTTCACCCCCATTAATGTGAGATCTTCCCTTGCAAACACCCAGTAGGTCACCCGAGCCCCTGGCGCTGACTGTCTCTTCTTATCTACCTGCCAGAGGAGACAGCTACGGGTATTGACAGTTCTCCCGCACGGAGGGCGGCCAGCCGGCTGGGGTGCTGACTCTCAGCTCTCTTGTGTTTGTGCCTGCCAGGCACTCACAGGCTTCTGGGAAGAAGACTGTGTGGGAGGATGAAGCCAAATTGGGCTGCAGTTTGAAACCTTCCTGAGCACTGACGGATTTGGCTTAGGTGGGAGAGGGAGAGGCTTTCTCATGAAGGTAGCCAGAGCTTAAGATGGAATTGGCAGCTTGGTGTCCGGGGGGCTGAGTCTAGTCCTCCACCCAGCTTATTTTCCCCAGGATGGGATTGTTCAGAACTGTAGGAAAAGTTACACAGATTTGGAGAGAGATGGGATAACCCCTCTTAGCCACTATCCAGGGCACTCCGGGGTCCATGAGCCATCAAACTCCATAAACATGGTAGCAAAGCCAGGTCTCTGGAGGCTGTTTCCCCACTGGGACTCCAGCTTCCAGTGTATTTAAAGATGGCAAAGTGCCCACCCAAATAGCCTCATCACTGCTGAGGGTCTGTACATGACAGTGACTAGGGGCGTAGGCAGCCGCACACACCAGGGCTGAGTCCCAGCACACATGTTCTACCTGTGTGACTCTGAGCCTTAGTTTTCTCATCTGTACACAGTCTCTGTCTCAAGGCTATTGGAAAGAGTCAATGATAGACTGCATGTGAATCACCTGCACAGAGAGTTGTTCAAACAACGGTAGCTAGAACTACTATTGATCTATTGGGGGGTTATTGTCTTAACTGCTTTGAAGGATTCAGCCTTAGCTGTTCCTTTGTCCAGTCAGATGGGGAAATATAAATGAGCCCTCCTCAATGTTAGGAATGACAAGATCTGGCCAAGACCCCGCTTTCTCAGACTATCAGGAAGATGCACAGATAACCTAGATGGTGTCTGCAGGCTCCTGTGTATCCTGAGGCTTCCTGAGGGCTAAGTCCTATGGGTGGGAAGGCAGCTTGCTCTCTAGGTTGCCATAACTCTGCATCTGATTTGCATGTGTTTGTGGTGACCCTGCACTTTCTTCTGGCATTCCCAACTGAAAATATTGCTGTTTCCCCAGGCAGGGCAGATACTGATTTTCTTCTTCTCTAACCACTCGGATTGACTCGGCTCCCCCACCCAGCGAATGGGGGAGGGAGTGGGGGAGGGTGAGGAAGTGGATGGGGGAGAAGGGAGGCGGGATGATGTTGCCCTTATAGCTGGCACCTTCTACTCCGTGGAACCTGAGTCACTGGGGCTGATGAGAATGGGCTCCTTCCAGAAGCAAGTGCATGATGAAGAAAGAACAGAGGGAATGTTTTCCCTCGGGTCCATCCTGGTCCCTTCCTTCCCCGCATCCCTTACATGACCTGCGGTTCCGAGTCCACTTGCCACCGGGGCGGGTGGCACCCAGGCGGAGGGGAGGCGGGGGAGGGGCACAGTGACAGCCGAGCCGGCTTTGAGGAACCTTGCAGAGGAAGTGGCTTCAGAACTGCTTTGCGCGAGGGGCAGGAAAGGCGCGGGAGGCGGGGGAGGTGCGGAGATGGCGCTCTGCACCGCGGCGGAGGGAGGGCGCTGGCGCCGGGGACACGAAACCGCAGAGCCCGGACGAGTCAGGGAGTGAGGCACGAGTCGGGCGCCCGGGGCTCTGCAGGCACAGGCGGCGCGGGGACTGGAGCAGGTTACCCGGCCGCCCGAGCGCTCGCACCCCGCTGAAAGAAACACAGGCGGCCCGCCGGCTCTGCCTGGCCCGCTACCCGACCGGCTCCGGGCTCAGGGCTAGGGGCTCACGCCAAGCGGAGCCCGGTGAGCGGTGCCCACCTCCCTCCGCCGCATCCCGAGGCCGGCCCCCTCTGATGCACTGGCGGCCGCGTCTGGGGACTCTGGGCTAGATGACCGTGGACAGCAGCATGAGCAGTGGGTACTGCAGCCTGGACGAGGAACTGGAAGACTGCTTCTTCACTGCTAAGACCACCTTTTTCAGAAATGCGCAGAGCAAACATCTTTCAAAGGTAAACGTAATAATGGAATGCAGGAGCCTTTCGTTGGGGAAAATAACCTCTGTGGTCAATCTAGAAGGAAAACCTTGCTCCCAGCAAAGGGACAAAGTCACATGTCAGGAAAGTGGCCAGGCAGTTGCTCTGAGGGCTGAGCATCCTACCTGGAACCCTTCAGGGACCCGCGCTATTCAGTTGGTCAGTCCTCCTCACAGCGGTTGTGTCCCCAGATCTCTTCAAAATGGCTCTCTAGAACGTGGGGACACTGTGCCTGGCTGGTAGATTGGCTGCAGGTTCACCTGTGCCTGAGTGCAGGGTCTCATAACCGCACCCTCTCCCCAAATCCTAGCTTAGAAGTTCTAGATGGAAACTGAATGGCACCCAATCCTTCAGCAGGAGAAACATTCATCAGTTGATAAACATCATAAACACACATTCATGGGTTGAGACTTCCGTATTTGAAGTGGCCAGAAACCACCTTAAGTCGTAATCCAGCAACTTTGCAGAAGTCCAGGGTGTTTTTAGAAGCAAACTAAAACTTCTTGCCTAGGCTGCTGTCATGCTACCACTTTAACTTCCTGGGTCGGTTTGGGTAACCTAAAGGGGCTTGCGTGTGTTTCCTGATGGCATGATTTCTGTTTCCTAAAGGTGTCTGCCTCTAGACACCCAGCAAGCCTGGGTACCCTGGCCATTCTCCTAGTTGGCTGCAGGCCTCGTGTCT
The DNA here is from genome assembly GCF_002776525.5 of Piliocolobus tephrosceles. NCBI lineage: Eukaryota > Metazoa > Chordata > Mammalia > Primates > Cercopithecidae > Piliocolobus > Piliocolobus tephrosceles. The sequence continues at coordinate 63,385,801 of NC_045434.1, forward strand.
GTCAGTATCTTGGTGGGAGTGGAGGTAAAGCTGAGTTTGTTTATTTGTTTTGTTACTTAGATGAGAGGGCTCCAAGCCAGGTCCTTAGAGAGGTTACCTAGAAGGAGCTGTTTATAGACAGAAGTGAGCTGTTATATTTCACAGGTGTGTGGCAGGCTCATCATTAATTCAGCAGTGCCACACCAATTCAAATTAACCAAAAACTTCCCCAGGCCTGACTCTGGGGCCTCCTTTGTTAAGAATTCATCTTGCAGGCCGGGCGCGGTGGCTCAAGCCTGTAATCCCAGCACTTTGGGAGGCCGAGACAGGCGGATCACGAGGTCAGGAGATCGAGACCATCCTGGCTAATACGGTGAAACCCTGTCTCTACTAAAAAATACAAAAAAAACTAGCCGGGCGACGAGGCGGGCGCCTGTAGTCCCAGCTACTCGGGAGGCTGAGGCAGGAGAATGGCGTAAACCCGGGAGGCGGAGCTTGCAGTGAGCTGAGATCCGGCCACTGCACTCCAGCCTGGGCGGCAGAGCAAGACCCCGTCTCAAAAAAAAAAAAAAAAAAAAAAAGAATTCATCTTGCCTGTAGGCCCTGCCTTTCCTGGGTTCTGAAGTCAGGCAAATGCACTGTACCTTCCCACTGGGAGAACAGGCCCAAGAACCAAAGGAGAGATTGTGATTTTACGTTTGAAGGAGTCAACTAAAATAGGCCCCTGTAACTAGCACCTGTTTTCCGGGGCACCACTCATGAGGCTGGAGAGCAGGGGATGTTCCGGAGGGTGAGGGGCAAAGGGACAGGCGTCCCTTTCCCTGGCTGTAGCTGGGGCTCATGCAGAACACCATGGCTGCAGAGGGGAGGTGTCCCACCCTCCCATGGGGTTCTTGCCGCATGGTATAAGTCCCCCCATACCCCCACAGATACTCCAGTTAGCTAGGTATTTAGACCAGTGGTTCTCAACCTTAGCTACACACTGGACTCACAGGAAGCTTTAGAAAATAATGGTGATACCTGGTTCCCATGCCCAGAGCGTCAGGTTTAATTGGCCTGGGGTACAGTCTGGGCATCAGGATTTTGAAAAGCTCCCTAGGTAATTCTGATATACAGCTGAGGTTTTGAACTATTTCTCTAGAGTGTTTTGTTGCTGCCTGGGAAGGAAATGGTTCCTGTTTTTAAACCAAAGTTTAGGTGCTGTGCCTGCCTCTCACTGCCAGCTAGACTGCAAGCCCTCAGTTTCAGAGGGTGAGATTTTTTGCATAATTAGGTGAGGAAGAGGCACTGCAAAGATGGGGTTTCTTTTACTTGGCAATGAAACAGATAGCTGTTTCTGATATTTCTTGGGAGAAATAGAAATATCGTACAAGAAAATACGCTGGGATGGGGTTGGTGCCGGGGGATGACTTGCTGCATGGCCTGAACAGCCATCTCTCTCCGTTCTCCCCCCGAGTTCTCCTTCCTCGCCTGGCTCCAGAAAATATACCTTTGGTTTGGTCCCTGCAGAAACACTTCCTGTACTTTGTGTCTTGAATCCACCTCATATCTTGAGGCCTCTGTATATCTTCCTGTGTCATTTTGCTGGAGTCTGTAAGCCCTCAGAAGACAGGAATCCCTTCTAAGAAACTTTTACTGAACCCCAGACAGGGTGATCAGGGATAAATGCTTCAGGGTGGTGGGCATGGCCCCTCTTATCCTTACAGGAAGCATCTTGACTGGATATTCAGGTCAGAGACTGTTCCTCAGCACCAGGCTGGCCTTCAGCACAGAACACTCCAGGGAGGGGCAGGGCTGGATGAGCAAATGCAGGGGTGGACTGAGGAGGGTGAGGCTGACTGAACTGGGGAAGTGTCCTCCAAGGGTTTCAGTCTTTCATTCTTCTAGGTGCCTTTTTACCTTCAATAACACTTTCCACTCTCTTTTCTCCCTTGGATCACTTCTGGAAAGGGTTTTAAAGAGCTCTGCCACATTCCGACCCCGTTCTGACCCCTTACAGTGCTTTTTTTCTTACCCAAAGAGAGATCACATCTGAGCTCCTAAGGTAATTTCTTTTTCCTGTCTCCAAGGAAAGGAGTTGATGTGTTTCCCGGTCATTGAGAGACTGAGGCCCTCATTTGGGAAGGGCTGAGCTTGCTTCTGTAAATAGCCTTGTCAGAACAACCTGTGTGGCTGCTCAGTCTGTGCCTGGCTGGAACGGAGCTTCAGGGAAGCCTCTCTGCTGTGCGATGCCACCACCCGGGAGTCGTCACTAGTCAGTCCCAGGAGTTCCCGAGACTCCTCTCCAGTGCCCTTAGGGAAGAGGCTGGAGGGGTAGGGAAGGTCTCCCCATTTCATAGGGAGGGAGTGCCTAAAGGTCAAGAGACAGCAAGGGAGATGGTGGCACCAGGCCCTGGGCCCTAGCTTGGTCTCTTCTTTCAGAAAATGGCAGTTTCCTGGGGCCACGTGCCTCCTTTGAGAGGGGCCGGGGACTTGGTTTTGAGTCACACCACAGTTTTAGGAGGCTGAGGCAGTACTCTCCTGGTACTTTCCCACTTGACCAGGCACAATTAAATCTGGTTTCTCTGAGTCATGCATGTCACAAATGGGGCCTGGGGGAGAGCCAGCCTGTGGGCTCGGGCAGTGCAGACGTAGATGGTCTCAGTAAGACCGTCATAGTTACCTCAATCTAAGGTGTTGCCTAGAGGGGTTGGGGGACTTATCAGGTCACAGGACACGGTTTTGATGGACCCAAGGTTAGAACTTACCTCTTTTGTCTCCCAGCCCAGAAAATTTTCTTCCTTAGTCCCACGAAAGACAGGGTTTGGTGATTTGTAGGACTGGTGACTGTGAAGTCAGGCCAGGCTCTCTGTCCATCCCTGATATTTGTTCATTTTTTTCCTCTCAGGGATCTAACCCTGGAAGTGGGGCCAGCTTCCATTCCCATCAAGTTCCCAAATGCCTACAGGTGGTGGCCATTTAGGGTTTTGATATCTGAGCAGGAACACAAGTGTTCTGAGCTCTCTCTGCATGTTGAACAGGCTCTGGGACCCCAGGACTCTGGCACGACCCAGAGCATTGGGGTGAGTGCTCTGAGGACAATACAGCTTGCTGCTTGCAGAATGTCAGAGCACGTCACTTTACAGATGGAGAAACTGAGGCCCAGAGAGGTGGAAGGACGTCACCAAGCCACACATCTGTTTGGGTAGAGCCAGGACTAATACTCCTCCAGGACTCCTTGTCAAGTGCTCTTCTTCTTGGTCTTTTCCTACTCAGCAGGTGAACCAGGATAGACTGTAGGCCTTGTCCTCTCAGAACCTTCTACAAAATGGAACACTCAACTTCAGGCTGGGTCAGGTCTTGAAAGGTCCTTCCCATCCCACCATTCCTTAAGGCATGCCAGCTAAGGGGACACTGACCCTACACTTGACACTAGCAGGTGGTCCCTGTAATCTTACAACTTTAGTGATGTAAAAGTTCTTCTAGGTGTCTATCCTACAACTGAAATACGTTAATAGATAAACATCTATCTTCCCATTGGAGACTCCTCCTCATGTGTGTTTTTCTCTGTGGATACAAAGAATAGAACGTTGACTATATCTACAGTTAAATATATTTTTTTTTTTTTTTTTTTTTTTTTTTTTTTTTTTTTTGAGATGGAGTTTTGCTGTTGTTGCCCAGGCTGGAGTGCAATGACGCAATCTTGGCTCACTGCAACCTCTGCCTCCCAGGTTCAAGCAATTCTGCCTCAGCCTCCTGAGTAGCTGAGATTACAGGTGCCCATGACCACACCCAGCTAATTTTTGTGTTTTTTTAGTAGAGACAGGGTTTCACCATGTTGGCCAGGCTGGTCTCGAACTCCTGACCTCAGGTGATCCCCCTGCCTTGGCCTCCCAAAGTGCTGGGATTACAGGCGTGAGCCCTTGCACCCGGCCTATAGTTCAATATTATACTTAAGTACATAGAAAACACACTTCCACGCCTCCATCCGCCTAGGCTTTCTTGGGTCTACAGTGACACTATTGATTTATTTTTCTTCAAGGAAGATGTGAGAGGAAGAGGGTCCTGGAGGTCAGATCCTACACTACTCCCTGTTCCCTGCCTGTAATTGTTCCATGTCCTCCTGCCTGGCCAGTCAGCTCCTCCCTGGACAGGGTCCTTGTGGTACTCTAGGGACACTAGCCAACCCCACAGCCCTGGGACAGTTGGGGAGGTCCCCATCTCTCTGCTAGCAGCAGGCACACTCAGACCTCAGGCATGGCACCTACCCCTCACCACCTTGGCATGAGAGAAAAGAAAAGAATGCTAAAAATAAGTTAGCTCCAAATTTGAGCAATAAAAATTTATTTATCTTTATTCCAAGAATCTTTGGAACCATTGGCCCATTTGACTGTTTTTTGTGTGCTATCTCAAAGGCTTACATGGCTCAAGACTAGTCCCAAAAGAGATTTCAGACAGGCACAACCTCCAGGTAGCCTCATTTAGAGATACCGCCCGAACTCCACACTGGTGGGATTCACTGCCCGCTGCCTCCTCTGGCCCTTCCCAGCATCGTCAGCCCTATAAGATCAGAACTCACATCTCCTTCAGGTCCAACAATACCAAGTACTTGGTTACAAAAGCCAGTATTGGCCGGGCGCGGTGGCTCACGCCTGTAATCCCAGCACTTTGGGAAGCCAAGGCGGGCGGATTACAAGGTCAGGAGATCAAGACCATCCTGGCTAACATGGTGAAACCCCGTCTCTACTAAAAAATAGAAAAAATAAGCCAGGCGTGGTGGCGGGTGCCTATAGTCCCAGCTACTCAGGAGGGTGAGACAGGAGAATGGCGTGAACGCGGGAGGTGGAGCTTGCAGTGAGCCGAGATCATGCCACTGCACTCCAGCCTGGGGGACAGAACGAGATTCCATCTCAAAAAAAAAAAAAAAGCCAGTATTGACCAAATACTGCTTGGGTTGATGCATCTTCTCTCTTGCATCTTGTACAATTGGGATGGACTAACTTGAAACAACCCCTGCTTTTCAGTCGTTGAATATAATCAGAGGTTTATTTCCTCCTTTACTTAAAGTTAGATTGGCAGGTGGGGATCAGGATAACACATGGGAAGCTTGTGGGCCAAACCCGGAAATGGTGGTTGTTTCTTGCACCCACAGGCCATTGGCTGGAACTCAGTCACGTGGCCACACCTAACCACAGGGGAGGTTGGGAAGTGAAGTACAGCTGTGAGCCCTGGCAGAAAAGGAAGCAGGTTGTGATGAGCATTTAGCTGTCTCTGCCATGCATGCCTCCTGCCACCGTTTCTGTTCCAGGCATCTGGGAAGCTCTGCTCATACCTGCTTGGTAAAGTACATGACCTCTGTTTCTCTGACCTTGTACCTCTCTCTCATCTGTCACTGAGGATATTCTGTTCTTGAGATTGGGTCCTGTCTCCCCCATCTAAACTAAAAACCCCTTGAGGATGGGTGCTTTTCCTCACTCAGCACTTTTCTGTTTCTCTGTAGCATCTGAAACCTTTAGTGTTGCACCAAGGTGGCCTCAACCACCTGCACCAGAATTACTCTTTGAGAATGGAGTTTCAGGGGCCCTACTCCAGAGCTACAGGCTCCTGAATCTTTGGAGATGGGACCCTGGACTCTGCTTTTCTAATACTTTTCCCAGATGATTCTCATAATACTGCAATCTAGGAACCACCTGTTTAGGAAATGTTTGGTAATTGACTGCTTACCTCAATTGGAATGCAAGATGAGAACGTGTCACAGATTCCTAAGAGGTTCCTAGGCTGGAAACTGAAGTCTAGAGAGAGAAGAGGAATTGCCCCTAGCCACACAGCTCAGTAGAGACAGATCCAAGGAGTCAGGCCTCCTGGGTCCTGCTCAGAGCTTTCTCTGCTAGTCTCATCACATGCTGAACTCTTATTTCAAGGCTGTTTGGGTGACAGCCCTTTGAGATCTTGATGGCACATGATGTAAGGGAAGACACACAGCACTAACTGTAAATGAAGTCCTGCCTTCCCATCCAGCTCGAGCCACTAAGAGGTTATGGCCAAGTCACTTCAATCATCAGACTCAGGTACTTCATCCTACCCTTCTCAGCAAGCACCCTTGTCATGTGGGTGTCCTTATCTTCCCTGATAACTGAGAGTCCCTTGCCTCTTTACATGGGAACAGACCCTTTTTACTAGTTTCTCATGGGCCTGGTAGAGATTCTAGATATTGGCTCCCAAGTTCTCTAAACCGTAAGGACTTCCCCTAGGGAGGAGTCAGAGAGACGACCCCCTCCAGGACCACCTGGAACTCACCCAAGACATCCTCGTTCACACGCCGCTTAGTCCAGGCCATCCCTCACTCTCTGTTCTGGTTCCTCCCCTCCTGCCCTCCTTCTGTCTTCACAGGTTTAGACAGTTTATCCAGAATTAGCTTTTCCCTATAAAGCAATTTCAGTTACAGTTTAGGACACAAAATATCCACCCACCAAGCAGTTTAGGGAGAAAAGAAGAAAGATTTTATGCCAGTATCAAACCCTGAATCCCAAGTCTTATTGCACATTGTCAGATCAGGCTCTGGATCCAACTCCCAGCCTAGGAGCTTGAAGGGGTCCTAGCTTGGGGACCTGGATTCTCTTCTCCTCTGCTCCCAACTTGCCAGGTAACCCACACCTATGTACCTTCTGGCTTTGGGAGCTCCCTGGGTGGGGAACACAGACCTGTCCTGCAGGTCCTTGGTTTCTTCTTCTTCATGGTTCAGTCTACCTCAAAGAGTATGGGGTGGGGATCCAGACCTAGCCTGGCATATTCTTCAGAGACAAGAGGATGAGATAAAGTGCCACAAATCCAGAGCACTTGATTTCAGGGCCAGGAGGGAGAAGAAAGCTGCAGTGACAGACGGCTTCAGGCCTGAATCGCTGAGTCTGTGGCTTCTGTTCACAGAAGGCTTCTGTCCTGGGGGCTCATCTCCTCTCTTTTCCCACAGCATCCCAGCTTTAGCTGGTCACCTCTAGCCTACATCCCTCACCCTACCTCTCTTCCTAGCTCTAGAATGGCATTTTCTACAGCTTCCTGGAGGTCTCTGATACCTAAAATTTAGTGTGTTCAGAACCAAATCATAAATCAGAGATAACTGATTTATTTCTCTGTCTCTGCCCCACCCTCCTAGTCCCCCACCTTCAATACCTCAGGAGCCTTCACCTCTTCTATTCACCCCATCTGTCCCCACAGTGCTGCAGGGTTCAGACCTCTCCTCTCCCTCCCCACCCCACCCTGTGTTGGGTGCTCGTGGCCTCTCACTGAGATGCTCCAGTAAGTCAGTTACCCTGCAGTTTCAATCCTTTGTTTTCTCCTCTGTGTATCCTGCCTACAGCTGCCAGGGGCTTATTTTTCCCATATCCCAAAGTCTTCCCAGGCTCCCTTTGCTTCCAGAGTGAAGCCCATACTTGGCTCTTCCTCTTTAATACAGCATCCAAACTCTGCAGCACACGGCCTTAGTCAGAATGATGTGTTTTTTTAACTTTCCTATAGCACTGAGCACCACAGGTGGGGGTCATAAAGATGGATGAGATAGGGTCTCTGCACTTGAAGGCCTTAGGGCCCCCAGCCATGTTGTGTAACAGACCCGAGCTACTCCATTTCCCCATCCGTGAAGTGTTTGGATGGGGGCCCTGACCATGGAGATATCCTAGTGGAAGATGCTCTCAGCATCTGCCTTGCAGCCACGTGGCTTTTATCGTGACATAGCAGCAGCTCCTGAGACAGGGAGGATGGAGGGGCTGACTCCTAGAATCAAAGGGTTTGAATAGGAATTGCCCACGAGGGGCTGGGGACAGGCTTCCAGCAGACACAGTGACAGAGCTGCACCACCACTGAGGAGGATGGAGGGGATTCACCTCAACTCTGAAAAGCAGAATCTCCCGGAGCTGGAGGAGATGGTTAGGGGTTATCACAGCTAGTCCTCGGTCCCCATGCAAGACTGCACGTAACCCATGACAGGCAGGGGAAGGAAGGTGTGTTCATTACCACCATCCTAAGTTAGTTTACCATCCTAGGCTCAGTCAGTTTACCATCCTAGGCTAAGTTGGTTTACCATCCTAGGCTAAGTTAGTTTACCATCCTAGGCTCAGTTAGTTTAGCATCCTAGGCTAAGTTAGTTTACCATCCTAGGCTAAGTTAGTTTACCATCCTAGGCTCAGTTAGTTTA
>NC_045434.1:63393956-63397540 GCF_002776525.5 Piliocolobus tephrosceles
ACCATCCTAGGCTAAGTTAGTTTACCATCCTAGGCTCAGTTAGTTTACCATCCTAGGCTCAGTTAGTTTACCATCCTAGGCTAAGTTAGTTTCCATCCTAGGCTAAGTTAGTTTACCATCCTAGGCTAAGTTAGTTTACCATCCTAGGCTCAGTTAGTTTACCATCCTAGCTAAGTTAGTTTACCATCCTAGGCAAGAAAAGCAGGGAGGGAGGCAGCAGAGTGTTCGTGCCTGACAGATGTTGCTGGCAGAAGTTCTGCTGCCATCAAGCCAAAGGGTTGACACATTCTGTGAGGTAACATGTAAAAGGGGGTGAGCCAGGGGTGAGGTTGCCAGCCCCTACACTTGTCCAGCTCCAAAGCACATGCTCGTCCCACAACACACACAGCTGAGGAGAGTCCAGCTTTGAAAGGCTCCAAATAAGCTCCAGTCACCCCTCTTAAGCTCTGATGTCCTGCCATAGGAAGCTGTTTTTCTCATTCAGTCAATTTCCTGATGCTGAAATTCAGGCCATTTTTTTCCTGTTCTAGTCTTGGGAAATCTGGATTACTGTACTTTATTATCATGATCATCTCATCAGCCTCCAATTCGTGAACCCCTCATTATCCTCCTCATCTCTAGGCTCTCCCCAATGTGGTGAGTGGTGGTCAACTGTTCCCCCTACTTTGCTGTGGATGACATGCAGGAACTTGGTCTGCAGGGCGCTCGCTTTGCATGGGGAGCAAGAGACAGGTCTTCTCACCCCAGAACTGAAGTTCCACCTGTCTCCTCCGTTGGCCAGAGCTCAGTGAAGAGGCACTTGGCACCTATAATGCCGATGCTCACACTTGGCTGGGAGGGCGTGGGTTCAGGAGGAGAATGTGGCAGCTGTGAATCCGGGGTGTTAGAGAGCATTTCCAGTTGTAACTTGGATGCCCCCTTCTCTGTGCTCCCCAAACACCTGGCCTCTCTTTCTCTCCTATCTCTCCTTTCAATAGGCTATAATTTTCTGGACCAGGGACCATAGCTTGTTCATCACTGTGTCCCCTGGCACATGGTAGGTGCTTAATGTGGGTTTGACAGAGGAGGAGTGGGTTTGGAGCTTCTTTCCCAGGGAACATGAGCAAGTACTTTAGGGCAAGGTTTGTGAAAGTTGATCTCAGGACTATTTTAAAGGGAAGCTTGCTAAAATTCTGGATGTGGAATAAATGGATTTTTCCAGATACCAAGAAATGAAAAATCCCACTGAGTGAGCAGAAAATGCAAGGACAACTTTTCAAACCTAGAGCAGCCCCCTCCACCCCAGCTGTGATTGTTCAGCTGTTTGCCCTGGAGGATGGGGGTAGGCAGGGTGGGTCACTAAGCAACCAAGCCCTGGCACCTGTTGGCAGGAGAGTCGGCGTGGGTCTTCCTCAAGTGGGGCCTCCGAGGGGGTTGGGGAGAGGGGCCCATGGGAGGAGGTAGGGGAGCCTGCTCTGACACATTCCCTCTGCCTGCCTTTCAGCCTTGGGGAATGGCAGGTTGGGGAGGAAGAAACCAGGAAATCTTTTGTTTATTTTACTCTCCCAATTTAATACTGAGTGGGCGAAAGATCCTGGTTTGGCACTGCCATTGGTCTGGGTACCCACAGTCAGTGGACGGAGTGGGCAGGAGCAGGCTGTGCTGGGGCCCTGTATCTCAAGGGAGCTTGTCCCTGGGCCTGAGAACCCAGGCCCAGCCTTCGCTCTGTGTGACCTCAGGGAAGCACCACTCTAGGCCTCACTTTCTCCCTCTGTAAGACGGGAAGACCTGCCCCGCCAGCGGAAAGTAAGTGATAAACATCTGATTGTGAGAACCCATGGCGAACTCTGGGGTTGGGGATAATAAAGGTCATTTTGAGATACACAGTTGCCAGAGGTAGGGCTCATGACTAGGGTGTGTGGAGGTGTAAGGCTGTGTTCACAGACAAGGGCGGGCGCAAGGGGCTGCTGGGAAATGGCTGGAATGTGCGATAGTAATGACTGGTGACTGGGCCTTGATATGTGTCGGGTACTGTCCTAGGTGCTTTACAGGCAAACACTCAATTTAGTCCTCACAACTACTATACTAGGTAGGTACATTACTGTTGCCACTTAAGAGGAAACTGAAGCACGGGAAGGGGTCAAATAATGTGCCCAGGGTCACACAATAGTAAGTGGCAGATCCCGAAGTTGGACTCAAATAGTCTAATGCCAGAGCTCCTAACCAGTAAGCTGTAGCTTTTTCCAGAATTCTCCAAGTAGTTGAAGCCCAGCAGCAAGGCCAAAGCATGCCCACAAATGCAGCCTCATGACAGCAGTACCATCTTGGAGTCACCGAAGATAGGACCCTTTGCCAGGCCATTTAGGGGACAGAGGAGATCAAATGTCCCTGCCCCTGGGCTTTTGTGGCACAGTGAGGGGATACAAACATTAAGAGGGGATACAAACATTAAAAGACTCAGAGCTAGTTAATAACTACGTGGACACATTTCAGTATCACATATTAATCCCTGAGCACCTGGGTGTTGAGACTGCCAGCCTGGGGTGGGGTTAACGGGGCAGGCAGCATGTGAGGATTCGTGTGGGCTGGCAAAGAGGCGCCCCAGCCCTCAAAGCTGCAGGCAGAGGGAAGCCAGGAAGGGCTGCACTTTCCCAGTGGGCAGCGCAGGCTGGTGTCCTGGCTGCTGGCGCAAGTCTCAAGCTGCCCCTCCCCTCCTAGCAAGCATGGGCAGTGTGGGTATGCAGGGTGCTGGGTACTGACTCACCTCTGGAGACCACTCGGTTTCCACACACCACCTCTGAATGATCTGAATCATTTATGGGGCTGAATGCCCTGTCCTCCAGGGAGCTCCAGCTGGAGCTGGAGCCAGCACATGGAGGTGGAGAAAGCTCCTGTAGTCACCCAGACCCTGTGCAGCCTGCAGGCAGAACCTATAAACTGGACTCCTAAAGCCACTCCTCTCAAGGACTAGAGATTCTACTGAGTTTCACTCTGTGGCTCTCAGGGCATCTGGAACTCTACATAAAGCTGAGGAACCCTTTGTTTAAAGCATTATTGTGCAGGGAAATCACTATGTGAGGGCAAGGATGCGATCTGGAGGTGGAGATGGATAGCTCTGATGGTGAGTCAGTACGTAGCTCCTAGCTTTGGAGCACCAAGAGTGTGCCACATCCATCTCTCTAGAAGCATATGAGGCTGGAAAGCCAGATTTTGACCTCACCTTGACCTTGCCATGACAGAGTAGTGGGAGAACATTGGAGAAGGCTGGGAATTCCCCACTACCTGAACCTCCTGTAGGGGCCAAGGCAGATCTTCCCCTTGGCCCTCTGAAGGTTTGCTGAAAATCACTGGCGTGAGGCAAATTGATGAGCAAGCAAAAAGGCACACACATTTATTTAATGTGTATTTGTGGGAGCCTTCAGAATGAAGACCCAATCCCCACTGGGGTACAGAAGCTCATACACATCCTGAGGTTTCAGAAAGGCTGTGGGCTCAGAGCATGGACCCAAATAGGTCATGGTTGGTAAATCAGGTTTTAGTGGCAACACAGGTTTTGGGAGGGGGAGAAGAGGAGGCTTGGCTAGCCAAGGTGGTCTTGTTATGTA
>NC_045434.1:63397550-63570630 GCF_002776525.5 Piliocolobus tephrosceles
GATCTTTAAAGATGTCAGACTCCATTAATCTCTGCTAGATCTGGACAAGGGAAGAAGGTTTGGCTGCATTAAAGGAGATTCTCTACAGATGCAAATATCCCCCACAAAAGACAGCTTTGCAGGGCCACCTCAGTCTGCCCGCCCTGTGGCAGCCATCTCAAATTATGTCAAAGTAATATATTTTAGGGTCACATATTTTTATCTTTTTCACTCCTAATGACTCAGTTAGCTCTAGAATATGGGTAGGTGGACCAGTTCATCTTGAGGCCCCTTCCTGATCTCTGAGCACAGGCTTCTGTGCCCTTGACCTTTCTGGGCAGTCTCCTGAGAGGTTTTGAGCAGGCATGCCTGCTACACCTGCAGCAGCTCCTTTGAGCTGGGCTGGGCTGTCCAGGTCATTTTCATGTTTATTTTGCACCCCAGGAGAGTGGCCTAGTCCTAGGAAAAGAGGCTGGTCTTGGAAGGCTTATTTCACTTAGCTTAACGTTTTCAAGGTTCATCCATGTGATAGCATGTGTCAGAACTTCCTTCCCTTTCAAGGCTGAATGAGATTCCATTGTATGGATACAGCACATTTTTTGTTTATTCATCCATCAATGGATACTTGGGTTTCATCCATCAGTGGACACTTGGGGTGCTTCCACCTTCTTAGCTATTGTGAATCATGCCGCTGTGGACCTGGGTGTTCAAATACTGGTTTTCTGATATTTGAGTCCTTGCTCTCACATCTTCTGGGTGTACACCCAGAGGTGTAATTGCTGGGTCACATGGTAATTCTATTTAATTTTTGAGGATCACCATACCATTTTCCACAGTGACTGCATTATTTTACAATCCCACCAGCAATGCACAGGGCTGCAGTTTCCCCACATCCATGCCAATGCTTGTTATTTTGTTGTTTATTGTTTTTATTAACAAGCATCCTGATATGTATGTAATGGTATCTCACTGTGGTTTTGGTTTGCGTTTCCCTAATGATTAGTGATATTGAACATTTTTTTCATGTGCTTATAGACCATGTATAGATCTTCTTTGGAGAAATGTCTGTTCATGTCCATTATCTATTTTTTAATGAGGTTTTTGTTGTTGTTGTTGTTGTTGTTGTATTGTGGTAGTTCTTTATATATTCTGCATATCAATCCCTTATGACATATATCATTTGCAAAGGAATACTCTCTAACTTGGCCTGAAAGAACTGAGAGAGCTTAGGAGAGAGTTGGCCTGGGATGGGGTATTGAGACCCACTCACTGACCTACCCACTGTCCATCCTTAATTCACTCTGCTGTACTCTGGTTCAGGGTGGTCTGGGAATACAAAGATGGAAAAGGTACGGTCACTGACTGTGGTGTGCTCATAGTCTAATGAGGGACACAGGCTTGCACCACTAACACTAACGTACAGTGTCCAAGCAATGCTGGAATAATTGGGCATATGCTGATGTTGTTGGAAAATCCACTAATTCTAGATAACAGTGGGTATCCCAAAAGACACTGTCAGTTCCAGGAGCAGGAGGCCAGTTCTGCCAGATGTAGAGAAGGACTTCTCAGGCTGAATGGTCAGATGAAGGGCTCAGGGAGATTGAAAGGAGGCTGACTTAGGTGAGGCTGGGCGAGTGGACAGGGACATAGCCAGAAATCCAAGGAGGAAAACACCCAAAGACCTTCTAGAAACTCTTGAGGGCATAAGAAGATGTCCCAAGGGAAAATTCCTGTGGCCATCTCAGAAGATTGAGTGTTGCCCTATTCTGTCTGGTTCAAACTTTAGACATCTGAGCTGAAAAGGGGGCTTCATGAAGACCTGGAGCAGGGGAGAACAGAAATGGAAAGAATTTGGGTCATCTATTCTCAGAAGCAGGGGACAGAATTCTCATCTGGTGTTCAATAGTCTCAGAAGTAAATGGGTCCATGGACCAGAAATACTACAAAACCTTTATAAAATTCTGGAAACTTTGAATTACATTTATTTTGGGGTTTGGGGTGCATGCGTGTTACTGCTTCTTTGTATTTTCTTCAATACAAGAAGCAAATGTTTAATGAACCCTTATTGTGTGCCTGACACTGTTCTGGGAGCCACCTCAGTGAACAAGCCAAAGACCCTGCCTTGAGGGAGCTTCTTCCGAGACAGCCCACACAGTTGTGTCCTAGGCCACAGCCTGGCCTTGGAGTGGCTGTGGATATCAGAAAAACCTCCAGAATCGAGTACATGGGCACAACTTTACAGAGGAAAGAAGAGCACATGGTGCCCATGGGATGCAGCAGGAAGGAAGGGAGTCTGTCTAGACCTGGGGCTAGGGTAACCAAATGCACTAGTTGCCCAGGACTATCCTGGTTTTAGCATTGAAAGTCCTGCATCCCAAGAAAACCCTCAGCCCCAACACACTGGGACAGTCAGTCGCCGTACCTGGGACTGAACAGCTGGAAAGCATGGTCAACTTCTCCATGAGCCACAGCAGGCAGAGTGCCAGAGGCGCACATGACTTTAGAGGTGCACAAAAATGTTTTAATTTCTTTAAAATCGTGAGAAAAAAAAATGAACATTTAGGTTGAGGAAAGTTTTAATATAGGATATTGATGTATTTGTCTTTATACCAATGCAATCATAGAATAAAATTTTCAGTGGGTTTTTTTTTTTAATGGAGGAAGGGGCCCTTGGCCCCAAAGACAAAAGTTCTTAGGACCCATGGAAGTCATAATGTGGCCTTGGCTGAAGGGTCTGTCAGGGATCAAGGTCCCATATTGGGTCCCCACTGACCAAGCTTTGGTCAAATGACTACTGAAGATGATAATGGACAGATTTGGACAAATGACTACTTGAAGATGATGATGATGATAATGATGATGATGATGGTGATGATGATGATTTGGATGATGACATGCTACCTAACATTTATGGAGTGCTTACTGTGTTCTTACATTGTGCTAAGCACATTCAGGCCTGAGATCTCATTTCATCTTCACAACAAATGTATAAACTGCATTTCACAAAGAAATCAGGCTAGGTGTGGTGGCTCACGCCTGTAATCCCAGCACTTTTGGAAGCCAAGGTGGGAGGATTGCTTGATTTTTACCTTCACATCAATCCTGTGAGGCAATAAAGGATTTTTATCCCAAATTTATAGATGAAAAAACTGAGGCATAGAGATTTTCTGACTTTCTCAAGATCATGTAGCTAGTAATAGGAGTCAGAAGCCAAACACACACTCGAGTTCATCCTGCAGATATTTACTGAACCTCTGCTGTATGTCAAGCTAGCACTGGGATCTGGGACGCTATAGAGGGCAAGACAGGCGCGGGTGCTTCTCTCACAGAACTCAGTCTAAATGGAAATCCAAGGCTCACTGCACTGTAATTCCTAGGAGAAATTAAGACCTCAAGAACCATTGAAGGTTCTTGAGCAAGTATTTCCTATTTGCCTCATGCTCAGAGCCACCAGGCATAGAGAAGAAGTAGCAGTGGATGTAAGTCATCAAAGAGCTTTAGTCTAGTTGGGAAGAAGGCCCAGGATGGATGGTCTACTTGGAGGTTAATATAAGTAGCCAAGCACAGTGGCTCATGCCTGTAATTCCAGCCCTTTGGGAGGTCAAAGCAGGAGGATCACTTGAGACCAGGAGTTTGAGACCAGCCTGGGCAATATAGTGAGAGCCCCATCTCTTAAAAAAACAAAATAGAAATCTGAGTCTTAATGAGGTGGACTTGATCAAGTTTACAGAAGACCAAGGGCATGGCCAGCACAGGCCACTTGTGGCCCAGCATACAAGGCAGCACAGTCTAATGGTGAAGAGTAACAGCATCTTTCTTGTTATTTAAGGGATTAAATGAGATCAGGACCTTGAACCCTTCAGGGCAGTGCCTGGCTACTGGTGATTTTTAATATTATAATGAGGCCCTGCAGGGGCTTGAACCTAGATCCCTGTAAGGGAGCTACTGTTCCCTGGTGTGACCCACTCTAGCTGAGCTGCTGACCCACTCTAGCTGAGCTGTGCAGAGACTGAGATGGTCACCTCAAAGAGCAGGGGACCCTGTGCCCAGGCTCTGGGGCATGCTGGCAATGGGGGGAGTCTGCTGGAGTGGCCTGATCTGGGCTGCCTAGGCTTTTTGTCCCAGATCGCACTGTACTTGCACTGGTGTGCCACAGCGCATGCGTCTCTGTCTTCCCTTCTCAGGTCACCTGCAGACTCCCAAGGACAGGGTCAAACCCCATCTGCGTCATCTCCCAAGGTGCCTTTCACGATCCTCACCCATAGGCAGTTCATTCAGTTACTACTGGCAGACTGTTGACATTGACCATCTGCTCCACGTTTTTGTCTTTGGGGACATGAGTCTCTCTCCATTCTCAACCTCCACCCCCCACCTCTTTTTTCCCTCTGCTCTGTTAATACATCCTACCAGAGCTGCTCAAATTCCACATGGAGCAGAAGCTCCATGCTAAAGCCCCTTCCCTGCTCTGCTGCAAATAACCTATTAGAGAACACAGTCCAGGAGTTCCCAACCCTTTTATTTTTGGGACAATGGACAGTGCCGTAGAGGGACCTGTGGAAATCAACCCCTTCACTGCCGTGAGTGGGTCTGTGGAGTCCATTTCAGAACACAGGCCTCTGAAGACCTGGGAGGAGGCCCTGCAGTGAGGCCCCATAGGGATTCCTCTTTCTCATTTGGTTGAGACCATCAGAGAGGGACTAATGACTTTTTTCTTCTGAGACAGAGTCTCGCTCTGTCACCCAGGCTGGGGTGCAGTGGTGCGATCTTGGCTCACTGCAACCTCTGCCTCCCAGGTTCAAGCGATTCTCCTGCCTCAGCCTCCCAAGTAGCTGGGATTATAGGCGCATGCCACCATGCCCTGCTTGCTTATTTATTTATTTATTTATTTATTTATTTATTTATTTATTTATTTGAAGAGGCAGGGTTTCATTATATTGCCCAGGCTGCTCTTGAACTCCTGACCTCACCTTTAAATGTGGTTTGGACATTGAGCAGGGTATTCCAAATCCAGCCCAGATAGATGGGTGTCTGCCCCTTACCTGCAGAGGTTCCTATCTAGGGCAGGCCCAACAGAAGCACCGGGTGTTTGGGGTCTGGAAGGCAGCTGAAGATGGACATTTTCCTGTAGGAGGGGCCTGAGGCTTTCCTCCCTGACTTAAGCCTGGAGATGACTTCCTTCCAAGGGCAAAAGAATTGCTGCTAACAGATTTGCTAAGAGCTGAGAAAGAGGAAATGTGGCAAAGGCTCATGGTGAATGGCTTCCGGGGTATTTTTTGTTTTGTTTTCTTGAGTTGTGTGTGTTAAGAATGCATAGACTGGCTTGGGCTTGGCTAAGATAGAGTCTTGCTGACAATACAGAAAAGTGGTGAGCAGTGAAAAAGTAAAGTCGTGATGGTTAGAAATGTTCTTCGTGCTCCTTTAGATTGGTTACTCCTGCTGCCATTCAGCCATGCTAGCTAGCCTCCAAGAGGCCCCCATCTCCACACCCAATTCTCTGAAATAGAAGAGGAAGCAATGATGAAAAAAAAACACACCCTATCTTATGTGTAAAATCTTAGTCCTGCGAAGGGGCCCTTAGAGCTTCTCCAGTATCGCTTCATGATTTCACAGATAAGGAAACTGAGGCCCTGAGAGGGGAAGTAACTCCCCAGAGGTCACAGGTCATTTGATGGTCTTGCATTTGTTCTCAGCAGCCAGCTGCCAAGAGCTGAGCCACAGGGCTAAAGCCAAAGTCCAAAGCCTCATGTGTGTTCTTGGCATCAGACCCTCAGGGTGCAGCTGAGTGTGAGGTGCTCCTGGCCCTAGGGGTCTGGGGTGGGCTCTCACCTGAGACTCCCCAGGCTGTCTTGCTCTCCCCTGCCACCCAATCAACAGGTATTTATCTGACACCTACTTAAAGTTCGGCCCAGGTTTCAGCCAAGCGGGGTGCCAAAAAGCTTAGGCACCAAACTAATGTCTGTCTCCCTCCAGAGAGCATCTCACTGGGGAAATGGGATTAACATGTGAAACAATCATTAAACAATAAAAGGCAGCATATAATTAGATGCCAATTGTAGCCATACAGGCTCTGAAGTCACCTCTATAGGCTCTTGCAGTATGGATTTAACATTAGCTAGCAGCTGCAGAGAGCTGTGACGATGGTAATTTGTACTTTTGCTGCAATGGGAATCTGAGGCTTTGAGGCCATAGGGCTGGTGTTTGGGAGTGAGTCACAGAACCAGGGAGTGAGCCTAGCCATCTACCTGCATTCCTACCCCAGCCAGCTTTGTTGCCTCCTCATCGCAGAATGGAGGAAAGTAAGCAAAATCCAGGGAAGTGCCCAAGCCTTTGTCTACTTGTGAAAAGTGTCCATGAAATGAGAGTGAAGTTACAAAGGCCTATTAACTGGTGGTGTGAGGAAATACACAGGAAACACAGGAAGTATGATTCAGGAGAAAGAAAGAGACCAGGACAAAACTGTGATTACCTTTCTCCATGTGGGAATCAAAATGCCAGGGATCTGGTATATTAAGAGAGAGGATGGAGAGATGGCTATAGACTGGAGAAATTGCATTGGGAAGCTACATAGAGAAGACAAAACTAGGGCTAATAGTATTCTAGGCAGGGGACTGTGCACAAACAACAGTGTAGAGCAAACTGCTGCCCATGGCCAGGTTCCATAAATAAAGTTTGTTTTGTTTTTGAGACAGGGTCTTGCTCTGTCCCCCAGGCTCGAGTGCAGTGGCACAATCATGGCTCACTGCAGCCTTGAACTCCTAGTAGGGGCTCAGGTCATTCTCTCACCTCAGCCTCCTGAGTAGCTGGGACTACAGGTGCACAGGTGCACCTCACCACGCCCAGCTAATTTCTGCATTTTTTTGTAGAGACGAGGTCTCACTATGTTGCCCAGATTGGTGTCGAACTCCTGGGCTCAAGCAATCATCCTGCCTTGGCCTCTCAAAGTGCTGGGATTATAGGTGTGAGCCACCATGCTCGGTCCATAAATAAAGTTTTACTAGAACCCAGTCACTCATCCAGCAGCCGCTTTTGTGCTACAATAGTAGAGTTGAATGGTGGCAACAGACTGCATGGCCTGCAAAACCTAATGTAGTTACTGTGTGGCCCTTTACAGAAAAAGTTTGCCAACCACTGGTGCAGAGAAAGGAGTGAAAAAACTCTATGGGCTTGTGGCCAGTCAGAAGAAGGACTCAAGGAAAATGAAAAGTGAAATTGGCTCAGAGGGGTAGAGCTTTGTTTTCCTGGGATGATAGTCACCATACATGCCTTTGGATAGGTCTGGTGATTTTCAAAACACTTTTGTACCCATTATCTCATTTGATTTTTACCTTCATATAAATCCTGTGAGACAATAAAGGATTTTTATCCCAAATTTATAGATGGAGAAACTGAGGCTTAAAGATTATCTGACTTTCTCAAGATCATGTCGTTAGTCATGGGAGTTAGAAGCCAAACACACACTTGTGTTCATCCTGCAGGTACTGAACCCTTACTATGGGTCAAGCTGGTACTGGGATCTGGGACACCACAGAGGGCAAGACAGGCGTGGGTGCTTCTCTCACAGAACTCAGTCTAAATGGAAATCCAAGGCTCACTGCACTGTAATTCCTAAGAGAAATTAAGACCTTTTTTTGTCCACTGTAGGCAATAGTGGATCATTGAAGGTTCTTGAGCAAGTATTTCCTATTTGCCTCATGCTCAGAGCCACCAGGCACAGAGAACAAATTGAAGTATGATGTAAGTCATTAAAGAGCTTTAGTCTAGTTGGAAAGAAGACCTGAGACGGATGAGTCTACTTGGAGGTTAATGTGAGTAGCCAGGCGCAGTGGCTCACGCCTATAATCCTGCCACTTTATGAGGCTGAAGTGAGAGTATTGCTTGAGGCCAGGGGTTTGAGACCAGCCTGGGCAACATAGCAAGGCACCTCATTTCTACAAAAAATAAAAAAATTAGCCAGGAGTGTGGCACATGCTTGTAGTCCCAGCTACATGGGAGGCTGAGGCAGGAGGGTCACTTGAGCTGCAGTGAGCTGTGATTGCACCAGTGCACTCTCGCCTGGGTGACAGAGCGAGACATCTCAAAAAAAAAAAAAAAAAAAGTAAGTGTGTGTGTGTGTAAGCAGATGCACACTTAAGTGCCAGATAGTACAGTGTTGCCTTTAGATGTAGGTTAGCTTTAACCTCACTGTGGCTCACTTTCCTTGATGGTAAAATGAGCATCATAATAGTATTTTTTTGTGATACATTTGCTGTGATGAAGAAATGAGCTAATACAAGCTAAGTGAGTAGAATAGTGCGTGGTACATATTAGCTGTAGTGAGTCATCATCATCATCATCGTCATCATCATTCAGGGCTGGAGTGATCAGGAAAGGCTTGACAAATGAAGCGACTTCTGATGGGCAGACAGGCGTGAGATGATTCAAATCGTGGGCCAGGAGGAGGAAAGACTGACAAATTTAAAAACAGGGAGAGTGAAATTTTTAAGAAAAATGAGGTTTGTGATTTTGGTTAAGAAAAAGTAGGCACGGATGTGTATAATAGCTGCAGCACCGTGGGTGGGACACACGTCCTCCTCAGCCCACCCTCATCCTGGGGAACCCCCTCTCATTGCTGCAGCATTCCTGGGTGCCCCGTGCCCACCTGGGAATACCAGAAGTCATGTGACTCACTCAGAGCCTCTCATTAGGTCACTCCCACTCACCAAAATTAAGATTACTTATGTCATTGATTAGAATGCAGAAGTAGGGTTTTGTTGCTGTTGCTTTAGTGATAAAATAAAGAAAAACAGCTTAGGGCAAATCTGCTCTGAGTTAGGCCCCAGACAACAGTGGTATGGTCCTCCTTATTTTGCTTAGAATATTTAAATGGAAACATTAGAGAATCACTCAGAGAGGTGGGGAGGGGGGAGGTGTCGCTCTGAACCCCTAGCACCCAGCCTCTTTACTTGGCTGTTCCCCAGTCACCTCCAGAGCTAAAAAAGGACATCGCCCTTTTCCATGGCATAGGACATGTGAGCACAAACCTATTTTTCACCAGTGCCCTGGACATGCCAAGTGCATTGGGAACAGCTCAGCCATCTGCCACCAATGCCAGGGGCTTAATCGGAGCAGATGAATTTCATGCCAGATGCACCGAGATGTGTGAGCCCCCCAGGAGAGACACCTCACATGCCAATGTCCATATTTGTTAAATCATAACAGAGTTCCCTATTCTGTCTCTGTCTTGGGCCACCCCAAGAGACAAAACTGTCCGCTTGGTTTCTCGCTTTGTACCCGTGGACAGATCCTTCACTTTGAAGGCTTAAGAATCTGGCAGGTGAATAGAAATCAGAGTCTTTGTCTCATCCTCTGACGATTGCTATAGTATCGATCTTGCTCACATGGCAGATAGTGCCTATTAGGTAAACCTTTGGGGTGTTTGTGTGTTTCTTGGCACCAAGTGTTAATTCTGCAGCTGGATGAATACCTTTGAGGTCTGGAATTGTTGTGATGGGTCTATTTCAGTTCTTTTCAAATGTTGCTGCGAATTAAAATCAACTAGGAGATTTTTAAAATTCTGATGATGCCCAGACTGCATCCCAGACCAATTAAATCAGAATCTCCAGGGATAAAGCCCAGGCAGCTAAGTTTCTAAAGATCCCCCAGATGATCGCACTGTGCAGACAAATTTAAGAACGACTGGTCTAGATGATACGCCATCTCTTGGGTGGAAAAAGGATCCATGAGCCCTTGTGGCTGTGGCTGGCTGACCTACTTCAGGAGGTGATTCATTTGGTCCTTGGGTCACATCTTGTCTGCCAGATGTTTTTGTGGGCAGCAGCCATCCCAGACCTGGGTGCTGACATTCCATGGCTGTGACATTCGTGGTGCTGGCTACACACGGGGCTCCTGGTACTCCCAGACAGGGCTCCCCATCACCAGCCAGAGGGCCAGGCCTCAGAATGGTGAGGTCAGGGCTGCCGTCTTTTGCGTCAGCCCTGGAAGGCAGAGGTGCCTGTGGCCGCTTTCGTCACTTCCCCGTGTTTGTGGTGGGAAAGGGAGAAATAGATGGGTCTATCTGCTGAAGAAAAGGGGAACAGGAAGAAGAAACCCTAGGCTAAGGCAGCTTTGCTTCTCACTGTATTGAAAATCAAGCCTTTGAAAGCCACAGCACAGCTGCCTTTTCTTACGGGGAAATGGCTCTAGCTTGGTTGGAAACTATGAGAGGAGATCTTTCCGGAGCTTCTACAATTTTCTTTCCATCACTTAATTCTTTTTCATAGACAAGTATGAGAAAGCTATTACCTCCTGAGGAGCAACAGCCTACATGCGTCAGAGACAGAGTGACTGTATAATGGTAACCAGACAACGGGATCTTTCCAATTGGAAGCTCCCAAAGGGAAGGCGAGATAGGGGTAGGGCCAGGGTCAGGCACATCTGGTCCCATAGACACGTGCTCAGCTGGCAAAGACTGAGGGTAGGGAGCTCTGGGAGCTACCCAAAGGAAGGGATGAGGAATAAGAGGTTTCACTGTGAGAGTCCCGGGTTAATGGACTGACAGTGAATGAAGAGAGTCTGTGAGGCTCACACTACTTGCTACTCACCTCTGGCAAGTGGAGATGGCCAGGGCTGCTGGCCTTTGGGTGGTCTGCAACAGCATCAATGTTCAGTTCCAGAGACCTGGGAAGGCACGCAGGAGAATGCTGGGCCCTGCATCCTGGTGGCTGCATCTCAACTCGAGTTAGAAGTCCTTCCTTCCCACCTTCACAGGTGACATGGTGCCTCTGGGGCCTGACCTTCTGCTTAGACTCATCTTAGATGAACATTTCACAGATCAGGTAACTTACAGGCTTTGGTTTAACAGCTGCTCATCCCAGCCCTGCAGGACGGAGTTTCAGTGATCATTATGGGCATGGCAGGCTGGCCCCTTCAGCAAAAGATGCCATCCCATGGTGGCTACATGTGAATTGAGAAGAACATGGGCCTTAGATGGATTTGATTCCAGTTCCTACGTAGCCTCTTACTAGCAGTGAACCACAGGCATGTTTCTTAAACTGAGCCTCAGTTTTGTAATCCGTGAAATAAGAATGACCTATGCAGTATGTGAGAGAAGGTATGTGAAAGTACCCAGCACAGGCTGTTATTAATAGGTCCGGACCCCTTGGGGAGAGTACAGCAGGAGCAGACAGGCCAGGGAACGATGCCATGATGGAAAGAGGATGTCAGAAGCTGGGCGTGGTGGCTCACACCTGTAATGCCAGCACTTTGGGAGGCCAAGGGGGGTGGATCACTTGAGGTCAGGAGTTTGACACCAGCCTGGCCAATATAGTGAAACCCTGTCTCTACTAAAGATACAAAAATTAGCTGGGCATGGTGGCATGCACCTGTAATCCCAGCTACTTGGGAGGCTGAGGCAAGAGAATCGAACCTGGGAGGCAGAGGTTGCAGTGAGCCAAGATCGTGCCACTGCATTCCAGCCTGGGTGACAGAGAGAGACTCCATCTCGAAAAGAAGAGAAAAGAAGAGAAGAGAAAAGAAAAGAAAAGAAAGCAAAGCAAAGAAAAATAAAGCAAAGAGGAGGGAGGGAGGGAGGGAAGGAAGGAAGGAAGGAAGGAAGGAAGGAAGGAAGGAAGGAAGGAAGGAAGGAAGGAAGGAAGGAAGGAAGGGAGGAAGGAAGTAAGTAAGTCAGCCAGCTGTGCTGAGGGGTTGGAGGTGAGAGGCTGGAGCCATGCCAGCTCCTCTTGGCAGCCAGAGCCTGACATTGTATTGGTTCTGTGGGATTGGAAAGTGGGAGAAGGAAGTGATGGCAGGTTGTTCAGGATGGCGTGTCTCCCACATGGCTTGCTGAAGGGAGGAAGGTAGGGCAAAGCTCAGTCACGGGTGCCCCATTGTGTTCCACAGGGTGGTGGTGTGATGTCGCGGCAGCTGTGAAATTCCCCAGCCAAACCCAGACACCCACAGGATAGTGTCAGATGGTGTCAGAGTCATCCCTCTCTGGGCCTCAGTTTCCTCATTTGCCAAAGGAGAATCCTGATCCACCCCAAGTCTTCTACACTTCTAACATCAGGCAAATTCTGGGGGTGGGAGGAGGAGGGCATCTGGCAACATATGAGAAGAACGAACACATGGTCTCGCAGGAGGAACACACCGGGACAGACCTGGAATTTCTGTTTCATTCTGTACATACTGACTGTAGGGCGTGAGGCAAGTTGCTAAACTTCTCTTAGTCTCAATAGTCTCACCTGTAAGATGGGATAATAAACTATCCTGCAGACTTCTGGTTTGTGAGAATCAAATGAGAGAATGTATGCCAAGTACTTGGCACAGAGGAGATGCTAAGTAAATTCTAGGTGTCCCTGTGCCCAGTAGCAGTTTATCTCCTCTGTTCTGGTAGACAGCTACAGCCCTTCATCCCTGCCGGTTCACTCATTCATTTGACAAATATTTACTTCTTGCTATGTGAAAAGCACTGTGGCAAGTGATGTGGGACCTGAACTGGTCTCCATATGTTCTTGGTCCTTGGGATCTAAGAGAATTCTTGTCTTTCCGATCAGCAGTATATACTGGCACCACGGGTAGATACCTGTCCTCCAGCTGTGTTGTTACTTCCTTGAGGGGACAGACCATGGCTTGTATT
The DNA here is from genome assembly GCF_002776525.5 of Piliocolobus tephrosceles. Taxonomy (NCBI): domain Eukaryota; kingdom Metazoa; phylum Chordata; class Mammalia; order Primates; family Cercopithecidae; genus Piliocolobus; species Piliocolobus tephrosceles. The sequence goes on from NC_045434.1 coordinate 63,410,143, forward strand.
TCTTTGCATCTCCTATAGCATCAAAGAAGCATCTCTTCCATAGCAGCCCTCCGTAAGCAAATGTGGCTCTGCTCGTTCGCCAGATTCATAGTCAGTGCCTGAGTGCCAGACACTGTCACACTTATCTCAAGACAAGCCTGTGCAGTAGGTATTGTTCCCATTTCACAGAGGAGGAGACTGAGGCTTAGAGAAATCTGAGTTACTTCCGCAGGAGGGCTGGCTAGACACTGGCACAGCTGCGATTTGACCTCTCATTGTCTCACTCTGAGTCTGTGCAGTTAGTTCCACTCTGCAGGGCTAGTGCTCACTTCTTGGTTAGAGAGGCTTTGGGGTTAGAGAGGCTTGGTTAGAGAGGCTTGGTTAGAGAGGCGTGGTTGTTCCCTTTCTCACCCTGAGAACCACTACTCATCCACTTCCACTTCTGTGTCTCTTCCAGAATGTCTGTAAACCTGTGGAGGAGACACAGCGCCCACCCACACTGCAGGAGATCAAGCAGAAGATTGACAGCTACAACACGCGAGAGAAGAACTGCCTGGGCATGAAGCTGGTAAGTGCCCGCCTGCCCTCAACCTGGTCCCTGCTCCACCACCCGCTTTGGGTTTGGCACCTCAGACCTCGCTCTAAATTCTGTGGCTACTAAATTCTGTGGCTACTCCCTGGCAGTTCCCTTCCTTTCCTCTGGCCTCCAGAGGCCTCAGGGGTCTGGAAGGGTGATAGCCAGAGCCCTCAGTGGCCTCCATGTGCTTTAGGGAAATAGATCTGACCCTTTCACTTTTTGCTTGTGACTTTGGGAAGCTCTTTTAACTTCTCTGAGCTTCAGTGTAAACTAAGTGATTAAATGATACATAATGACCAAGGGCCCGGTATTGCTTGGCCCCCAGGGATCCAAGACAATGGGACTTAGCTGCTCCCCTTCCTACCCCTTTGATTGTGAGAGAGGGACATACTGTCTCAGACAGAGGAGGGCACCCAACTTAGCACCCGGTTGGGAAAGGCTGTCTTCAATAGGGAGGGGAGAAGGTAGAAAAACTGCCCCCTGCTGGTGGCTGGCATCAACTGGCTCTTCGGGGTTCAGCCAGATGGAGCACCAGAAAATCCAGTCACAAATGGACCTGGGATTAAGTCTTAAAGGCTGTTTCTTAGTAAAGAGACGCAGGAGGAAATCTAGTGTGCTCGTTCCCCAAGGCCCTCATTATAGAGCCTTCCTGCTTCCTGCCTGGTTCAGGGGTACAAACTAGAGTGGCTACCCCACACCCTGCCTCTCACAATGGGGACTCACCAAAGGCAACTGGCTGCAGGAGGTTTGGGGGAGCTGGCCTGAGCCTCCTGGGAGGGAAAGCCACTGCAGCCCCACAGGTCCTCTCTGGTAGCTGGATCCTGAGGGTCTTCTCCCAGCCCACTATGGGGAAAGGGATCTCTGCTCCTTCCTCCAGCTCTCCCAGGTCAGCAGAGGCAGGAAAGAACTCAAGGAGACAGGTGGGTGCTGCTGGGGCAGTGGTCCCAAGTGGCAGATATGATCATGCAAGATGGACAGCCCTGACCCCTTATGACATGCCCTCGCTGGCAGAGTGAAGACGGCACCTACACGGGTTTCATCAAAGTGCATCTGAAACTCCGGCGGCCTGTGACGGTGCCTGCTGGGATCCGGCCCCAGTCCATCTATGATGCCATCAAGGATGTGAACCTGGCAGCCACCACGGACAAGCGGACGTCCTTCTACCTGCCCCTAGATGCCATCAAGCAGCTGCACATCAGCAGCACCACCACCGTCAGTGAGGTCATCCAGGGGCTGCTCAAGAAGTTCATGGTTGTGGACAATCCCCAGAAGTTTGCACTTTTTAAGCGGATACACAAGGACGGACAAGGTAGGAGAAAGAGTGCACCCAACCAGACCGTTCCCTTCCTACCTGTGTCCAAGCCCACCCACTAAAACTCCTGCCGGCCTTGGGTGGGAGCTGTGGGCTTCTCCTGAGCACCAGGGATCCAGCTGCCCATGTGGTGTTCAGATATGTGGAATTCAGGCAGGGAGGAAAGAGCAGCGAGTTTGACAGGGCAGCTCACTGTGTCCCTGACTCTGCATGTGACTTCAGGAAAACCACACCCTAGGCTCCCATTTCCTGATCTGTGCAATGGGAGGAATCTGCCCCACCGTTCCTAATCTTTCAGGAGATGATGTGAATAGAATCATGCTTTAAACTCTGAGCAGACACCCAACATAAAAGGTTATTGCCCTGTTCATGACTGTCATGTTCATTTCATTAAAAGGCCCCTCTGTCTACTTCTGGTTGTATGTAACTGTTTCCAATCCTTTCCCCAAAGCCTGGGCCCCGCCCCTCTTTTCTGGGATGAGCTCCCAGCCCCCTCTCTTGGTTTGCAGTGCTCTTCCAGAAACTCTCCATTGCTGACCGCCCCCTCTACCTGCGCCTGCTTGCTGGGCCTGACACCGAGGTCCTCAGCTTTGTGCTAAAGGAGAATGAAACTGGAGAGGTGGAGGTAGGTCTGGACCCCTTGTGCAAACCCAGCCCTTAGGGCACCCTGAGTGGGTGCAGGTGGGCACTGTTCTAACTACCCCACATAGGTGGGAGCCACGCAGCAGGGGCAGGAAGATGACTGTTGAGAGATTGAGCAGGGGTGGGTGATGGCCCTGGGGGTCAGTGTTTCAGCCAGGACTCTGAGCACCCTGGGGTAGCATGTTAGGGCCTGTGTGTGGCAAGGCCTGTGGAAAGAAAGGATTTCACAAGCTTTATTTCTGAAAACTCAGGGAGAGGGAGACCAAGAAACTCCCTGTGCTCAGGCACAGGCTGTTTTTGCTTCAAAATGGCCTGAGGCCTACCAAGCTCCATCTCTGGGCTCCACTGGGTATAGACGTTTTTGAGCCATTTGTCCTCCCTTTTCTTGAATACTGACCTGCATCCCCAAGGGGAGCTAACCAGTGTGCAGTCTTGTGGCATAAACTGGGGTAAAACAAGGCCGGTGCCACCCATGGCCTGAGAATGACCAACAGGTCACACCACCGGGGAGAGGTGGAGTCAGGCCCAACCCCGGTCTCCCGAGTCCACGTTCCACTCCTCCACCCGCTTTCTGAGGGTCTGCATGTTGGCAGCCTGGGTGGTTCCAGCATCACTGTCGAGATCTCAGCTGCTACACAGAAACTTAAGATTACTGAAGTTCAGAATGAAAACATGGTTCACAGACTGGCAACTCTTGGTCTTGAGATGCCAGCATTTGGAATTTTGCTGCTGCTATGACAGGCATGCAAAGCCCAAGCTTCCCTGATTCAGTCTGTTCAGTAGCGAACTGTGTGTGAATCACAGATGTGAACTGGGAAGGAGAAGGCAGCAGGGCCCCTTGGGTCGTGTCAACTTCTAACCCGTCTCCTCTTGTTTCTTCCCACAAATCTCCCTCTCGCCTCACAGTGGGATGCCTTCTCCATCCCTGAACTTCAGAACTTCCTAACAATCCTGGAAAAAGAGGAGCAGGACAAAATCCAACAAGTGCAAAAGAAGTATGACAAGTTTAGGCAGAAACTGGAGGAAGCCTTAAGAGAATCCCAGGGCAAACCTGGGTAACCGGTCCTGCTTCCTCTCCTCCTGGTGCACTCAGATTTATTTGTATTATTAATTATTATTTTGCAACAGACACTTTTTCTCAGGACACCTCTGGCAGGTGCATTCGTGCCTGCCCAGCAGTTCCAGCTGTGGCAAAAGTCTCTTCCATGGACAAGTGTTTGCACGGGGGTTCAGCTGTGCCCGCCCCCAGGCTGTGCCCCACCACCGACTGCCAAGGATCAGAACTCATGTGAAACAAACAGCCGACGTCCTCTCTCGATCTGCAAGCCTTTCATCAACCAAATAGTTGCCTCTCTTGTCACCAAACTGGAACCTCACACCAGCCGGCAAAGGAAGGAAGAAAGGTTTTGGAGCTGTGTGTTCTTTCTCTGGCTTTGATTCTTCTTTGAGTTCTCTTATTTGCCACCTACAGTACCTTTATTTATGAGTGAAAAGTTGTAGCACATTCCTTTTGCAGGTCTGAGCTAAGCCCCTGAAAGCAGGATAATGCTTATAAAAGGACTGTTCCCTTGGCCCCAAGGTGCCTGTTGTTCACACTTAAGGGAAGTTTATAAAGCTACTGGCCCCAGATGCTCAGGGTAAGGAGCACCAAAGCTGAGGCTGGCTCAGTGATCTCCAGAGAAGCTGCAACCTGCCTTGGCCCTGGCTCTGGCCCTGGCCCACATTGCACATGGAAACCCAAAGGCATATATCTGCGTATGTGTGGTACTTAGTCACATCTTTGTCAACAAACTGTTTGTTTTTAAGTTACAAATTTGAATTTAATGTTGTCATCATCCTCATGTGTTTCCCCAAAGGGAAGCCAGCCATTGACCATTTAAAAAGTCTCCTGCTAAGTATGGAAATCAGACAGTAACAGAAAGCCAAAAAGAGATGCAGAGAAACGTGTCCAAGCTGTCTTCAGCCTTCCCCAGCTAGAGAGCAGAGGAGGGCCTGGGCTGCTTGGGTTCCCCATCGGCCTCCAGCACTGCCTCCCTCCTCCCACTGGGACTCTGGGATCTCCAGGTGCTGCCCAAGGAGTTGCCTTGATTACAGAGAGGGGAGCCTCCAATTCGGCCAACTTGGAGTCCTTTCTGTTTCGAAGCATGGGCCAGCCCCAGCACTGCGCTCAGCCAGCCAGTGGGCCTGGCCTCCCCGTCGACCTTAGTGCCTTTTTGTTTTCAGAGAGAAATAGAAGCAGGGCAAGTTTGCCTGAAGCTCTGCTGCTGGCTCCTCCTGCCAGGAAGTGGAAAATGGTGGTGGTGTGGGAGACAAGGCCAGGAGAGTCCGCATGCAGTATGGGTTGAGGGTCACAGACCTCCCTCCCATCTGGGTGCCTGCGTTTTGACTCTAATCAGTGACACCAGACCACACTGACAGGGGGGATCAGATTCCTGACTCTACATTTCACTGGCTTCTTGTTTAGGCTGAATCCTAAAATAAATTAGTCAAACAATTGCGACAAGCAGCCAGGACTGCAGAGACACTCCAATGCAGAGGGAGAAGGACTTGTAATTTTCAAAGCAGGGCTGGTTTTCCAATCCAGCCTCTGAGAAACCATTTCTTTGCTATCCTCTGCCTTCCCAAGTCCCTCTTGGGTTGGTTCAAGCCCAAGCTTGTTCGTGTAGCTTCAGAAGTTCCCTCGCTGACCCAGGCTGAGTCCATACTGCCCCTGATCCCAGAAGGAATGCTGAACCCTCGTCGTATAAACTGTGCATAGTCTCCAGAGCTGCAAAGGTAACACAAGCTCGCAACTCTAAGATTTTTTTAAACCACAAAAACCCTGGTTAGCCATCTCATGCTCAGCCTTATTACTTCCCTCCCTTTAAAAACTCTCTCCCTGCTGTATATTAAAGGGAGCAGGTAGAGAGTCATTTTCCTTCGTCCTGCATGTCTCTAACATTAATAGAAGGCATGGCTCCTGCTGCAACCGCTGTGAATGCTGCTGAGAACCTCCCTCTATGGGGATGGCTATTTTATTTTTGAGAAGGAAAAAAAAAAAGTCACGTATATATACGCATAGAGGCATATAGCTATATATAAAGAGATAAGGGAGTTTATGAAATGAGAAAATTATTGGACAATTCAGATTTTACTAAAGCACAGTTAGACCCAGCCTACGCTGAGGTCTAAACCTCTGAAAAAAGTATAGTATCGAGTACCCCTTCCCTCCCAGAGGTGGGAGTAACTGCTGGTAGTGCCTTCTCTGGTTGTGTTGCTCAGCGTGTAAGTGTTTGTTTCCAGGATATTTTCTTTTTAAATGTCTTTCTTATATGGGTTTTAAAAAAATTAATAAAAGCCTGTTGCAAAAATGACTCATGTTAGAAATGTCTCCCTTGAACTTCACCATCTTACGGCCATTGGGAGTGGGGGAGAGAGGGTGAGAACGGACATGATCACGTGCTTCCTGGTGGAGTCAGATTTTCTTTTGCCAGTGAGCAGAGGAATGAAGGCTATTGTTCAGATAATTTGGAGAAAATTGTCCAAATGCGTAGGCGGGAGGGCGCTGCCTGGGTGACCAGATGTTCCATGTCTCCAGGGAGCAGGAGAGTCAAGGAGCCTGATTGCAGGTGGAGATGCTGATGTTTGGGAAAGAGGAAAGCCTTCTGGAGCTAAGGGTGATTTGACACCAGGACAGGCTACTGAGCTGAACCACAATTCTTCTACTTCTGGAATTATTTTAAAATAAGGTTGAAACGAATAGATCTTTAAAAGTTTAAAATCACTTCACCTGGAGGAAGGGGGCTAGATGAAATGACCAAAACAGTCCTTTCACTTGAGTTCTCTGACCTTCATCAAAGGAACATCTCAGTAATTACGGAAATAACCACACTAAAGTTATTACAATGAAATTCTTGCCTGCCTTCCAGTATTGATCACATAGAATACAATAAATAGGGCCCAAAGAATGAGTGAATGTCCAACAAGCATCCTTAAAATTGCCCAAGAATGGGGCACATCTATAACATTTCTGTTCACCTAGACCTCCAAGAAATGTATCTTTCAATGATTTTGCCAAAGTCTAAAAATGAAGCAGTTTCTGCTTTTCACTGAAACTCATATGGTTACGGCATAGGGTTAATAAATTCAAAGTTGTATGTTTGACATTGATACAGATTATTTGACTTAGCACATAGGAAAAAGAACCTGTTACAGAGTCTGACTCTACTCTGCCTTTGAACATGTCCCTATGCTGCTCACAGGGGGAGAGGGAAGATGACTCAGTGCAAATGTGTCACCGTTACTGGAAAAACACTCAATGCACAGGTCTGGACAGCACTGGGTCATGGCAGAACTGTGGGTCAAACCACAATCAAGGATAGAGTTCATTTTAGACCCAGCCCTACCACTTACTGGCTTTGTGTCTTCAGCAGAGATCAACAAGGCAGGACATGACCTTTCTTAGCCTCCGCTCCCTCCAAGATCGTGCAAAACAAATCAAGTTTGTGAAAGAACTTTTTACAGTGCTATATTTTACTTGTATTCACATAAGGACCATAGTTCATTACTACTATACAGATCATAATCCCTCAATCAGACTCTGGCAGGCCAAAGGCTTTAACAGGGTCCTGTTTAGGCTCAATTTCTGGAAATCCCTTTCCTAGTTTCATATGCTCATGCCGGTAGAGATAGGATTAGTGAAATTAAGGAGTTTACTTATGAGTATAAAGGCCTATTTATAGGGCCTGATAACAGACGGTAGGAGGCGTCACACACACATTTTCAAACCCTTTCCTTTTTTCCTTTTCAAGCCTCAAATGGGCAATTTGTGGATACTGTGGATATTTTTAAGCCTTCTTAATTGGAGAAAAACCGAGGAGAGAAAGAAGTAAACTGAAGTGCAACTGTCTCTTAATGGTAAAACCCAAGAACTCAAGGAATTTAGCCCAGTTCTCCCTCCTATTGTACAAGCAGAGATCTGGTCAGAGAAATGATTCTGTAAACTGAGCAGGGACCAGCGCGGTGGTTCTATACCTTTTTGGCCTCAAGTGATCCCTTTGGGAATTTGACAAAAGCATGGTCCCTCTCTCAGGAAAATGACCGTACAAAATCTGTGCACCATTTCAGGGAGTTCATGGATCCTCTAAAGACCTATTAAAGACCCCTTCCATGACCTCCACGTTAAGAAGTTGGAGCTGAAGAGGGCATGAGTTGGATAAGACTCTTCACTGTAACAAAGCTGTCATCTAGAGTTACATCACAAATTTACCAGTTAATGGCAGTGTCCTAAAGTTGGGGAAGAATCACTGTCCTATAGAAACCCATGTCCTGATATGCCTGTACTGTTTCTGATTTCTATCTAGCCTAAATTCTGCTGCAATTTAGGGTCAATTCTTTCTTCTGTTGCTTTGATTGATGACAAAGAATAGCTGGGTTCTGTTTTCTATGTGACTAACCCTTTGAGATGAGAAGGAACTATTTTGGGGCTAGGAAGTTAATTAGGCAGTAGGATATTTGGTAGGAGTTTAAAAAGCAGAAGGCCCCACCTGCCAGAACTCTGAATGGGTTGGCCTGCCTGGAAAGCAGGGAAGGAATGAAATCATTGAAACCACATGGGCAGAAAGGCAGCCACCATGGCCTCTTCTGTCCATTTAGAATACTCCCGACTTCAAAAATTAGTACATTTTAGCTAAGTGGAGGAAACAGAGGGAAGTCATATTTAGATTAGAATAAAAATTTATTTTTGTAAAGAATTATATTTTGTATTTGCAAAAGCTGAAAATGCTTATAAAAATTACCAGCCCAGAGCTTGGATTTCCAACGGATCCACCACGTGAGACAAAAGAGTCTGTCACTTCTTCTTGCCAGGTTTGGGGGCCTTTTCTAGACCTTGGATGTGTTTTCGAGGGAGCTGATACTCTTCTACAATCCAAAAAGCACACACTCCTCAGCGGAGCATGACCTTGCTCCCCAGCCGGCCCTCCACCAGTCCCCGTTGTCTCACAATGCCATTCTACCCAGCTCAAACTCAACTTCGGGACTGATCACTTACGCCTACACCTCAAGGCTGATGTGTATATTTCTGAAATTTTCACACTGAGAGCTACTTTCTGGGTGTATTTCAGGCATTTAAAATTTTTTCACGAGAGAGAATGTGTCTGTTCAGTCTGTGCTCCTCTCTCTTCCTCATAACATTTCTTCTCAGTACCTCCTATGGGGTTCTTCACCTAAAGGGGCTCAATTCTAGAAGTTAACATGTCTAGAAGTAAACATGTCTAGAAGTAACATGCCATAGGCCATGGAATACATTTGCCTAAATGAGCACTTAATATATGCCAGGTCCTGAGGATGAAAAAGGCAAGGCTTCTGGCTCATGCAGCTCAGTCTGTTAAGAGGTTCAGACATTAGAAAAAATGAGCCAAGCTGCAGACATTAACCAGAAATATAAACACAATTGGAAAGTGCTACATTAGCAATGTTTAAAATGCTAATTTAGGGACAGGTCTCCCAGGACCCCTGGGCTGGGCCAGTGAGCCTCTGACGTCAGGTGGGCTTAGGTATGGGAGGGCATCCTAGGCAAGGGGATAGCCCAGGTGGAAGCACATGTGGGTGAACATGCAAGGAGAATCCGGGGAACTGCAAGGAGACCAGGACGGCTGCTGCCTGCAACGTGGGTATAGGAGCTGCCAGAGAGAGCCTGCAGGGAAGGCTAGGGTGAGGCCAGGGTCAGGCTGGGAAGGTCTTGTTTATTGAGCTTAGGAGTTAATTCTGAAGGCATTGAAGAGGCATACAAAGTTTTTTAGAAGGGAGTGATGTGATCATATTTGTTTAAGAAAGCTGACTCAGGCAGAGATGTGAAGGCTGGTTTGAAGTGAGGACAAACCGGAGGCTGGGCTACCCAGAGTTAGTAGAAAGAACTTAGGCTTTAAGCCAGGCGTGGTGGCTTACGCCTATAATCCCAGCACTTTGGGAAGCTGAGGCAGGTGGATCACCTGAGGTCAAGAGTTCAAGACTGGCCTGGCCAACATGGTGAAACCCAGTATCTATTAAAAATACAAAAATTAGCTGGCCGTGGTAGCATGCACCTATAATCCCAGCTACTTGGGAGGCTGACGCAGGGGCATCACTGGAACCCCGAAGGCGGAGGCTGCAGTGAGTGCAGTGAGCCAAGATTGTGCCACTGCACTCCAGCCTGGGTGACAGAGCGAGATTCCATCTCAAAAAAAAAAAAAAACTTAGAATCTGGAGTCTAAAAAAGTTCCGTGCCCAGCTGTATCACTCAAGAGTCAGATCATCTCAGGGCAAGGCACGGAACCTCTCTGGGCCTCAGTTTCCTCATCTGCAAAACAGGTAACACCTCTGCAGCATCATTATGATTAAGAGAGATGCCTGCAAAAACCCCAACAATGGACCTAGCACAAAAGTTTGGGTGCTCGCCGAATGTTTTATAAAAAGGGACCAACCAGGAAGAAAACTACTCTAATGGTGGAAGAGAAAACACTGAATTTGAAAGGAGCCAAAGGATCTGATTTAAACATTGGTTCCATCTTCTTGCTAGCCGCTAAAATCTAAATGGAGAGAGAAAGAGTGTGTGTGTATGTGTATTCTGCAAGTTGAGTTGGCAGGAAGGTCTTTGCTGAGCTAGACCAATGCCTCCACTCTTCAGAGGGGATGCTCACCAAGCAATAGCCAGCCGAGGTGGTGGACCTGGTTTCCCTGGATTTGCACCTGAAGGCTGTCCTTGGCCCCAGGGGCAGGAGTGACGGTGGTGCTAGCCTGGCATCGCTGCTGAAGGATGGCAGCCACTGAGTATGGGTCCAGACCATAGGCCTCCAAGTTCCGGACCACGGTCACCTGGGGGGACAGTGGGGACAGAGACTGACGGTGGTGACTGCATTCCCTTCCCTCCAGAGGGTCTTTCGGAGCCTCAGCAGCCTCCTCAGCCCCTGTGTTCTGTGATGGTTCACCATTCCTATAACCCTAGTAATTTTTTAATCCAAATAACTTATTTTTGTGCTTCTAAATTGATTATCTTTACCCCATCCAATATATGTGTTATATATTTAGAGGGAGAGACACTCTGTATCACATAGAATGTCTACCTTTTTTTAAAAAGATTTTTTTATTTGGAGAATTTAAAACATAAATGAAAGCAGAATAGTATGTAAACCCACATGTACCTATCACCAGTTTCAACGATTATCAACTCATGGCCAACCTTGATTCATCTCTATCCCTGTCTACTCCCCACTCCTCTATTACTTTAAAGCAAAACTCCCCAGACATCAGATCATTTCATCTATAAATATTTCAGTATGTATCTCCAAAAGATAAGACTCATTTAAACATAAAAACAAAACCATCATCACATCTAAAAATAAATTAACAAACAATAGTTCCTTAATATCAAGAATCTAGTCAACAACACATGCATTTTTCTGTTACTCAACTTCACAAATGACAAGTACGTGACTTTGAGATAAAAAAGAAAAATATTAGTGCTTTTAAAATATCACAATTCTCCCCCTGGTTGCTTTAAAACAAATTCTTTCTCATTCATAACTACAGATGGCAAAGTATATTACTATCAGGGGTGTGTGGGGGATGACTGCCATCAATAAAGACTATAAAAGCTCCAACTAGCCTTATGCTTGTCAATGGGCTCCAGACCCAGGAAATCTTAGAATCAATAAGACATTAGAGGATGTATCTCTTCCAACTGCCCACCTGATGCATGACCCCCCAACTATATCCTCCCCCAACAAGTGCACCTTATCTTTGCTTGCAGATTCTCCAGAAAAAAATTCACTATTTTATGAAGCACCAATTTCAATTTTGGACAATTCTATTTGTCATTATTAACAGAAAATTAGTGTTTAAATAAACTATATATATGAAAATTATTTAGTTTGGTGTCTGGCACATAATTAAACTCAATAAATAGTGACTATTACTAATTATTATAAAGGTTATCATTACTGGTTCTCAATTATTGAGAAACAAGTATTTATATGCCAAGTACATTCTAAGTGCTTCAGCCATGTATATTCCTTCATTTGATCCTCAAAATGCCTTACCAGCGAGGTATTATCCCCATTTTTCACAGAGTAAAACTGAGACAAAAAGAGATGAAGTAACATGCTTAAGGTCAGGCAGTGAGGCAATGGCTGCATTTGAACCCAGTGCTATCCAAAGCCCATGCTCATAACTGTACACTACTACAAAGTTCTTTATTTTGAACTCAACTCTGTTTTCTTGGAATTTCCACCCAATAACCTATTTCTGTCTTTTCAAGGCATATAGAATAAGTGCACTACTTTGCCAGGGGACAGCTCTGCACATATTTGAGGAGAGATGTCATTGGTTCCCTCCAACTTTGTGTTACCAGCTAAACACACTCAGTTCCTTCAGCAAGTGTTTTACAAGTTATTTTCATTGAGCAAGGCCTAAGAGGTGAAAGAATATGTGGGAGCTGAATGCCCATAACATAGTTCTAAGAAAAAAATAAAAATAAAATCTTGTTTACTTTTGGAACCAGGCTCTAGCAAGTTTCCTAGAACAAAATCCTAGAGTGAGCGGGGTCAGCTTTACCTATTTCATACAGAGCCCAGCCCAGGCACATAAACACGGGTGTTTCATAAAAAATCTTTGATGTGTTTGAGGCCGATCTAAAACCTCCAATCACATTAGGGAGACTAGAACTTGGCAAGAACATTACATCACCATCCTTGAACTTTGTAAATTACCTTTTTATTGGAAGCTCTTTGTGCTAGGGTGATGTCAATTGGACAGATTTTCCCCTTCTTCACAATGGGCTCTTGTCCGGGAAAGGTCACTTGATAGGCAGGCTGTAATTTTTCCAAACACCTGAAACAGAATTTATGAGTTACAAACTGATAAAGCCAACAGGAACCATTTCCTCATACCCCACTACCAGCAGGAAGTTAGGTGTAGGCTGAAATTGAAGGTTCACAACCTTGGTTGCATATTAGAATTATTCAAATCCGTAGGGAGCTGCAGCCAGATCAATGAAATCTGTATCTCTGACCAGGGCTACGTATTTTTTAAAGCTCCCTAAAGTACAGCCAAGGTTGACACCCACTGATTCAAAGATGGGAACATCAGTGACTTGAGCCCCTGGAAATGGTCCACTGACCTGGCCTTTTGAGAATCTGCCCTGTCTGCCTTGTGGAGGCTACTACCTGTCTCAAAAATGTGCCTTACGCAGCCTATTGCCTGCGAGTGCTGCTTCACATTTCTGACATGTTTTATACACCACTTTTACCACAAGGAGTTTCTACCTTTTATCTAACCAAGTTTTCTCTTGCTATCACATATATCAGGATCAATAAACTTTTTCTATAAAGGGCTAGACAGTAAGTATTTTCAGTTTTTTGCCGGTCACCTGGTCTCTTACAACTACTCAGTTCTGCCATTAGAGCACAAAACCAGCGCACAGACAACACATAAATGGATATGGTTGTGTTCCAATAAAACTTTATTTACAGAAACAGGTGGCAGGCTAGATTTGACCCATGGGCTGTAGTTTGCTGACTCCTGATAATAAACTATTTTCAGTTACGTGGAAAACAAGGAATATTAAAAATTTTTCCTTTAAAGACTTTAAGACACTTGGCCGGGCGCGGTGGCTCAAGCCTGTAATCCCAGCACTTTGGGAGGCCGAGACGGGCGGATCACGAGGTCAGGAGATCGAGACCATCCTGGCTAACACGGTGAAACCCCGTCTCTACTAAAAATACAAAAAACTAGCCGGGCGAGGTGGCGGGTGCCTGTAGTCCCAGCTACTTGGGAGGCTGAGGCAGGAGAATGGCGTGAACCCAGGAGGCGGAGCTTTCAGTGAGCTGAGATCCGGCCACTGCACCCCAGCCTGGGCGACAGAGCAAGACTTCGTCTCAAAAAAAAAAAAACTTTAAGACACTTTTTCCCAGCCTTCTTTTGCTTCTGCATCTTATTGAAGTTCTTATTTTTTCTTATTTTTTTTTAAATGCCCTCACTTTAACAGAGTAAGTTCTTTTTTTGAGACAGGGTCTCATCTTGTCACCCAGGCTGGGGTACAGTGATGGGAACATGGCTCAATGCAGCCTCCACTTCCTGGGCCCAAGCAATCCTATTGCCTTCACCTCCCAAAGCACTGGGACTACAGGCATGCACCACTAGGCCTGCCTGAAGTTTTTATTTTTAATTAGTGTTCCTTTTTGTTCTTCCTTTCAAGTTCTTCTATGTCATATTGGCTCAAATTGTTCCAAAGATCCCCCAAATCAGAGTTCCTCAAGCCTGCGTTTATGTAGACTGACTTGGTTTGAATTACAGAAAGAAAATCAAAGGCTAAGATAGTGACAGTATTAAAGTTCAGTGTGATCGATATTAAGGGGAGAGGATAGAAAAGTTGGAGAGGGACTGCCAATGCCCATTACCTGGTCAGAAGACTGTCCCATGGAAGCTTCATGACTGTATGCTGTTCATTTTTCTCTAAGATGCAGTCACATAGGATGGGATCCAATTTCACAAGACTAAAGGCAAAGAAGAGGTAGTGAAGAAATCCTAGACTTGTCCCTTCTGACCTGAAGGCTAACTCAGGATTCATCTCTCATATGGCCTTTATAGACATTCAGGATATGAATCAATTATGGGCCCACAGTCCAAAAGGCAACACACCTTAGGGGTGGGAGGTACACATATGCTTTCCTAGGAAAAGCAGGAAGGTGGAAGGGAAAGTGAGATGGGATAAATTTGAAGATCAGGACCCTTAGCTACTAAGCATGTGAACAAAGCTTTCTAAGCTTAGCATCACAACTGGCTAGTCAGGAAGAAAGAAGTGGGGATCTTTAAAATGAAGGTGCTGGCCAGGTGCAGTGGCTCACGCCTGTAATCCCAGCACTTTGGGAGGCTGAGGAGGGAGGATCACCTGAGGTCAGAAGTTCAAGACCAACCTGGCCAACATGGTAAAACCCCGTCTCTACTAAAAATACAAAAATTAGGCCGGGCACGGTGACTCATACCTGTAATCCCAGCACTTTAGGAGGCCTAACGAGTGGATCACTTGAGGTCAGGAGTTCGAGACCAACCTGGCCAACATGGTGAAACCCCGTCTCTACTACAAATACAAAAATTAGCAGGGCGTGGTGGCACATCTCTGTAATCCCAGCCACTTGGGAGGCTGAGGCAGAAGAATCGCTTGAACCTGGGAGGCAGAGGTTGCAGTGAGCAGAGATTGTACCATTGCACCCCAGCCTGGGCAACAAGAGCAAAACTCCGTCTCAAAAATAAAAATAAAACATAAAATAAAATGAAGGTATTAGATTAAGCTGGTATGTCTCAACTTTTTATCATGATGATTTTTTTAAAAGTGAAAAAAAAATTTTTTTTGAGATATGGTTTCACTACGTCACCCAGGCTGCAGTGCAGTGGCATGATCATTGCTCACTGCAGCCACAACCTCTTAGGCTCAAGCAATCCTCCCACCTCAACCTCCCAAGTGGCTGAGACTACAGGCATGCCCTACCAGGCCTGGCTAATTTTTGTATTTTTTGTAGAGACAGAGTTTCATCATGCTGCTCAGGTGGGTCTCAAACCCCTGGCCTCAAGCGATCCTCCCACCTTGACCTACAAAAATGTTGGGATTACAGACACGAGCCACAGTGCCTGGCCATTAAAGTAAAAAACAATCAATGGAACTCTCTTCATCTGGTAGTTTACCAGCTGTATCCCCTTTTAAGAAAATAATACTATAATGGGTACAAACATACAGTTAGATAGAAGAAATAAGTTTAATCTTTGAGAGCAGAGTAAGGTGAGAGCAGAGTAGTTAACAATGTACTGTGTATGTCAAAATAGCTAGAAGAGAGGACTTAAAATGTTCTCAGCACATAGAAATGGTAAATACTTAAGGTGATGATACTCCAAATACCCTGTCTTGATTATTATATATTCTGTGCATGTAACAAAATACCACATGCACCCCATAAATATGTACAAATATCAATAAAAATAAATACCAAATGCTATGACTTCAGTAAATTCTTTGTAAGCTTACATTTTATTCCTCACAATAGCCAATTAAAGATGATTCATGGGTATTTGTGAGAGAATATTTACCTAGTCTGTAGTCAATGTTGATAGTATACATGGATCTGAACACCCCAGACAATAACTCTGAGTGTCCACAGCCCATGGTTTGGAAACCACTGGTCTTAATCACCTCCAAGATGCTATGGTTTTCTATTCTCCCTCCCCAAATGTGTCTATGTCTGCTAAAGACAAAGACCCAATAAGACAGATCTAGTGCTTCTCATGCACTCACTTTTTGTTGTCTGCATCAACCAGGTCATTTTTCTTGGCGTAGTTAATGATGATCGTTCGGACCTCACTGCCCTCCAGAAAGCTCCCCTTCCTAGGTGAGAAGTGACCCAGGGGTTAGTTCATGCTGTGCCATGAGACAAAATGTAGATGCCCAGACTCACTCCCTGCTGAGCAGGGGACTTTCCTTAGCTTTCGGCCTCTAGTTTCTTCCCTTTTCCTGACTGAAGTGAGCATGACCATGTGAAGAAAATTACAGGCAGAAAAAGTTAAGACCTACTCGTTCATTTAGTCCAGAGGAACTTGCCCAGGGAAGGAGGCTGGAAGCTGGATTTTGGAGAAGGGAACAGGGGCAGAGCAGGTTTTGCCAGTTGCAAAAGAGCACTACTCAGGTTGAGAGGAACTGTAGGCCAGAACACCAAGCAGGCAGAGAAGGGCTGCTCTCCAAAAACTCACTTGTGGCCAGACTCCTGGAAGAGCAGGGTCATGCTGGCTGGGACACAGTAGAGGGGTTTTATATCTGGAGGGTGATAGGGCTGTTCCCTGCTACCCTCCTGGATAGTCTGGGAGGTCGGGGAGGGCTCGGGTATGACGAAAGATGTAATCCTAAAACCCAGCAGAAGGAAAGAAAAAACACATTTTATACTAGCATCTCAGCAATCCCCAGTCCGTGGCCCAGGTGCCCTGGGGCCAGCTGGGCTACAGTGACAGGCCCCCTGCACTCACCTCGGGTGTTTCCAGTCCACAGCCACAATGCTCTCCACCCCTTTGCTCAGCTCCTTCACCTGTATAATCTGCTCCTGCTGCATTTGCTGCAGGAACTTAGAGAGCTAAGGGAGAGAGGGCCAGTGGTAGGGGACTTCATTGATTCCACACACATACTGAGCACCCAGGATGTGCCAGAGTGAGCTAGGCAGGGACTGTGCAGGGATATGAGACAGCCCCTGCCTTCATCAACCAGGAACTGGGAGGCCCCCAACCTGAGGGTCAGGGAGCAAGACGCTGCTAGAGACTAATTAGTGAGGCCGTTCAGAACTCTAATCAGATATAAATGGATCAAAGGGGAAAGGAGAGTGGGTGCCACCAACTGCTTCAGCCCAGAGGGAGTTTCTTTCTTCCCCCTTATACTTAGAGTCAAAAAGCTTAATTCTAGCCTGAGCCCGGTACACAAGGCTTCCCCAGTGTCCATCTGGCTTATGTCGTATGTGCCCCTACAAAACTCTCTGCATGGGATCTGCAAAGAAGATCCTTGCTTACCTTTTTGTAGCTTGACTTCCTTATGTCCAGTTGTCGTCCTTCGGGGCTGATGGCAGATGGAAAAGGCAAGTTAAGCTAACAAGCAGTCATGCTGGGACCTGCCTGACACTGAGAGGAGGGCCTTTCTCCTCAGCCTTCCTCCCCCACCTTCAGAGAGACGCCACTGTGCCAGAACTGTCCGCCCAGGGGTGACATCAGACAGGGGCACAGACTATGGGACATTCTAAATCAGTGCTGTTCAACAGAACTTTTCACAGACGTGGAATGTTCTCTGTGTTGTCTAACAGGGCAGCCATTAGCCACATGTGGGTAGTAAGCACTTGAAGTGTGTGACCAAGGGAACTGAATTTTAAATTTTATTTACTTTAAATTAATTTAAGCTGAAAATAGTGACATGTGGCCAGTGGCTACTGCATTGGATACAACCTTAGATTCCTCCCACACCAGACAACCTTCTGTGGCCTCCAAAGTCGCAACAGCAAACTCACACTGTGGGCAGCCAGGCCTGGAGTGGGGCCCAGCAAGCCGCAGCCTGGGGTCAGGTCTGGCCAACTAATTATCTACTGTCTATGGTCACATTAGTGCTACAATGGCAGCATCAAGTAGTTGCAACAGAGATGGTATGACCTGCAAAACTGAAAATACTCATATTTACTATCTGGCCCTTTACAGAAAAACGTGCTGACCCCTGCGCTACAGCAATTAGTTTTGGAGGGGACATTCCCAATAAAAGCTATAATCTTTTCCTCTCCCCAGAACTTACATCTTCTCTCAAAACATGACATGCAGTAGCAGTGGATTCTTGAGGAGTCCTTCTAGAATCCACCCCAGGATCTTATCCTACAGAGAAGGGGCCCCCTTTACCATGTATCTGCAACCCAAGAAAGTCAGGACAGATTGCCAAGTATCCCTCCACACACTCCAGACACCACATTTATACAGGATAGCTTAAAGATGCCCAAGTATAAATGGGAAGACATTACATTAAGAATCACCTTTTAAAAAAATCACAGCCAGATTCTCAAAAAGAAATAAATTCAGGCCAGCAACAGTGGCTCACGCCTGTAATCCCAGCACATTGGGAGGCTGAGGCAGGTGGATCACTTGAGGTTAGGAGTTCAAGACCAGCCTGGGCAACATGGTGATACCCCATCAATACTAAAAATACAAAAATTAGCTGGGTATGGTGGCATGTGCCTGTAATCCCAGCTACTCAGGAAGGCTGAGGCAGGAGAATCTCTTGAACCTGGGAGGCAGGGGTTGCAGTGAGCTGAGATTACACCACTGCATTCCAGCCTGGGTGACAAGAGTGAAACTGTGTCTCAAAACAAAAAATAAATAAATAAATAAATTCAATCTCAGGGTAAAAATCAATAAGCAAACCTCCTGACATGATAGTATTCACTGAATGCTTATTATGTTTCAGGTTATGTAATCTTTACAGCAATCCCATGATTATTAGAAATTAGGACCCAGAGAAGCCCAGTAACAAGCTAAAATGCACCTTGCTCGAACATCCTGGAGACCTAGCAGTTGAGCTCAGATGGCTCTGTCTTCAAAATCCAGGTTCTATCCACATGCAATACTACCTCTCCTGGTGACTTGTGTTTTGGATGGGGTGGGCCGGGACGGGGTGTTCACACCAATTCTTCTTCCTAACAAAACCTAATGTGGCCCCACCACATACTTTTCAGAAGTGTGAGGAGGCTGAATGTTCCAGAAGAAGCTTCCTGACAAAAAGGCTACCCTGGGACACTTCCTGCACAGGACATGCTGCCCTATTTGTGAGGTTGCTCAGAACCCCCACGGCAGACGCAGTGCTTACAGAATCTCAGGAATTTTAACTTTGTAGTCCTCAATATCCTTTCATTGGCTAAAATTTAAGATTTTGTTTTAACAGCCCAGCAAGCTAAGAATTAAGTTTTTAGAACCCAGGAAGTAATATATTTGTCAGATAAGCCTTCCCCTCCACTCTTTCCACAGCATGTCCCTCAACCAGTCCCTGCTTCGGCCCCATTCTGTCCTACTACCAAGGAGCACACGTGAGATCCCGGCCCCGGCCTCCAGCCCACATCAGTGCCTTCCATACCAGCAGGAGAACATGTGGCTGCCAAGGAAAGTGCTGGTGAGTAAAGGGAGGTCAGCCTTTTTGACTCGGCACTTCAAGGCATGCAAGAAGCATTGCTGTAACAGCTCATCCATTTGCTCTGCAGGGAAAAGACAAGAGCCATATCCTTCCTGAGGGATACAGAACACCTGGTACAAGAAAACGACCCCCCCCAGCTTCATCCTTACTTCGCCCCCTTGGCTCTGAAAGGAACCTAATCCCAGGTACCAAAGCTCCCAGCCTCTCTTGAGCACTGAGCCTTTTAAGAGGGTTGACCCCAGAGAAGGAGTCAAGCCACAAAGTCCCACCAAGCTAGGAGTGTTCACCCAGAGAAGTTGAGCCAGAAGAAACCTTGGAGGGCTTTGTAGCTGAAAACAGGCAAATGCCAGGGCAGATTAGCACCCAGGAAGACATGACATATGTGGAAAGGACTCAAAAACAAGATGTGAAAGGGCTGCTGTGCCACCCTCACAGAAAATAAGGACCTTCCCCTCCTCCCCTGGGAGCTTAATGGCCTTTCTAGTCAGCAGTGGAGTAGAGCTCGTCAGGCTCCTAAATTGAGAGGTGGGGAGATGGGCTCTTCTCCTCCTAGAGTTATACCTTGAAGGGTTTTGCTATCTGTGGAGTCTTGGTTCAGGCCCCCTGTGCTGGTGTCTTCTGGGGCTTCTGAGAGAGACTTCTCTTCACATGCCTGGTGAGCCTCCCCATTCTCCTCTTCCCCCTCCAGGATCATGTGCCTCATGTCTCCCTGCAGGGTGGAGTCCACCTGGACAGATCCCTTCTCTTCACTGAGATCTGCTGAATCCAGGGCCAGTGGAGCAATGGAAGGTGGAGATGACTTGTTTCCAGATCGCCTGGAAAAATCTCATGTCAGAAACATCAAGCAGCAGCCCCAATACTCTCCAACCCTGGCCATGGAAGAGTCAGCAGTGAGGTCAGAGACAGCAGAGAGCCAATAGGCAGGAGTAGCCAGGAGAGGGCAGAGAGCCTGTGCCCTCATCTCAAGCATACTTTTAATTCTGGGCCCCCAAAAGTTCCATGCCTCAGTTTCCTCATCTCTGAAATGGGGAGAATAAATCTTGTCTCCTCCCTATTCCAAAAGAATAATACTATTAATAGACATCCCAAGACTGAGAAAGATTAAAGAAAAAGGAGTTTAAGATAAACTCCCAAAAATGTTCCCTTCATCTGAGTTAATAATAAAACCAATTTGAATTAAATATGAACATTAAGATCGCGAATGCATCTGTAGTATCTGTTTGGTGAAATGCAAACTCAGGGTTCAGCATATGTAATAAAACACAAACACCTGGACCTGCAAAATCAGCGGCTTCTGTGTTACATCAAATGCAGTCTAACGTGAAAAGCAGAGATTGCCATGGTTTTATGCCACTAAGCCTTAGGAAGACAGGAAAAAAGGAGATGCCACATAGCAAAGCACACAGAGCAGTAAAAAGCTTTAGCTTAGTCAACATTATGCAAATCAAACTAAGTTTTAACTAATAGCTATGGCAAGGCTTCTCAGTATTGTTCACAGTAAAGCCAAAGGGTATGTTTAGGCTATTCTGATCAGCTAAATACCATAAATATTTTTTTCAAGGTGCAGGGAGAGAACCAAAACAGCTGCTGCTAAAATAACTTAGACAACCTGACCTTGATTGCTGTTGCTCAGACTGATAGTTAAACAACGGGTGCTAGGAGAACATTAGTCATCAGCCCTCAAATATCTAAAAACAGGCTAAAACGAGGTTGTACCTCCAGCAAAGGAGGGCTCGGACAGTACTTGCAAAATTAATAACTCTGGCCGGGAGTGGTGGCTCATGCCTGTAATCTCGGCACTTTGGGAGGCCTAGATGGGCGGATCACGTGAGGTTAGGAGTTCGAGACTAGCCTGGCCAACATGGTGAAACCCTGTCTCTGCTAAAAACAAAAAAATTAGCTGGCTGTTGTGGGCACATGCCTGTAATCCCAGCTACTCGGGAGGCTGAGGTAGAAGAATCACTTGAACTGAGAGGCAGAGGTTGCAGTGAGCTGAGATTGTGCCATTGCACTCCAGCCTGGGCAACAAGAGCAAAACTCCATCTCAAAAAAAAAAAAAAAGGCTAGGTACACTGGCTCACGCCTGTAATCCCAGCACTTTGGGAGGCCGAGGCGGGTGGATCACGAGGTCAGGAAAGGGAGACCATCCTGGCTAACACGGTGAAACCCCATCTCTACTAAAAATACAAAAAATTAGCCGGGCGTGGTAGCAGGCAGCTGCGGTCCCAGCTACTCGGGAGGCTGAGGCAGGAGAATGGCATGAACCTGGGAGGCGGAGCTTGCAGTGGGCTGAGATCAAGCCACTGCACTCCAGCCTGGGCAGCAGAGCAAGACTCCATCTCAAAAACAAAAAAAATTAGTAATTCCAAGACTGGGCTAGAAAATATAAGAATGAATCTATCTCAACAGGCCACAATACTTGGCTAAATGTGTTTTTTGAGAAAATCACTGCTTACTGTTTTGCTAAAATGAAAAGAAAATAACCAGAAAATGAACAGGTACGGGTCTCAAGAATGCAACCTTTACAGTCAGAATGCGTTACTTCCATGAGGAGGAGGAGTCTGGAATGTGAAATCTGAATAACATAAAAGTAATCAGGTTATAATCCTGGTATCTAAAGGTCTCCCCTGCCATGATTTGGATTCAGAAGCACTCATCATGGGGCCACATGATGCCTAAAATGTGCATGGCAGCTAGGGCCAGACTGACCAGGGCTATAAAAAAGTGAGTATCACTGTACTGAGAGGCAGAGAGATGATCCCTAAGGTCTTCTTTTGGGTCTAAGATTTATAATTCACTTAGAAAATAAAGTTCTCTCTCATTACTTGTCCAAGCAGGGGAAAAAATATTTTCTTTATATTTGGTAAGGAAATGAAAGTCTGGGGTTAGCAACTTGCTTAAAGACATGGCTAGGACCAACACTCTCACTCCTGAATTTCAGGCCCCATCCTCTCCCCAGTTGCCCCGGTTCTCCGTAAAACAGAAGAAACTCTGTACCCACCACAAGTGGTCCTGGTAAGTGTGGAGCACAGAGAAGCCCCTTCCCTTCAGGCCTGAAGTGAGCATCTCAGCTGTGGACATGGCTGCGACTCCAATGGCGACAGGGGCTCTAAGAAGAAGGAAGCCAGACACCAGGGTCAGGGAAAGCCTATGGGAAGGGCACATGTTAGGATCATCTTCTGACACATGTGGTAAAAATACCAAGGTTACCAATTTGAAGGTCTTGTATCACAGAACCAAACTCAGTCCACTCTCAGTTTTCTTCAGATTACCTATAAATATTACTTTCAAAAATCCCTTGACCAAACATTAAACTTCTGTATTAGGAACTCCTCTGTTGACTTTATCACTGCCTTTGTTTTATTCCTGCTGTGAATTAAATCCAGGTAGGTCTTGGAAGGACATTTAATGCTCCCTTTCATTAATTTCAAAAATATAAATTATCTCCTCTACCTTAAAGAAGTCATAGCCATCCCATAAGGAAGTTTAAAGGGGAGGCAATTCATATATGATAAATGAGGCTGAGGGATGCCATAGGGAAGAGGGAAGAGACACACAGTGGGGCCAACTAGAGAAGTTCCTTCTGAGTTAACTTTATAAGAGGGGTTGCTCAGTGTAACTACATATCTAAGAACTGGATGTTTCCAGGATATTCAAAAACAACCACATATATAGTAACTACACAAACTTCCAAAGCCCAGATGAGAAATCTGTTAGCCCAGTGTTACTCAAGCATTGATCAATCAGATATTGCCTGTAAGGATGGGTGACTAGCTGGATAATAGTGGGGGAATAATACATAAGCCTGGCAAGGTAGCCAGGGTCCAAATGAGAGTTCCCAACACTTGAACTTACTTTACACCTGGCAGCTCTGCTAACTGTACCTATAGATCAGTTCCTTCCACAAAATCTGAATCTGGTTTCTTTCCCAGTTTTTAAAAGGTTTTTCTCATCTACCCCTGAAAGGTCAATGGCTTGAGAACTCCAGTCTTGAACATGACTTGTATTTTTAACAACCCCTCATATCATTACCCCCACAACAAACCATCCACAGCTCCACCCCCATATACACTCTAAAGGCAAAGTGAACAGGCCAAATATTCATTTACATAGTTTCCTCCTATCTCAGAATACTGGGGGAGAAAAACAGGTAACATCATCATTCTTTTCAACTGTAATTTCTGCTACAGGTAAACAAAAGTTTTTAGGTGCTTGGTTCCAAAGCATTCAAGGAAAATAGAAGAATATGAGTAGCAGAAATAAGAACTTTGAACACTGACCCCTATCGTGCCTACCATCGCTCTTTCCTTCTCTCTCAAAGAGAGACTCTATCAAAATAATGAGTCCATCTTGGTCATCTCCATAAAAAAAAATAGTAAGATGTAATTTTTCACTCACTAGGATAACACAAATGAAGATGACCCATCATATTCAGTATTGGCGAGAGTATAGGGAAATAGGCTCCATATATGCTGCAGGTAGGTGTAAAAACTGATACAGCTTGTTTGTAGGAAAACAGAAAATACACATGATCTTCAACCTAACAATTCTGCATTTTAGTATCTACTCTGGAAAAATACTGGCAACAGTGTCCCTAGAGGCATCAATAAGCTAACATTTGTAATAGAGACAAATTGGAGGCAACCTCAATGTCCACCAGGAGGGGGCCTGTTCCATCATCACACAACAGGTAAAAAGATCTGGCAGATCTGTGTGTTCTTATTTAACACAAAGTTAAATTTAAATGTGTATTAAGTTAGTATTTAAATGTCCACATTTACATTTAAATACTAAGATGTAACAGTTTAAAAATAAAAATTAAAAAAAGAAAATGTCCACACAATATTAAGTGAAAAAATAACACAGACACAGTGTAATTTTGTTTGAATTTTAAACACACATACCCTAAGCCAGGTATTTTTATATGCACATGTATATATGTGTAGAACAACAACAAGAAGGACACACATCAAAATGATAATGGTTATTTCCAGGAGAAAAAGACTGTGGGGTAAGGGGGGCTTTTAATTTTTCAGTTGTTCATACAATTACTTCTTATTTTTAAAAAGAAGCAGTGGAGGCTAGACACAGTGGCTCATCATGCCTGTGATCCCAACTCATTGGGAGGCCAAGGCAAGAGTATCGCTTGAAGCCAACAGTTTGAGACCAGCCTGAGCAACAGAGTGAGATCCTGTCTGTATGTAAACTGTATCTCAATAAAGCTATCAAAAATAATTAAAAGATGAGGATAATGATATGGATATAGGGAAAAAGCACGAGGGTGATGAAAGACAATGAAAAAACAAAAAAGGTCACAAACAGAAGGAGACTAAGAAGACACGACGACTAAATGCAAATTGGTATTTTACACTGGATATGTGAAGAGAAAGAAGACATCAGTGAAAAAACTGAGAAAATACGAATAAAGTCTGTAGTTTAGTTAGCAGTACTTTGCCAATGTTAATTCCTTAGTGGTAATAATTTATGTTGTGGTTATGTAAGAGGCTACGATTAGAGGAAGCTGGATAATGAGCATGTCAGAACTCTACTATCTTTGCAACTCTTCTGTAAATCTAAAAAATAAAATAAAATAAATAAAATAAAATAAAAATGCTAAGTTGACAGAAAACAGAGCAGCAACAGCAAACAGCAAATATACTCTGCCGAGATGCATGGACTCCCCATAGGTTTGCTGCCATTCCCCTGCTGGCCCACTCTGCTTCTTCCAAAACCGATTTGTGCTTTCACTCTTTTGTTCATATGCTTTATAAGCTGTTATTCCCCTCCAACTTCTCTTTTACACAAGTTTTTCCCTGAAAGGCAGAGTTGCCTGGCACAGTACCTGTTCCCCACCAAGGAAATGGCACAGAGGTCGCCCTTCTGTACCTGAGGCAGACCAGCAGGGGGCATCACTAGTCCAGGCAGCATCAAATCTGCAATGAACAAAACAAAAACATCACAACCTGCATTCGGCCTCCATCTAACTCTGTGTTTTACTTCATCATTTCCTGACTCACTCAAGGAAAAAATAGTTATTAGGTATCAACTATGTTATTCATAATAAAAATGAAAAATGGCAACTTCAGTATCAGACCTTCTCCCCTCAGGGGGTTAAAGGTCAAACAGAGTTTGAGTGTCCTGGCTGGGTGTAGTGCCTTATGCCTGTGGCTTACGCCTTTGATGACCCCTTCGCCCATCCAATAGCAGGATATTTATTTTTATTCAAATTGTGGTTTCTAAGTCAGAAGTGGGAACCTTCACTTCCTCTCCAGACTCAGCTCCTAACATTCTCCTGACATAAAAGAGGTACTGTTAGCTAGGTGCAGTGACTCACGCCTGTAATCCCAGCACTCTGGTAGGCCAAGGGAGGGGCAGATCACTTGAGGTCAGGAGTTCAAGACCAGCCTGGCCAACACGGTGAAACCCTGTCTCTACTAAAAATACAAAAATTAGCCAGGCATGGTGGCGCACTCCTGTAATCCCAGTTACTCAGGAGGCTGAGGCAGGAGAATCCCTTGAACCTGGGAGGCAGAGGTTGTAGTGAGCCAAGATCATGCCACTGCACTCCAGCCTGGGCGACAGAGTGAGATTCCATCTCAAAAAAAAAAAAAAAAAAAAAAGTTTGAGTAGCCTATAACATGATCTGTCTTGTCCTAGTTTCCTAAATTCAGCTTATTGATTTATAGTATAGCACATGGTGGCTAACAAAGTACTTTCACAACACTTATTTAAGCCTTACAACAGGGCCAGAGAGGCCCAGAGATCTGGTGGAAGCAGCCAAGTGAGAAACATAAAACGAACAGGAGAAAAAATCCCATTTTTCACCACACAAACACAAGAAATGGGTAAGTTTATTACACCAGTTGGCTTTTGCTAAGTAGGTTTCAGCCAATAGCCAGAATATAGGAAACTCCTCTTACCTGCTCCCCCTACCAGTTTCTCGAGTACCAGAGGCCATGTTGTAAAGGTTGGCAGAAGATCAGGATAGGACCACAGCGTGTACACTGTACAAAAAGACATCCAGAAAACACTATTACCAAAAAGCCAATCTTTTAGAGAAATGGAAAAACCTAACACTATGGTCGCTTTAATTAGAATACAGGAAAGAGGCCGGGTGCGGTGGCTCAAGCCTGTAATCCCAGCACTTTGGGAGGCCGAGACGGGCGGATCATGAGGTCAGGAGATCGAGACCATCCTGGCTAACATGGTGAAACCCCGTCTCTACTAAAAAATACAAAAAACTAGCTGGGCACGGTGGCAGGCGCCTGTAGTCCCAGCTACTTCGGAGGCTGAGGCAGGAGAATGGCATAAACCCGGAAGGCGGAGCTTGCAGTGAGCTGAGATCCAGCCACTGCACTCCAGCCTGGGCGACACAGCAAGACTCCGTCTCAAAAAAAAAAAAAAAAAAAAGAATACAGGAAAGAAACTCAACTCAAAGCTAAAGAGAAGGTTGTAAGGGGATGCCCAGAGAGGTTTCATTTTTGAGGAAGGAAAAAACCTAAGAAACTGAGTGTCACTTGAAATTTGGAGGCACCTGGATTGCAGCGGCAGAAAATGGCCACAGTGGACAAAAAAGTGAGGGCAGAGAACCAATGAAGCTTTTATTTATGGGTTCAGAAGCAAGTAGCCTAAGAACAGGAAGCCAGCTGTATAAAATCTGGGAACTTTCCCATGTTTACCATTTTTATCCCCTCTGGTTCCATAGTGATTAGCAGTAAAAACCCCTAGGTCAAAAAGCATTGTGGTTGTCTCCAGGTACAGCAAGGACGTGAGATCAGGGGCACGAGTGGCCTATGGATATTGCATTACACTGTTGCAGCCAACCCTGGTGGATGAAAAGCCCTAAGTTACAAAGTAGGTGTCAGCAGCTATGGAAAAGAGAAAAGGAGACTGAGTCCCTGAGATTTGTGACAGAGAAGGCAAAGATTCCTAGAGAGCCACTCAAAGCCTAAAAAATCCCTGTGAGACATATGGTTAAAGAACATCATGAAAACAGCTGGATACGTAGCTTATCAATCCAGCTTCATTCCTATTACAGTATCTCTTTTCAGTATTTTAGGAAAATCCTGCTACAGACAGTTTTAAGAAACATTTTTTAGGCTGGGCACCCTGATCACGCCTGTAATCCCAACACTTTGGGAGATTGAGGCAGGAAAATCACTTGAGCTCAAGAGTTCAAGATCAGCCCGAGCAACACAGTGAGACCCTGTCTCCACCAAAAATTTTCAAAGTAGCCAGACATGGTGGCATATGCCTGTAGTCCCAGCTACACAGGAGGCTGAGACAGGAGGATCCCTTGAGCACAGGAGGTTGAGGTTACAGTTAGCTACGATCACACCACTGCCCTTCAGCCTGGGTGACAGAGTAAGATCTTGTCTCTAAAAATATATATATATTTTTGGCTGGCTGCAGTGGCTCACGCCTGTAATCCCAGCACTTTGGGAGGCCAAGGCGGGTGGATCACAAGGTCAGGAGATCGAGACCATACTGGCTAACACAGTGAAACCCCGTCTCTACTAAAAAATACAAAAAAATTAGCCAGGCGTGGTGGCGGGCACCTGTAGTCCCAGCTACTCGGGAGGCTGAGGCAGGAGAATGGTGTGAACCCAGGAGGCGGAGCTTGCAGTGAGCCGAGATCACGCCACTGCACTCCAGCCTGGGCGACAGAGCAAGACTCTGTCTCATGGAGACATGTCCTGAAATTCCATGCTTTTCAAGACCTCTGCTCTATCCCTAGTCAACCCACTGTAAACTTCTCAGCCACTGTTCCTCCATCTCAGAACTTCCCTTTGCAACCACCCTTACTTACTATGTTAGCCCTTTTTTAATCCCTCCTATAGTGGTTTTGCATAAGAGAAAACCTTTTGCGTCCTAAAGATCCTTGGGGATGGTATTGGGAGATTTTGTGCTTGCTTATTTTATGGGAGATAGGTTAATGGAAGAAACAGAGAGAAGCAGATGTTAGGCAAGAACTACCTAATGGTAATGGCCATCTTCACCCTGTTGTCATACCTGTTGGATACAGATTTTTCTCCAGTTCAAAGAGGATGGGGTTACCACCACTCACGTACACAGTCACTGCATCCCCTTTGTAAGCATACAACTTCACAATGTTGAGTTCCTCCTTTCCAGGTACTAACTCAGAGACTTGATCAGTTCCAAGGGTGGGGAAAGCAGTTGTCACATCAGCTCGGAGCTTTCTCCTGTAGAAAGCACACCAGCACTGTGAATGCTGCCTATACAGACTTTTAATAAATATCAAGAACTCAAAAGTGCTCACTATAAAATCACAAGGGCAAAAAAAAAGATTGCCTGGTTTATGATGTCCTAGTCTCACACACTCTTCTGAAACATCCTAAACTCTTTTTCATCCATTGTCATCTATTTTCACTCATTCCTGGGGTATGCCTTTTCATTCTATGGGTGGGGAAACAGGCCCAGTGCACAATCCAAGTTAGCCTGACATAGGAAACAGCCCTGCCTTCCTGACTTCATGCCTAGCCCTTGGGCCCACTCCTTTCTCATATATGCTTCGCAAATCTGCCAGTTTATGATTAAATAACTATGCCATGAGACCTACAGACAACTATAAAGCATTGGTTACAAAATTTCAAACACAATCTCTATTTGTGACCCTGTCTGAACAGATACATTTCTTACCACATGTGCCTTATTCCCTCCCACCTCAGTTTCCAGCTGTCTCTCCTGCCAGAAGTAATCACTAGTCATTTTTTTCTCTTATACTTTTAATTCTTGGTATCCCATCCGATCTCTTCCAAGGGGTATTAATCTCTTTGGAGGGCAAGAATCCTGTATTCCTTCATTTCTGCATTCTCCACAACACCTTAAATAGTGTGCAGTCAGTAAACGCTGACTTAACTACGTTTTAAATTCACTAGACTATCCAAAAGACAGCCAGGTCCCCCTCCATCCTCACTTCAAAATGTGTCTAACCCACCCTTGCCTCCTGGGGTCCCTTCCCTGGCATACCCCTCGGCCTCCACCCGAGGATGTCGGCCGAGAATAGCGAGGGCTAAGGACCAGGCGGGCCCAAGAGATGTCTGGTTGTTCTGGTGGCAGAGCAGACCCCTTTCCTCCCTCACCTGTCCGACCCCTTGATGGCCGTGTTGGACTTGACCCGAAAGGCCTTGGCAAACATGTCTGCTGGGGTGGCCTGGGGAAGAGAGCACAGAAGTCAGGGAATGTCAAGAAAGCGAGGGCGCAGCGGCTGCCAGGCCCACAGCACTGAGGGTATCCATGCTGGGGCCCGGCCGCGAAAAGGGCCCGGCTGGAAACCAGGGCCGCGCAGCTTCGTGGCCGTTGCCGCTGGGGAGGCCGCGGCCGCCCCCAGTGGCGATGCCTGGAACTAAAGCAGGGCAGGGAGGGGCGGGGCCCAGGGAACGCCCCTCCCCTGCCCACCGTCCCATCCCCTCACGGGCCTGGCTCTGCGTCTGCGCGAGCAGCTCCGGTTTGGTACTCTGCAGCGACTTGGCCACGCCAACACCGGTTCTGTTTGTTTTCTTCCACTCCATCAACCTTAGGAACTGCTTTGAGTAGAAGCTCTCTGCAAGCTCCCATTCCATTCGGTTCGGTTCCTCCTTTCCAGGTACTAACTCAGAGACTTGATCAGTTCCAAGGGTGGGTTCAATTCCATTCGGTTCGGTTCAATTCAATTCCGCAAAAATAATTGAACTCAAAAACACGAGTTCAGGCTTCGGCCGGGCACTGTGGCTCAAGCCTGTTATTCCAGACTTTGGGACCGAGGCGGGCGAATCGCTTGAGCCCTGAAGTTCGAGACCAGCCTGGGCAACATGGTGAAACCCCATCTCTATAAATAATACAAAAAAAAATAAAAAGAAAAATAATTGGGAGGCCGAGGCGGGCGGGTCACCGGAGGTCGAGAGTTCAGACCAGCCTGACCAACATGGAGAAACCCCGTCTCTACTAAAAATACAAAATTAGCCGGGCATCGTGGAGCATGCCTGTAATCCCAGCTACTCGGGAGGCTGAGGCAGGAGAATTGCTTGAACCCGGGAGGCAGAGGTTGTGGTGAGCCGAGATTGTGCCATTGCACTCCAGCCTGGGCAACAAGAGTGAAAGTCCGTCTCAAAAAAAAAAAAAAAAAGAAAAGAAAAATTCAGCCGGGTGTGGTGGGCACATGCGTGGGGAGGCTGAGGCAGGAGGATCGCTTGAGCCCAAGAGGCGGAGGTTGCAATGAGCCGAGATCGTGCCACTGCACCCCAGCTTGGGCAACAGAGTGAGACTCCGTACCAAAAAGCAAACAAAAAAACCTTGAGGGCCTTTTGAATATTTTTCTTTATTTTATTTTATTTTGTTTTGTTTATTTGGAGACAGGGTCTTGCTCTGTCACCCAGGCTGGAGTGCAGTGGCGCAATCTCAGCTCAGTGCAGCCTCGACCTCCGGGTTCAAGTGATCCGTCCACTTTAGCCGGGACTACAGAGGGACACCACCACACCCGGCTAATTTTTGTATTTTTCGTAGAGACAGGGTCTCACCTTGTTGCCCAGGCTGGTCTCAAACTCCTGAGGTCAAGAGATCTGCCCACCTCAGCCTCCCAAAGTGCTGGGATTACAGGACAGGTGTGAACCACCAAGTCGGACCTAAATGTTTTTCTAAAAGGCATTCTATGATTAAGGTCTATTCATTGTACTATAAGCTAGAAGCCTCAGCTAGAATTTTCTGCAAGATTTTTCTCATCCCTGATTTTTAGTTTACCTGGGTGGTAATAACAGTAATAGAGAATTCACTGTTGTCCCAGATTTGTCCCAAAGTCACACAGGCAGCGAAGAGAAATTAGGTTTTCCTCAAAGGGACAGCTGTGTTCCCTGGAGACAAGGAGTTAAACACCTGGAATCCTGGCTCTTGGTAAATTAAGTTGCCTATTAAAATTACATTAATTTAAGTAATAAAAGTAAATTATGTTTTGCATATTAAAACTTCCAAGTGTCCATTCACCAATAAAAAATATCCTAATTGATTCAGTGACATGGTTGCACAAAGGAGAATTCCACACTGGCTTTCCAAACATTAGGCCTTCTGCAATGTTTGCCCAGCACCTATAGTGGCCTAGGGACCAGCCCCAATTCCTCCTAAACCTGTGACCCACTAGGCCTTTACTCTGAAGTATCCCAGCCACCAGGCCAATGTTAGAGGAGCCCGGAGGAGGACAGTGCCTACAACAGACCCCTGTACCCTTGACCTCCCATTTGGCCTCTCTTGGGATGTGCAATACATTTGGGGTCTTTTGCAGCACAACTGCTGAGGAAGCCTCTTTCTTAGGGAACAGAGGAAAGCTATTCAGGGAATACTAAACATTTTAAGCTAGGGGAACTTTTGTGTACAAGATGTCCTTGGATAAGAAAACATCAATTATAACCTAAAAATTAATTAGTGGTGGACAAGTAGGAGCCAAGACCCCAGAGGATTCTGCACCATGGCATCCAGCCTCCTCCTGTGTAGGGCAAGAGCCCCCTTCTCCAGTGGGCACAATCCCACCTTCTCTGCTTGCATCACAGACCTGCCTGCTCCCTGCTGGCTGATCCTATTGCAGGGAAAGCGGCCTGAACCTTGACTTCAGCAGACCCTGATTCCTGAGCCTCCCATCAGCAGCTCCAGAGCCACCCCACAGGGCTCCCAGACTGTTCCCCACTGGGGGGTCTGAGCTGCCAAGTTGCAGCAAGGCACAGGACAACTATACCAAGAAAGCTGCCATTTACTGAGAAAAAGGATTATTTTCACTAATTTTACTTGACAGCAACTGGCTGTAAATTGGATTCCTTACAAGAGTGCCAAGTATTTGGAAGCAAGGGTAAGCCAGATGAGAGATTCCCTTTTCCTTAGCCTTTCTTTTTCTTCCCTTCCCAGTGAGTCCTAATGGAGAAAATTTAGTTTAATTCATTGAAACTTTACTGGAAGCTTTCTAGTCAGGCTCTGTGATTTTTAAGACAAATTAGACACAAGTACTCTGCCCTCAAGGAGCTCACAAACAAGTGGTATTTATGTCCTCTTAAAGTCTATATGACCACAGGGTACCCAAACTGATAATTCATCCATGGCTACCTACTATTTACTCCTTCACTAGCCTTCTCTTCCCTTCTACTGAAGCCCACACTTAAATCCCCTGAAAATATGGATCACTGGCATCTATATTTCAAATGTGACCAATGGTTTGAGAATTCTTTGCTGGACCTGGATGGCTTTTCACATGAACAGGTGTGTTCACAGCCTCAGAAAGAGTCATGATATCTTCACCCATATACAGATGATTCAGGGATATGGGATTTTTACTTTTTCAAATGTCTCCATGCCCATTGCCTCATGTTACCTTCATACCAGTGCTGTAGGCAGTTATTGTTAACCCCTTTGCCAGGTGAGAAACCTGGAATACAGAGAGGTTAACTAACTTGTTCAGGCTCACACAGTTACCTTGCATGATTTAGTCTGTGGATGATGCTTTCCAACCACTAGGAAAAAATGGATGCAATAAATGATGTCAGGACAAATGCCTATCCATTTAGGAGGGAAGGTTTACCTCATATTTTCATAAAAAGAAATTCCAGATAAAGATCTAAATGTAAAACAAAACAAACAAAAACTATCACAAAACTAAGCATGCTTTTACCATATAATCCAGCAATCACTCTCCTTGGTATTTATATAAATGAGTTGAAAATGTATATCCACACAAAAACCTACACATAGTCGTTTATAGTAGCTTTATCCAGAATTGACAAGACATGGAAGCAAACAAGATGTTCTTTCGTAGGTGAATGGATAAATAAACTGTGGTACATGCAGATGATCAAATATTCTTTACCACTAAAAAGAAATGAGCTATCGAGCCTTTAAAAGACATGCAGGGCATGCCTGTAATCCCAGCACTTTGGGAGGCCGAGGCGGGAGGATCACGAGGTCAGGAGATCGAGACCATCCTGGCTAACACGGTGAAACCCTGTCTCCACTAAAAATAAAAAAAAAATAGCCGGGCATGGTGGCGGACGCCTGTAGTCCCAGCTACTCAGGAGGTTGAGGCAGGAGAATGGCGTGAACCCAGGAGGTGGAGCTTGCAATAAGCCAAGATCTCACCACTGCACTCCAGCCTAGGGGACAGAGCAAGACTCTGTCTCAAAAAAAAAAAAAAGACATGCAGGGGCCAGAGTGGCTCACGCCTGTAATCCCAGCACTTCAGGAGGCCAAGGCAGGCAGATCACTTGAGGTCAGGAGTTCAAGACCAGCCTGGCCAACATGATGAAACTCCATCTCTACTAAAAATACAAAAAATAGCTGGGCATGGTGGTGGGCACCTGTAATCCCAGCACTTTGAGAGGCCAAGACAGGTGGATCACTTGAGGTCAGTAGTTTGAGACCAGCCTGGCCCACACCCTGTTTCTACTAAAAATACAAAAATCTACCAGCTGTGGTGGCAAGTGCCTGTAATCCCAGGTACTTGGGAGGCTGAGGCACAAGAATCGCCTGAACCCAGGAGACAGAGTGAGCCAAGATGTCACCACTGCACTGCAACCTGAGCGACAGAGCCAGACTCCATCTCAAAAAAAAAAAAAAAAAATCTGGAAAATTGCAAAAAGAGTAAATTTTAAGTGTTCTCACCATAAAAAAAGTATGTGAGGTAATGCATATGTTAATCACTTCAATTTAGCCATTTTACAGTTTACATGTTTCAAAACAATATGTTGTACATGATAAATATATACAATTTTTATTCATCAAATAAACACATAATATTTTGGCTAGGCATTGTGGCTCGTGCCTAAAATCCCAGCACTTTAGGAGGCTGAGGTAGGAAGATCACTTGAGGCTGGGATTTTAAGACCAGCCCAGTCAACATAGCCAGACCTTGTCTCTACTAAAAATAATTTTTTTAAATTAGTCAGTTGTGGCCGGTAGCAGTGGCTCACACCTATAATCCCAGCACTATGGGAGGCCAAGGCAGGTAGATTGCCTGAAGTCAGCAGTTTGAGACCAGCCTGGCCAACATGATGAAACTCTGTCTCTGTTAAAAATACAAAAATTAGCTAGGTGTAGTGGTGGGCACCTGTAATCCTAGCTACTCGGGAGGCTGAGGCAGGAGAATTGCTTGAATCTGGGAGATGGAGGTTCCAGTGAGCCGAGATAGCACCACTGCACTCCAGCCTGAGCAACAGAGTGAGACTCCATCTCAAAAAAAAAAAAAGAAAAGAAAATTTAGTCAATTGCATAGAAACAAGTAGATCCAGAAAAAAAAAAAAAAATTAGTTGAGTTTGGTGATATGTGCCTGTACAAGTCCTAGCTACATAGGAGGCAGAGGCAGGCAGCTTGCTTGAGCCTAGGAGTTTGAGGTTGCAGTAACTATGATTGTATCACTGCACTCCAGCCTGAGTGACAGAGCTAGATCCCATTAAAAAAAAAAAAAAAAAAAAAAATATATATATATATATATATATATATACACACACGACATGTTAAGAAAATGAAAAGATTAGCTATGGACTGGGTAAAAAGATTTATATCTGTAATATATGAAGATCTGTCAAAACTTAATAATAAGGAAACAACCCAATAAAAATTGGACAAAAGATTTGAACAGGAACTTCACCAAAGAAACTAGTTAAATGACAATTAGGGACATGAAAAGATTCTCAACATAATTAATCATTAGAAAATGCAAATTAAACACAATTAAATACCATACACATTTATTAGAATGGTTAAAACAAAATCAAAGGCCAGGTGTGGTGGCTCATGCCTATAATCTCAGCACTTTGAGAGGCCAAGATGGGCGGATCACTTGAAGTCAGGAGTTTGAGATCAGCCTGGCCAACATGGGAAACCCTGTCTCTACTAAAAATATATTACCAAAAAAAAAAAAAAAAGTGCTGGAGGTGGTGGCGGTCACCTGTAATCCCAGCTACTCGGGAGGCTGAGGCAGGAGGATCCCTTGAACCCAGGAAGCGGAGGTTGTAGTGAGCCAAGATTGTGCCATTGCACTCCACCCTAGGTGACAGCGAGACTCTGTCTCAAAAAAAAAAAAAAATTGACAATATTAAGTTGTGGCAAGGATGTGGAACAACTGGAACTCTTAGGCATTGCTGGTGGGAATGCAAAATGATAAATAACTTTGGAAAACAGCCAGGTGCCATGGCTCGTACCTGTAATCCTAGCATTTTGGGAGGCCAAGGCAAGTGGATTGCTTGAGCCCAGGAGTGGACAACATGGTGAAACTCTGTCTCTAAAAAAACTACCAAAAAATTAGCTGGGGATGGGATGAGAGGATGGCTGAGGTGGGAGGATCGCTTGAGCTCAGGAGGCAGAGGTTGCAGTGAGCCATGATCCCACCACTGCACTCCAACCTGGGTGACACAGTGAGACCTTGTCTCAAAAAAAAAAAAAAAAAAAAAAGAGGCCAGGCAAGGTGGCTCATGCCTGTAATCCCAGCACTTTGGGGGCCGAGGTGGGCGGATCATGAGGTCAGGAGATTGAGACCATCCTGGCTAACCCAGTGAAACTCTGTCTCTACTAAAAAATAGAAAAAATTAGCCGGGCGTGGTGGCAGGCACCTGTAGTCCCAGCTACTCAGGAGGCTGAGGCAGGAGAATGGCGTGAACCCAGGAGCCGGAGCTTGCAGTGAGCCGAACTCGCCCACTGCACTCCAGCCTGGGCAACAGAGCGAGATTCCATCTCAAAAAAAAAAAAAAAAAAAGAGAAAGAAAACTTGTGTTCATACAAATCTGGACATAAATCATACAGAGGCTTTTTCATAATTGCCAAACTGTAGAAACAATTCAAATTTCAAATGTCATATATACAGGACAAAGATTGCAACAAAAAAGGGTAGCGTCACTGTGCTTTCGGGTTAACCAGTCCTTTGCTGGTGAATTGGATGTCGGGGGAAGGGGAACTCTGACTTAGAGTGCTTACCCATTTCTGCAGTGTAAATACTCCTACCATGGCCTATTTCAAGTTAGGTTTAACAAACTGCACCTTGCAAAATTCTATTTAACAATCAGCTTGACCAAGTTATATAATCTCTCTGAGCCTCAGTTTTCTGTAAAATATGAATGGATAAAACTGCCTGGCCAGGCACGGTGGCTCACACCTACCTGTAACCTTGGTATTTTGGGAGGCTGGGGCAGGAGGATCCTTTGAGCTCAGGAGTTCGAGGCTAGCCTGGGCAACATGGCAAAACCCTGTCTCTAAAAATATACAAAAAATTAACTGAGTGTGATGGCATGAACCTGTAGTCCCAGCTACTCGGGAAGCTGAGGCAGGATAATTGCTTGAACCCAGTAGGTCGAGGCTGCAGTGAGCTAAGATAGCATCACCGCACTCCAGCCTGGGCCACAGAGTAAGACCCTGTCTCAAACAAAACAAAACACAACAAAACTGTCTAACTTCATTGTAGTGAGGATTAAATGGAATAATATGCACCAGACTCTTAGCACAGGGTCTAGCAGGTAGTAAACACTCATAGGGTAGCTATTATTATATTGATTGCTTAGGCCTTAATATAGAATACTCAGCTGCTTAAAGCAGAGAAAAAAAAACAAAATCATACAACTGGTGTCCAAAGTCTGCAGCACATGAAATAGAACGCTCTAAAGGATCATTATGTTAGTGATTGGTTGGAGGTTCTGAACAATTTTCCCATGTTAAGCTTCTCCAAGTCCTGAGGTAAGGAGGGAAACAGAAGGGTTTCCAACGATAATGATGGATTCTGGCTTTCTAGTCAATTCTTGCTCATTTGCATTGGGAGACAAGAAAGAAAAACTTTTGAGAATACATGGCCAATGAGAGTGGAAGAGGTTCTGAAATCAGGGAATCATCTGTAATTGCTGTATGCAGATATGTAGCTGTTATGCATTATTCCCAGGTTCAAGATTCTTAAACCTTAGAAAAGGTTACAATTTTGGCAATTTAAAGTGTGGTCCTATTTCATTTAATCTGGAATCACGGGACTCATTCTGTTTTCACCCACATATCAGCCACAGGGCTTGGTCATAGTTGCTTCACAAATGCCTCTGGACTTGAATTCCACATTAGAGCTCAAAGGTTCCTCAAGAGCTCCTAATCCCAGGATAGCAAATAAGCTTTATGTACCATGTCAACTCTCCCAGGTTGGTACCAGCTGACTAGAGAGCCATGCTGAGGATTCTGAAGCCAAACCTGAGGAGCTGAGAAAAGAAGGTTATAATTAAAGGGCATGCTGTTTTCTCGGCCCCAGAAGGGAAAGTGGTGATGCATAGGCTGTTTATTGCCAATGATACCCTAATCCCACCCTTCATGTACATGTACAGCAGAACAACCTGCAAGTCAAAAGTAGAGACCCAGGATAAAAAATAAAAGTATTCTAAAAACTTTTAGATAAAGTCATAGATAACAAAGCTTTCATGGGTCATTGTGGGAAAAGTAGCATTTTCTTTCTCTAAACTTTGAGGTCAGATCATGATCTTCTAAAGTATCTTTTAAAAGTATTCTTTGGGTGCCGGGTGTGGTGACTCACACCTGGAATTCCAGCACTTTGGGAGGCCGAGGTGGGAGGATCACCTGAGGTCAGGAGTTCTAGACCAGCCTGGCCAACATGGCAAAACCTCCATCTCTACTAAAAATACAACAATTAGCTGGGTGTGATAGCGCATGCCTGTAAAAAAAAAAAAATTTTTTGAGGCCTCGCTGAAAAATTTTCAGCGAGGTAGGGAGTCAAACTTTATACTTTTGATATAGATATCAAGTTGTCCCACAACCATTTGTTGAAAAGACTACTTATTTTCCCATTGAATTGTCTTGGTAGTCTTGTCAAAAATCAATTTGCTGGCTGGGCATAATGGCTCACATCTGTAATCCCAGCACTTTGGGAGGCTGAGGCAGGTGGATCACTTGAGGCCAAGAGTGTAAGACCAGCCTGGCTGATATGGTTTGGCTCTGTGTCCCCACCAAATCTCACCTTGAATTGTAATAATCCCCATGTGTCAAGTGTGGGACCAGGTGAAGATAATTGAATCGTGGGGGCAGTTCCCCCCCCACCATGCTCTTCTCTTGATAGTGAGTTCTCACGCGATCTGATGGTTTTATAACGGGCTTCTCCTTTCACTCGGCACTCATTTTCTCTCCTGCTGCCCTGTGAAGAGGTGCATTCTGCCATGATTGTTAGCTTCCTGAGGCCTCCCAAGCCCATGCAGAACTGAGTCAATGAAACATCTTTTCTTTATAAATTACCCAGTCTCAGGTACTTCTTCATAGCAAAATGAGAATGGTCTAATACACTGGCCAACATAGTGAAACCCCCTCTCTACTAAAAATACAAAAATTAGCCATGTGTGGTAGCATGCGCCTGTAATCCCAGCTCCTTGGGGGACTGAGGCATGAGAATCACTTGAACCAAGGAGGCGGAAGTTGCAGTGAGCTGAGATCGCACCACTGCACTCCAGGCTGGGCAACAGAGCAAGACTGTGTCTCAAAAAAATAAATAAATAAATAAATTAGCCATAAATGTGAGGCTTTATTTCTGGATTCTCAATTTTATTCTATTGATCTTATGCCAGTACCAAGTGTTTTGATTACTATAGCTCTGCAGTAAGTGTTGATATCAGAAAGTGTGATTCTTCTAACTTTGGTCTTCTTTTTTAAGATTGTTTTGGTTATTCTTGGTCCCTTGAATTTCTGTATGAATTTTAGGATCAGCTTGTCAATTTCTGTAAAGAAGACAACTGGGATTTTGATACAGATTGCATTGAATCTGTAGATCAATTTGGCAAATATTGTCCCCTTAGCAATATTAAATCTTTCAATCCCTGAACATGAGATCTCTTCCCATCTATTTAGGTATCATTTAATATCTTTCAATGATGTACTTTTTAGTTATTTGCTTAAATTTATTCCTATTTTCTTTATTATGCCATTGTAAAATGAATTGTTTTCTTAATTTTATTTTCAGATTGTTCATGCATGCATATAGAAATACAATTGATCTTTGTGTATTGATCTTGCATCCTACAGCCTTGCTGAACTCATTTATTAGGTCTAATATTTTTCAGTGGATTCCTTATGATTTTCTACAAGTATAGATAGATACAATGTCGCAGATACAAGATTATGTCATCTGCAAAAGCAGTGCACTTTAAGAGGCCTTCCAGGTGATTCTTATGCAAGTTAAAGTTTGAGAAACATCACATTAATCTCATTTCTTTCTAAAGTTCCAGCGAAACTAGACTCCCATTGAATCTCTTTCTTGTTTCACTTAGATACTGTATCTGTAAGCAGTAAACATGTAGGCTTTAGTGTAGAAGCAGCATAGTGTGGCATGATAGCATAGGAGGGCTAGGAAATATAAATAGCAATATATTGGCAGCTGTGACTTTTCCAACTACTATTCCTTTAATTTTTCAAAACTGCTGCCTCAGTGCCATACTTCCACTGTTAGAAGACAAGAGGGCCAAAAACGTCATAAGTAAAATTTAGGGATATGAGAATTTAAGTAGTATACCAGATGATTGAACAATTCCAACTCTTAGGTATTTATCTATAGTGGGTTGAATAGTGTCTCTCCAAAATTCGTGTCCACCTAGAATCTCAGAATGTGACTTTATTTGGAAACAGAGTCTTTGCAGACATCTTAGTTAAGCTAAGATAAGGTCAAACTGGATTAGGGTGGGCCCTAAATCCAATGACTATTGTCCTTATAAAAGGAGGAGAGGACACACGGAGACAGAGACAGAAGAACGAAGACCCTGTGACAATGGAGGCAGAGACTGAAGTGATGCATCTACATGCTAAATAATGCCAAGGATTGCCAGCAGCCACCAGAAGCTGTGAGAGAGGCACAGAAGATTCTCAGAGTCTCCAGAAGGAACCAGCTTTGCCAATTCCTTGACTTTAGACTTCTGGTCTATTGAAGGAAAGGCCATGTGAGCTCACATGGGGAAGGCACCCATCTGCAAACCAGAGGCGGGCCCTCACTAAGACCCAACCATGCTGGCACCTTGATCTCAAACTTCTAGCTTCCAGATCTGTGAAAGAATAAATGTCTCTTGCTTAAACCACCCAGTCTATGTTATTTTTGTTGTGGTAGGCTGAACTGACTAATATATACATGCTGTATAATTTCATTTATATGAGGTTTAAGAAAAAGCAAAACTAATCTATGATGCTTATCTCTGGGATGAGATAATTAACTGGAGAGGGGCACAAGGGAACTCTCTGGAGTTATGGAACTATTCTGTATCTTGATTTGGTGTATGTTGCACAGAGGCACACACTTGCTGAAACTCATCACAATATGCATTTAAGAGCTGTGCATTTTGCTGGGTATAAAATTTACCTTAAAAATTAGTCAATAAAAAATTCAAAAACTAAAAAAAAAAGATTTAGGGAATAAGATTGTATGCACTTGAGTAGGTGTGAGGTTATGTGAGTTTGTAAGAGGGAAAGAGGAAAAGTTACTTAGGATGATTTTTCTAAGATTAGGTTTCAAGTCTAATTTAAGGAATTACAGCTGAAGATTTTATTCCTTCCATGTAGTATTAAGATTTAACAAATAAAATCATGAAGTGCCCAGTTAAATTTGAATTTCAGATAAACATTGAATCATTTTTTAGTATATTATATTCCAAATATTATAGCGGACACACTTATACTAAAAATGAAACATTATTTATCTGAGATGTAAATTCAGCTGGGCATTCTGTATTTTTTCTGGCAACCCAACTACACACATTCTAGTCATATGGTGGGGATATGCTGAGCTTGTGAGGTCCAGCCCAAGAAAGGCAGATAGAGCCAAAAATGAGAGGACTATTTAGGAAAAGTGGATGGAAGCTGTTAAGTTTCTGTAAAGGGTACAGATTCAATGACTGTGAGCTGAGAACATGATTCTTTGTGAGTGAAAAACAAAGACAGGCAGGAGAAAGACGGGGCCTCCATGGAGATCATGGGATGTGGATGAGGATCTGGTTCCTTCTGTACATCTAGCAAAGGGCCTTGCCTATAAAAGACATTTGTTAAATACAATCTGTTTGATTTTGGTGCACACATCTGGAGGAAAAGAAGCTGCAACTGTGGTTTTTGGATCACCTCAATGTTGATGGTATTTCCTAAGAAGTTCAGGTAGTTTACAGGTAAAACTATTTGGTTTTTTTGTTTTATTTTGTTTTGTTTTGAGACAGAGTCTTGCTCTGTCACCCAGGCTGTAGTCCAGTGGCACAATCTCAGCTCACCACAACCTCTGCCCCCTGGGTTCAAGTGGTTCTCCTGCCTCAGTCTCCCAAGTAGCTGGGATTACAGGTGTGTGCCACCATACCCAGCTAATTTTTTTTTTTTTTTTTAAGGAAAGATGGGGTTTCACTATGTTGGTCAGGCTGGTCTCGAACTCCTGACCTCGTGATCCACCCACCTTGGCCTCCCAAAGTAGTGGGATTACAGGCATGAACCACCGTGCCTGGCCTAGCTATTTGTTTAATCAAAGACTGTATGAGTGTAGGCAATGTCTTGCAGTATCATTGTTCTTTTAGAGGCTGGATTTTAAAAAGTCAAATTTCCTTTCCAGTTCTCTCCAGTTCCTAGGGCTACGACACCTCTGGGGAAAGATGATATGAAGACGTATTACTCTTACTTCAGTGGACCTTTCTTGATCTTCATGTTCAATATTATTAAGGAGCACGCACTGGATAAAACTAGAGTTCTTTAAAGGTGTCTCCCTCATTGAAAACTGTGATTTCCTAATTCAGTAGTGGTATCTGTATCTCAGGAGAGCAGCTGTGGAGCTTCCAGATAGCTGAATGCATGGAGGTTCCTAGACAGTGGCATGCCCAGAGAGGGCATGGAATCTCTGCACTGCTTCCCCGATGCCTCACCCTAGGCATCTCTTCATCTGTATTCTTTGTAATATAAAACAGCAAACATAAGGCTGTGAAGATACCTGTGAAGAGTTCTCATCCCTATTGTAAGCCAATGAGAATGCAATTGATATGGTTTGTCTGTGTTCCTACCCAAATCTCATCTTGAATTATAGCTCCCGTAATCCCCATGTGTCATGGGAGGTACCTGGTGGGAGGTAATTGAATCATGGGAGCAGGTCTTTTCCATCCTGTTTTCGTGATAGTGAATAAGCCTCACAAGATCTGATGGTTTTATAAAGGGGAGTTCCCCTGCACATGCTCTCTTGCCTGCTGCCATGTAAAACATGCCTTGCTCCTCCACCTTCCACTACGATTGTGAGGCCTCCCCAGCCATGTGAAACTGTGAGTCAGTTAAACCTCTTTCCTTTATAAATTACCCAGTCTTGGGTATGCCTTTATCATCAGCATGAAAACGAACTAATACAGCGATCTGACAGAATGTTCTGATTGTGGAGTCTTTATTAGACACAGGCTAGCATGAGTTAATGCCACTTAAAAACCTGCAAGGTACCAATGCTCCTGGGAGGAACAGCAGATTTGATCCCTAAACACTGGTGCAGCTGAGCTTATTAGAGGTTTTCCAGACATTAACAAGAGGCTGTGACAGTACTGAGACCCTGAAGATGGTGAAAAGGAGCCTGGAACCTGGAGGCCACCGACTTTTACAGAATTCTGGAAAGCCTGGTCTCAATCCAAAGCTAGAATACAGAAAGATATCCTCTCAAATCCCTTTACCTTAAAGCATAATTTTAAAAATTGGATTGGTATCAACTATTAAAACCATCACACACAAGAAGAAGAGAAGAAGAGGAAGAAGAGGAAGAAGGGGAAGAAGAAGGAGGAGGAGGAGGAAGAAGAGCAGCAATAAATGTCAGAGCATCAGAAGAGAGAGCAGCTCCTGGAGCTCCAGACAATAAAAGCCAAGGGGGGCCTGGAAATCCTGAAGGAAAGAGGCTGATTTCCAGGGCCCAGTGGAGACATATTTGCTAATCTCTGCAGTTCCTGCAGAGGTCTCAACCTAGGAAGGTTGTGTGTGTTTCCAGGCTTCCAGGACAAGAGCAGGCTTTTCTCTTAAATAGCAAGCAAGTAAGCAGCAAGCAAACAGACAAAAGTGAAGGATTTCTCAAGCCAAGGTGACCAGCAAGTAAAATGTTGGGAAAGCAGGACAAATTAAGACAGAGATATCCATGTATTGGGGAATAGTTTCTAAAATTCTGCTGACATCGGCATCCTTGCTGAGAGTCACTAGTGTCTGGCATGGCGAATATGAAGATTATTAACAAATAATCAAGGAGTCAGACAGACCCATGCCTACATCATTCTAATCAATGCCCATGGAAACACCTGAATTTTCCTCCAACCCAGATATTTGCTCATCATTATTAGAGAAGGGGCTGAACTGGACAGAGGAAAGGGCGGAGAGGAGGACTTCCAGCTTGAGACTCCCCAGTCCTGCAGACAACTGGATCTACCCTGCTTTGAGACAGTGTAGGGATCATTAGGATTTTTTGGAATGTCTCTTGGGAGCCTTACCCTTATACCCCAACTGTTCCCACTAGGTGCTCAACCAAGCCTTTCTTCCAGGCACATATGGTTGTCCCCATGAATGTAATCTAAATGAAAACAATATTCTGCAACTTCTTACATTTCCAGCTTAGTTTTAACAACCCTAGGAAAGGAACATGTTTGACTGGAACACCCCCAATCCGGCTTTTATTAAAGTACAGATAGGTGAATGAAATTTGAGCATTAGGAACACAGAGGCATGGTGGTAGGGCCCCTAGCTGCTGGGCTGTAATTATCATGCTTGAAAGTACTTCATGAATTGTTTTACAGAGCTTGGGGGCCATTTTTGAGGCAGAGGGGAACCTGTCTTCCATCATTTGGGTGACATGGTGAGATGCATTTCAAAGTCTGGTGTCCAGGTTTTTGAGACTTGGGAATTTTAAAGACTTCCAGTAGCCTGGTGACCCTGATGTGGACTTTTGGGACACAGATAAAACTGATTTCCAAAACCTAGCTGTGGTGAATATCTGTTGTTTTTTCTGTACCATATTCACTTATCTCTTTTTTGGGAACTTCTATAGCAACTTTCCTCTGAAAGTCACTGTTTCCCTAACTTTCTGTCCAATATGTTTCTGCTGCTGGGTCTAGGAGCCTCAGGCCTGACCATTCAGAGTATTACATTTTCCTGGCTGCGGATTTGGTGTAACAATGGGCCCAGTCAAAGCCAGTGAATTACAGTGAGACTGTGGGATGACTGAGACAACTTTTCTACTGAGTTGAATCTGGAACTGCAGTTGCCATCTTGCTTGCACAAAAGAACCCTGAGAATGAAACTAGCATGTCG
This sequence comes from Piliocolobus tephrosceles, assembly GCF_002776525.5. Lineage (NCBI taxonomy): Eukaryota > Metazoa > Chordata > Mammalia > Primates > Cercopithecidae > Piliocolobus > Piliocolobus tephrosceles. Next base: position 63,454,610 of record NC_045434.1, read on the forward strand.
GAATACAGAAACAAGAAATGGAGATAGGACAGGCACCCCTCATATCCAAATTTAGCTTTACTGCTTTTAAAAAAATACTGTAAAAAAGGTATATGGTACATTTTCTTTTCTTTTCTTTTCTTTTTTTTTTTTTTGAGGCAGAGTTTCACTCTTGTTACCCAGGCTGGAGAGCAATGGCACAATCTCTGGTCACTGCAACCTCCACCTCCTAGGTTCAAGCCATTATCCAACCTCAACCTCCCAAGTAGCTGGGGTTACAGGCGCCTGCCACCACACCTGGCTAATTTTTGTGTTTTCAGTAGAGATGAAGTTTCACCATGTTGGCCAGGCTGATCTCGAACTCCTGACCTCAAGTGATTCACCTGCCTTGGTCTCCCAAAGTCCTGGGATTACAGGTGTGAGCCACCGCGCCCAGCTAGTACATTTTCTTTAAGCAGTTTTAGGTTGATACTTGCAGTAGAAAAAGCTCTAACCTGTATGAGAGAGAACTAGTTCCTTGGCCCAAATGCTGTGAATAGAGCAGGTATAGTGGTTTTCTAAGACCTTCCAAGAGCCAGGTGACCCAACAGGACTTGGCCTACACATGAGTGATTTCCAAACTTGGCTGATGAACAACAGCCACAATAAAAAGATGAGCAGGTATTCTTACTAAGAAACTGTTCATCATTAGATTTGGTGGGATGGAGGGTAGGCATAATTGGTATTTTTCAAAAGTTCATTTGTTTATTGCTGTACCCCAAAGCTTAATGGCTTAAAGTAATCATTTTATTTGCTCATAATTCTCAAGGGGCTGTTGATTCGGGTGGGGTGCAGCCAAGAAGTTCTCCTGCTAGCTTTGTGTGGTGCTCTCATGTGGCTGCTGTCAGCTGTCAGCTCAACCGGGGGGCCTTTCTCACTTTTCTGGCAGTTGGCATTAGCCGAGGACTACAGAAATACAGCTCAGACTTGTCCACATGGTGGCAGCATCTAAGAGAAGGAGAGCAGAAGCTGTAAGGAGGTCTCCTGAGGCCTCAGCTCCTAAATCACACACCACCAATTCTGTCACGTGTTATTGGTTAAATCAAGTCACGTGGCCAGTCAGCTTCAAGAACCAGGAAAATAGTTTCTTCCTCTCCCTGGGAGCAGCTGCAAAGGATGTGCCATGTTTAATCTACCACAGTAGCCAAGGTTCCTAAGCTTTAATGCAACAAATTACTACTAATTTAGTGGCTTGAAATAAGGCAAATTTATCTTACAGTTCTGGAAGTCAGAAGTCCCAAAATTAAGGTGTAAGCAGCGATTTGTTCCTTCTAGAAGCTCTAGAGGAAAATTTGTTTCCCTGACTTTTCCAAAAGCTTCTGGAGGCCACCTTCATTGCTTAACTCATGGCCCCTTCCTCCATCTTCAAGACCAACAATAGCATCTTCAAATCTCTTTCTCTCTCTGACCTCTGCTTCCACAGTTACATTTCCCTCTCTGACCATCCTGCTTTCCCCGTCCATCTTTTTTTTTAGATGGAGTCTCACTCCATCACCCAGGCTGGAGTGCAATGGCGTCATTTCTGCTCACCGCAAACTCCGTCTCCTAGGTTCAAGTGATTCTCCTGCCTCAGCCTCCTGAGTAGCTGGGACTACAGGCACACACCACAATGCCCAGCTAATTTTTGTATTTTCAGTAGAGACGGGGTTTCACCATGTTGGCCAGGGTGGTCTTGAACTCCTGACCTCAGGTGATCCACCCACTTCGGCCTCCCAAAGTGCTGGGATTATGGGTGTGAGTTACTGTGTCCGGCCTCCCCTTCCATCTTAAAAGGACCCTTGTGATTACAGTGGGCCCACTCAGATAATCTAGGAAAATCACCCCATCTCGAGATCCTTAACTTCATCACATTTGCTAAGTCCCCTTTTGTCAAGTAAAGTGACATATTTACAGATTCTTGGCATTAGGATGTGGACATCTTTGGGAAACTATCATTCTGCTTACCACCTTCAGAATCTTAAATCAAGGGAAACTATGTTACAGAATTCAAAGGATCCAGTGGTCTAGCCTGGCTAGCCTCCCAGGCTCAGGGAATACAGGTGGAATACAGGCAGTTAAGAGGCTGGGTCTTTCAATCAAACAGACCAGGGTTTGAATTGCAGTTCATCATTTACTGGCTGGGTGACCTTGGACTGTTTTCTGAAGTGTAGGACGGAGATAATACACAGGACTACTGGGAGTTTTAAATGAGCAAATATGTTAAAGTGTTTCAGATGGTGCTTGGAACATAATAAATACTTAGCAAATAGTAAATGATGATTAGAAAGACTCCTGGTTTGGTTTCAAGATTTCAGAAAGGAAGCTTCATAGGACCCCTCAGGGCTATAGGTGGAACTGGTCACACTGACTTAGGAGGAGCAAGTGGAAAAAGATGGCAAAAGTTTTGGAAAAGAAAAATAGGTGAAGGGTTTGGGATAATAAGGGCAACCTTCAGGGTTTAGGAGACACAGAACTAAGTGTGTATAGTAGTGGAAGAGGCCGTACTGTAGTATAGCACTGCGGGCATGGCTTTTGTTTGCTGTGTTAATAAGGGACATTTTTCAAATCTTGGTAGAGAGGGGAGGGCATAAGAACAGGAGATGCCTGAGGTATAGAAGAGAGACAGTTTTCTGAGGCTCCAAAAAAAAATAAGCCATGGCTTTAGTGTTCCAGTGAGCTAGATGTCAGTGTTTCTGAAAAAAAATAGCAAGTATGTATTTCAGGAACACAGGTGAATTTGAGGTTAATATAGCTTGGGGAAAAGAGTAAGTTTCACTGGTTCTCTCCAAAGGATTTTTTAAAAATATTTTTCGGCCGGGCACGGTGGCTCAAGCCTGTAATCCCAGCACTTTGGGAGGCCGAGACGGGCGGATCACAAGGTCAGGAGATGGAGACCATCCTGGCTAATACGGTGAAACCCCGTCTCTACTAAAAAAAAAAATACAAGAAACTAGCCGAGCGAGGTGGCGGGCGCCTGTAGTCCCAGCTACTCGGGAGGCTGAGGCAGGAGAATGGCATAAACCCAGGAGGCGGAGCTTGCAGTGAGCCGAGATCCGGCCACTGCACTCCAGCCTGGGCGACAGAGCGAGACTCCGTCTCAAAAAAAAAAAAAAATTTTTTTTCAATTCTGTGACGCACATGTTACAGTAGGCATTACGGCACATTTTGCCGTACAGAAATTATACCAATGAAACTTGTTCAAACTTAACATAACCTACCAACAGCTATTTTATCACAAAATTCCAGGTAAATGTGGCCACAGGGATATTTTCTTAATCTGTGCATTTGAAACTTTGATCACATTGTGAATGTCCCAGTGGGTTTTATGATCCTGGAATAGTTGCATCTTTTTTGCTGTTGTTTATTTCCTTAGTCAATGTATTAGAACTCGCAAGTACCTTATTTTGCAGATGTCTTAGAACTGGCTTCAAAGGACAGACAGGCATCTTATATGACTTTTGACTAAATCATGGTAGGTAAATCTGACTTTGACTGCATGAAGAATGATAATGGTGATTTTAAACTACTCTTGAACGAGGCTTTGGAGGGGAAGAAAGGGCATGAATGATGTGAAAGCTGCTTGGGAGCTGGAGGGGACAGGGCAGCGCTCAGCAGGGGTGTGGAGGCTCCTTTGAGATCCCTTATGGGACGTTAACCCCATCATACAGGGGCTCTTTGAAGAAACATTGGGTCACTAAGGTCAGAGATTTATAAAGCTCCAGCACCCTCAAGGAGTCCTCTTTCCCTTGACCATGGGAACAATAGGCTAACGACAAAGGAGGCCTCTGTAATTCCCACCTTAGGAGCAAGAAAGAGAGCAGAAACACTTCCACTTGGCTCTGGAAGATGTGTCTTAAACACAGACTGAGGATGCAATCGTCTCACGAGCAGTGATTCACGATGAGGTAAGAAATCATGTGGGAGCAAGTCTCATTCAACTGTTTAGGGAGGGCAGTAAAGTGGTCTGAGGTGTCCACATAAGTACTGAGAACGGGGATTATTTAATAGAATTTCGCAATCTTAGAGCTGGAAGGGACTTCAACAGTAACCTCATCCAATCTTTGCGTTGCCATGGAACTCTTTCCTCAAACAAAAGCTTCATAAGAGCCCAAATACAAACCCCTGTGAAAGCAGAATTGCTCTGGCTGCAGAGTGGGGGAAGGGGGAGACAAAAAGAAAAAGTTTATTTACAAAATTAGAAAACTTTAAAAAATAATCATGGAAGAAAACTTTTTTATTTCTATGCATATCATAAGGCTAAAGTAACATTGATCACAAAAAATAAAATTCCCCAAACCAATAGATTTTTTTTTTTTGAGTCGCCCAGGCTGGAGTGCAGTGGCCGGATCTCGGCTCACTGCAAGCTCCGCCTCCCGGGTTTATGCCATTCTCCTGCCTCAGCCTCCCGAGTAGCTGGGACTACAGGCGCCCGCCACCTCGCCCGGCTAGTTTTTTGTATTTTTTAGTAGAGACGGGGTTTCACCGTGTTAGCCAGGATGGTCTCCATCTCCCGACCTCGTCATCTGCCCGTCTCGGCCTCCCAAAGTGCTGGGATTACAGGCTTAAGCCACTGCGCCCGGCCACCAATAGATTCTTATATAGAGTGAAGCGACTTTGGCTCTTTAGGGACATTTTTACTTGGAGTCCTGAGAACAGAGAATATGACTTTCAGTCACAAGGAAATGAGCCTTGGATGGGAATTTTTAAGATTTATGGGAATTGTGCTATGTTGATTTGGGACAATGAGCGTTCTAGTCCCACCAGGTGGCGCCCGCGTTCGGCATTCTGAGAACGTTTGGTGTCTTCTGGACTCCAGAATCTGGACAGTCCGACCGCCTCGTGCTTGGTGGGTTTACAAGCTCTGGTTCTTACCACCCATCTTCCAGGAATTTTTTTTTTTAAACAAACAAACCCACAAAACATGACTGGATGCCACACTCAAGAAAACACTTGTGTTCGGGTGTTTTAACCTCCAACGATGGAAATCTGCTTAACATTGGTGTTTCTAAGGGGTCTTAGCATCAGAAAAGGAAAAAGACACATATACACGCATTCTAAGGAAAAAGTCAGGAAGCGCCTCGCAGGCGTTCTGGTGCGGCAGGAGGACGGTTAGGCGTTAGAAGCTTCTAGTTCAGGCTTTGCCGCTTTGCCGCTTCACGTTCATGAGGAAGCGCGGCTCTTCTGGCCTTAGTTTCCTACGCTGTCTTCCCGTCTGTGGCTGACTGTTGCAGAGGAGTCAGACAAAGGCCCAGCTTCTATTCTGCATCCCAGCTAAGTCTGTAAAAGATGAAAGTCGTCGGGTACTTCGGTTACTGATATCAAATGTTCATAAATGGAGGCATCGTGTCAATAAATGGGTTATTATTGCTTTCTTATGTAACTCACAAACCCCCGGAGGGTCGTCCCGTGGTGGGAAAGCCTAAAATAATACACATATGTTTTCTTTAATTTAAAATTCATATTGAAGCGGGAGGTTTTAGAACTTCCAGGATGCAACATGCTACTTAAGGGACCGCGGACCGTGAGAGGCGGGCAGCCCTTCTGAGATCGCGGGCTGTTACTTTCACCCCTCCTTCGCCGGACCCCTCTGTCCGTCCGCAGCTCGCGCCAGGGAAACCGAGCCGCCTAGGCCGCGGGCTCCTCGCCTCCAGCCTCCCGCCTCCCGCGCCAGCGCTAGCACCGGCTAGGAGCGCCGCGTGGCCTGGAGGGCCGCGTGTCCTGGACCGGCCACGGGCCCCGCCCTCGTGCGTCAGCGCGTAGCTGCGCCGAGGCGTTTCCCGGGGGCGTGCCGCGGTTGCTAGGCGACCAGACCGCTCCCCCTCCCGCCCCTGCAGCTGCGTCTCCCCACTACCCAGCCGGGGCCAGTTGGGAGCGAAGGCGCGCTGAGCTGCAGTGTCTGGCCGAGAGTCCCCTTGGGAGCGTCGCGCCGCGGAGGAGCCGTCCCGGCGTAGGTGGCGTGGCCGGCCGGACCCTCCAACTGGCGCCCCTCCCCGCGCCGGGTCCCGAGCTAGCAGATGGGAGGCACAGCTCGCGGGCCTGGGCGGAAGGATGCGGGGCTGCCCGGGGCCGGGCTCCCGCCCCAGCAGCGAAGGTAACGGCGCCGCGGGGTAACGGGCTGGAGGCGCCTCAGGGAGCGGCTGGCGCGGGCAAGCGAAGCTTGGGGGCGGGGAGGAGGTAGAGTGAGCCCTCAGCAGGGGAGACGGGGGCAGGGGTCTGACTGCCTCCCCGGGACCTCCCCCCACCTCCTCTCCGTCAGGGCCCCCTCCCCCCACCCCTGGCTCACCGGGCGCGGGGGAGAGGACTAGAGCGGAGTTAGAGCAAGAAGAATTTCCACCCCTGGAATACCCCTGAAACCCTAGATCGGGGTATATGGTAAGGGATTACGAAAATCTAGGACTTTTTGTGGGGCTTTTTAGTAAACGGGGAGAGACCGGGAGCGATACCCTGTTGCTTAGAGAGGATAACCAAGGGCTGAACTCTTGGGGTTTGCTGTGAGGGGTGCGGTCTAGCTTCGGATGTACAGATTGTGGGCTGTGCTGGGTACGGCTTTCTCCGGATCCTATTTTGAGAGATTCCCCACCTTGCGTTGTAGTTTACACCTCAATGGAGAGAAGAGACCCCTGCTCCCCGCTTTATTTGCATGCAGACTCTTGTTAATTTCTCCTCTGGCTGTTAGTCACTAGGCAATTTTGCACGTTTTCTTTTTCTTTATAAATGTGACGCCTGTCCTGGTTTGTTTTATCAGGCTTATGGCAAAGGGTCAGTCACATTCGGAATATTTGGTTTCTGTCGGTGAAGCTGTTCCCTGTTAAAAATATAAATAATCCTATCAGAATGTGAGCATGTTTTTAAAAAGAGCATTCCAAAAATATTTGTAGGGTTTTTTCACCTTTATATTTTTATAACACATCTATAAAGAAAACTCTAGAACGAATTTCACAAAACAGTTTTTAAAGGTGACCAGAATATTCCAGGATATTTTAAAAGACATTAAACAAATTATTCCTCTGCAACATCGTCATTGTTATATTCATAGTGTATCATGTAAAATGATACAATGAGATGCTGATGTGTGTAACTGGGAGATCCATGTTCTTGGTAGCAGATGAAATACATTATTCAGGGCCATCTTGTGGATTAAATAAATCTTCTCCGTCTTTTGTGTTCCCTTACAGTGGCGGAGCCACAGTGTTAACAGAGAAGTGATCCTTAATCATTTAGAATTTTGCCTCCACCATTCACCAGAAAATGAAGTGGAAAGAGAAGTAAATTCAATACATTTTATATTTTAGAGCATCCTTTTAGTGTTTGCTGTAGTACTTAACTGTATTTTTCTACAAGTGAGGTAGATGTAAGGAGGTAAGCAAGTAAATTAATAAAGAGAAGACAGCCTTAAAAAGGCCTTTTATTTCTTGCCTGTAAGACCCAGAAGTGTATAGACTGGAGCTAGTCTTCCCATTCACATGGGGAAGACAGGCTCAGAGGAGAAGGTAGCACAGCCCGTGTTAGAGCTGAGATTAGAATCCAAGTCTCTGACTTTGAAAAACTATTACCTCTGTTAGTTTTTTCTGGTCTTTTTTTTTCTCTGTGAACTTCAGATTCAAACTAGACTTTATTTTCAAGTAGTAAGTTATTATGAGATCCTCCTGATAGTCATTATTTTTAACAACATTCAGAGAGACTTGTTTCAACTATTTTAAAATAAAAACCTAGAAATGCTGTCCTTGAAAAACAAAAGTTGGATTTCCTTTCTTCCTCTTCCAAATACCCCAGTTGTTTGTATTCAGTGCCAAAATGTAGTGTAGACTTTTATTTCTATTACTGTTCCTTGTAGCAGATATGAAGCAGTTAAGATACAGGATTTTATATTCTTCAGTTACTGACAGATATTATCTGTAATCCTTTCAACTAGGTTGGGGGATGGTGTCTATGATACCTTCATGATGATAGATGAAACCAAATGTCCCCCCTGTTCAAATGTGCTCTGCAATCCTTCTGAACCACCTCCACCCAGAAGACTAAATGTAAGTAAAAGAAGTAATTCTTTGTACATGAGTTGTTTTGGAAAGGAGGAAGTGCTACTTAATGCTCAAGGTACACTTATGTATCACTGACTACCAGACTTTTTTTTTGTTTCTTTTTGATTCCTCTTGACTTTGAAATAACAATGTCTGTGGTCCAAATTTAGCTTTTCATAGTGATTTCAATTTGAAGCTCACCTTTTTATTTCCGTTTCCACTGGGATAAATATATAGCACTAGGAAAAAAATAATATGCTACTTTTATGTAGGTAATGCTTATTTTTGTATAGGATGATATACACCTAGTATTACAAAGGCTCCTTTTAACAAAAATAAGAAACAGAAAACATCTCGGAATTCATAGATCTGCAGGGTTTTTTCTTCCCCTGCACGATGGAAATGCAGTCTTCATTTATTAGTATGCTAAAGAGAAACATTTTATAGATAGGTGGTAATTAAGACAGTTTGAGACTGCGACACTTAGCCTTTTTTTTTTTTTTTTTTTTTTTTTTTTTGAGACGAAGTCTCTCTGTCGCCCAGGCTGGAGTGCAATGGCATGATCTTGGCTCACTGCAACCTCTGCCTCCCAGGTTGAAGTGATTCTCCTGCCTCAGCTGCCTGAATAGCTGGGATTACAGGCGCGTGCCACCACGCCCGGCTAATTTTTGTATTTTTAGTAGAGACGGGGTTTCACCATGTTGGTCAGGCTGGTCTCGAACTCTTGACCTCGTGATCCTTCCACCTCGGCTTCCCGAAGTGCTGGGATTACAGGCACGAGCCACCGCACCTGGCAGCTTTTTTTTTTTTTTTTTTTTAACTTAAGATAAAATTAATTCACATTCCCTTGGCATGCATAGAGTGGTAGGCAGAGCAGGGTTTGGCCAAGTTCCATGACAAGGAGAGGCTATCCTATGACTTTAAAATTTGCTGCATATGTTATCAGATGAACAAACTGAATAATTGAATTGACTCATTTGTAATATTTCTCTTTCACATTTCTGTGTTTAAGACCTGAAATTGTTTCTATATGAAAAAATCACTTGTATTTTTCATAGTCCTTCCTGTTGTCATCAGTTTTTGCTTAAAATCAACCTTTTTCCTTTTTTTTTTTTTTTCTAAGACGGAGTCTTACTCTGTCGTCCAGGCTGGAGTGCAATGGCGTGACGTCGGTTCATTGCAACCTCTGCCTCCTGGGTTCAAGCAATTCTCCTGCCTCAGCCTTCCTGAGTAGCTGGGATTACAGGCGCCTGCCACCACGCCCAGCTAATTTTTGTATTTTTAATAGAGACAGGGTTTCACCATGTTGGTCAGGCTAGTCTCGAACTCCTGACCTCAAGTGATCGACTTCCCTCGGCCTCCCAAAGTGCTGGGATTACAGGCATGAGCCACCGTGCCTGGCCCTTTTCCCCACTTTCTGTGCTAGTAGTATACAAAACGTGAGCTAAAAATATCTTGAAGGCTGGTCACCCTATTTTTTGTCCCCTTTTGGAGTGTAGTGTGGTTTCTTTCCATTCTTTGCAAGTTTGTTTCTTTAATATGTCAAAATGTCTAAGAACTTCAGAACCATATGCCTCTTGTGTTGCCCATCAGATTGATTGGTTACTTGCTGCCAATTGGCTCATCTCTATAGGAAACCATTTGCAATTGGGTTGAAGTGTTAACATCTGACTTTAAGTCATTTTGACTTTGTTTTTTTTTTTTTTTTTTGGTTTTTTTTGTGGTGGAGTCTCACTCTGTCGCCTAGGCTGGAGTGCCGTGGCGCTATCTTGGCTTACTGCAACCTCTGCCTCCCGGGTTCAAGTGATTCTCCTGCCTCACCCTCCCAAGTAGCTGGGATTATAGGCACCAACGAACATGCCCGGCTAATTTTCGTATTTTTAGTAGAGACGGGGTTTCACCATATTGGTCAGACTGGTTTTGAACTCCGGAGCTCATGATCCGCCCACCTCAGCCTCCCAAAGTGCTGGGATTACAGGTGCGAGCCATTGCGCCTGGCCAAGTCATTTTAACTTTGATTCAGAGTTAGCCAATGCTATTTACCTTCTAGTAGGTTACTTATTTTGTATGTTTCAGGATCAAAAATGAATTTCTTACTGCATGGTGTTTGGCATAGCAGTTTTGCAGGGGAGCAAGAAGAAAGATGTCTTTCTCGCGTAAAGATGTCTTTACGCATTACTCATTTCTTTTTTCTTTTTTTTTCGACGGAGTCTCACTCTGTCACCCAGGCTGGAGTGCAGTGGCACTCACTGCAAGCTCTGCCTCCCGCGTTCACGCCATTCTCCTGCCTCAGCCTCCTGAGTAGCTGGGACGCCCACCACCTCACCCGGCTAATTTTTTGTATTTTTAGTAGAGACGGGGTTTCACCATATTAGCCAGGATGGTCTCGATCTCCTGACCTCGTGATCCGCCCGCCTTGGCCTCCCAAAGAGCTGGGATTACAGGTGTGAGCCACTGCGCCCAGTCCTTTTTTTTTTTCTTTTTTGAGATCAAATCTCACTGTCTCACCCAGGCTGGAGTACAGTGGCGCAATCTCAGCTCACTGCAACCTCCACCTCCCAGGTTCAAGCAGTTCTCCCTGCCTCAGCCTCCCGAGTAGCTGGGATTACAGGCATCTGCCACCATGCCTGGCTAATTTTTGTATTTTTAGTTGAGATGGGGTTTCACCTTGTTGGCCAGGCTGGTGTCGAACTCCTGACCTCAGGTGATCCGCCTGCCTCAGCCTCCCAAAAGTGCGGGGTTTACAGGCATGAGCCACTGCACCCGGTTGTCCTTACTCATTTTGCTGAAAAAAAAAAAAAAATGCGTTTTGACCTCTTGGTGCCACTTACATTTCATTATGCCATGACTCTATCCCGAGATCCTGTTGCCCTTTTTACAAAGTTTTCTAGCATCATTTATTCAAGGTGCTCTTATGTTCTCGTGGTAAACTATAAATCATCTGCCCCACAGACTTTTATTGGGTTAAGTTTTGTGTTGCAGGGATTTAGGGTTTAGGAGCTGGGGAAAAGGTAGGGTTTTATATCTGAGTGAGAAGGATATTCCTTTTGAATTTCTCAGCAAGATTTTTAAAACTTGATTAATGCAGTAGGAGATTCTATTTGAAATGCCAGAAGCCCATCAAATTAGCAGGGTATATGAAGCATTCTTATGAAATAAAACATGATAAATATGACATTATTCATCTCATTGGATATAATTACATGGTTAAGAAAATACTTCATAGAGTCAATCATATACCTTGCTTGGTTATTGTGATTCTAACCTTAGACTAGAAATATTTAGTGTTTTTTTTTCAATAGGTTTTTGGGGAACAGGTGGTGTTTGGGTTACATGAACAAGTTCTTTAATGGTAATTTCTGAGATTTTTGGAGCACCTATTACCCGAGCAGTGTATACTGGACCTAGTGTGTAGTCTTTTATCTCTCACTCCCCTACCACCCCATCCCCCAAGTCCCCAAAGTCCATTGTATCATTCTTAAGCCCTTGTATCCTCTTCATAGCTTAGCTTCCACTTATGAATGAGAACATACCATGTTTGGTTTTCCATTTCTGAGTTACTTCACTTAGAATAATTCCATCCAGGTTGCTGTGAATGCCATTACTTCATTCTTTTTTATGGCTAAATAGTATTCTATGTGATATCTATATGTGTGTGTGTGTGTGTATATATATACACACATATATACATGTGTATATATGTGCATATATACGTATATACATATATACACGTATATATATGCACACACACACATGTATATATGTGCATATATATACCATAATTTCTTTATCTACTCCTTGATTGATGGACATTTGGGGAAATATTTAGTGTTTTAAAACAATTATACTTTAATATGTGTGAACACTAGATTTTTTTAGAACAATGGAAGGAAGGTTTTATTTATAGCACATCAGACTTGATATGTAATTGATTCAGGCCAGTATTTGAGTTATTTACAGGAAAGGAAAGAAAGTTAAGAAGAGAACCCCTCCCTGAAAGGATTCCCTATTTAATAAATGGTGCTGGGAAAACTGGCTGGCCATATGTAGAAAACTGAAACTGGATCCCTTCCTTACACCTTATACAAAAATTAATTCAAGATAGATTAAGGACTTAAATGTTAGACCTAAAACCATAAAAACCCTAGAAGAAAACCTAGGCAATACCATTCAGACCATAGGCATGGGCAAGGACTTCATGACTAAAACACCAAAAGCAATGGCAACAAAAGCCAAAATTGACAAATGGGATCTAATTAAACTAAAGAGCTTCTGCACAGCAAAATAAACTACCATCAGAGTGAACAGGCAACCTACAGAATGGGAGAAAATTTTTACAATCTACCCATATGACAAAGGGCTAATATCCAGAATCTGCAAAGAACTTAAACAAATTTACAAGAAAAAATCAACCCCATCAAAAAGTGGGCAAGGGATATGAAATGTCTTCAAAAGAAGACCTTTATGCAGCCAACAGACATGTGAAAAAATGCTCATCATCACTGGCCATCAGAGAAATGCATATCAAAACCACAATGAGATACCATCTCACACCAGTTAGAATGGTGATCATTAAAAAGTCAGGAAACGACAGGTGCTGGGGAGGATGTGGAAAAGTAGGAACACTTGTACACTGTTGATGGGCCTGTAAACTAGTTCAACCATTGTGGAAGACAGTGTGGCGATTCCTCAAGGATCTAGAACTAGAAATACCATTTGACCCAGCCATCCCATTACTGGGCATATACCCAAAGGATTATAAATCATGCTGCTATAAAGACACATGCATACGTACGGTTATTGCAGCACTATTCACAATAGCAAAGACTTAGAACCAACCCAGATGTCCCTCAGTGATAGAGTGGATTAAGAAAATGTGGCACATATATACCATGGAATACTATGCAGCCATAAAAAGGATGAGTTCATGTCCTCTGTAGGGACATGGATGAAGCTAGAAACCATCATTTTGAGCAAACTATCGCAAGGACAAAAAACCAAACACCGCATGTTCTCACTCATAGGTGGGAATTGAACAATGAGAACACCTGGACACAGGGTGGGGAACATCACACACCGGGGCCTGTTGTGGGATAGGGGATAGGGGAGGGATAGCGTGAGGAGATATACCTAATGTAAATGACGAGTTAACGGGTTCAGCACACCAACATGGCACATGTGTACGTATGTAACAAACCTGCACGTTGTGCACATGTACCCTAGAACTTAAAGTGTAATAATAATAATAAAAGAAGAGAACCCCTCCCTGTGTGGAAAAATTACCTCCCAGAATTCTCCAGATTCACTGGAGAAGATGACCTTGATGGTGGACTACACTGACAGCCTGCTTTGTTCTGGAAGGCATGCTGTTAGAGAGACATAAAGCGCAGCCTACGTTGAGAATGTGAACAGGAGAGTGAGGAAGCCTGACATGTGTTGGGTGAGGTGAGGCAGATGTAGTGGGGATGGTAAACCTCCAGAATGGTGGAGACAGGGACAGCACAGCCCCTTTTAGGTATCCAGAGGGCTCCTACTTGAAATTTGGACATTTCTGTGTAGTTCCCAAAGGCAAAGTAAGACTTATTTTGCAAGGAGAGAAATTTGGGTTTACCTTAAGGAAAAACCATGAATCAGGGACTCCAAATGACATCATTAATATTGTTGTAATAGTTCTGTGGAAATTACATTTCTGATATGTATCTTTCGTATTTATGTTGTGTACCTGAGACCCTCTCATTATCACAAACAGAAGTGAAGGCCTTCAGAGCCAGTACAGCCTTACATGTAAGCAGAGTAGGGGAAATTCCCAGGGACAGACCCTGCACCACAAATAACCTTTCCTAACAGCTTGTCACTGGTGACTGCAGTTCCTAGAGAGGCATTCCTTTGGGTTAGGGCATTGATCTTCTGTTGAAGTTCAAATATCCATGGAGAAGTAACACAGTCCATTGTATAGCGAGTGGAAAGTATGTTTTATGTGGGGAGAAAGTGGGTGAGGCAATTCCGTGTATCCTAAGCAAAGGCCTATTGTGGGGGCCTTCATTGAGCAGAAGGCGTAGTTAGTGCTAGACGCTTGATGGAGGGAGATCAGACTGGAGAAATGGAGGAAGCCACCAGAGAGAGAAGAGAGAAAAAGGGAAGGGGAAGGGTGTATAGGAACTTAAACTTCAATGTATTGAGAATTTTGCTGAATTGTAACCAGTGTCTTAAATATTTTATAGTTGATGAAGTTATTATTATGAATTAGAATTTGATTCACACAACATCCTACAAGCAGATACTGTTATCCACCTCTTGCAGATAAAGAAACTGAGGCTCAGGAAGGCAACAGGGATCTACAGTTTTTTTGGTTTTTTTTTTTTTGAGAAGGAGTCTTGCTCTGTCGCCCAGGATGGAGTGCAGTGATGCAATCTTGGCCCACTGCAACCTCTGCCTCCTGGGTTCAAGCAATTCTCCTTCCTTAGTCTCCCAAGTAGCGGGGATTACAGGCACATGCCACCATGCGTGGCTAATTTGTGTGTTTTTAGTAGAGACGGGGTTTCACCGTGTTGGCCAGGCTCATCTCCAACTCCCAACCTCAGGTGATCTGCCCACTTTGGCCTCCCAAAGTGCTGGGATTACAAGCGTGAGCCACCACACCCAGCTGGACCTACAGCTTTTAAGTAGCGTAGCCAGGACCCCAACCCAGGCCTTCTGACTCCCTGTTTCTTCAGGATGTGTTTCAGAGACTTCAGCAGTAAATATTTAGATACATTAAAGTTAGGTAGTAAAGATTTTAAGGACAACTAGCCAAGATGCTTGTAGATGTTTGTTTTTGTTATGTAAATCTAATGAAAACCAAACAATTGAAATTCTTTTTCTAGTTCCACCAGATTTATTCCCTAATAGATTGCAGGCTGGAGTGCAGTGGCGTGATCTCAGCTCACTGCAACCTCCACCTCCCCGGTTCAAGTGATTCTCCTGTCTCAGGCTCCTGAGTAGCTGGGAATGCAGGTGTGTACCACTACGCCTGGCTAATTTTTGTATTTTTTGTAGAGACGGGGTTTCGCCATGTTGGCCATGCTAGTCTCGAACTCCTGACCTCAGGTGATCCACCCACCTTGGCCTTCGAAAGTGCTGGGATTACAGGCGTGAGCCACTGCGGCCGGCCAATATTTAGATTCTATATGCAGGCCTGTTTATTTTCTTGACCAGTGATAGTTTTCTATTTTGGTATCAGAGAGACTGTATGTACTTGGGCAATATCTGGCCCCTTTATTTTAAAACTAAATGCCAAGCTGTGGCTACATTTGAACTGGCTTCTTGACTTTAAGATCATATAATACGTGATGTAACTATAAGTGTTCTATAAATATTTAAATTGATTAAATGATTTTTTAAAAGGACTTTTATAACTGAATTACGGGGGCTGTCTGAAGTATGCCAACACTTAAATTTTTGTCATTTATGTTTCTTAATATTGTTTTTTCTTATTTATTTTTGGTAATTTATAAATACAATTTTTGTTTTGCTTAGGTTATATCAAAATTTCTAGTTTTTAAAGGTTTGACCACTTTTTAGCTTACATTTTTAGAGATTATAACTGTAGCCCAGAGCTCCTCCGGAATTAATCTGTTCCTCATACTACAGGCTCTCTGAAATTATCAAACAGATAAAGGACATAATTCTTCAGGGTCCATTGAGAAAAACAGTTGTTCTTTTAAGTATCCTAGACTTCCTTTTTTTTTTAACAACAAATTTAGTATTTTTATCTTTCCAGCCCCTTCTTAGTATTTTTCACTGATTTCTTTTTTTATTTTTTTGAGACAGTCTCTCTCTTCTGTTGCCAAGGCTGGAATGCAGCAGTAGCGTGATCTTGGCTCACTGTAGCCTCCACTTCCTAGGTTCAAGCAATTCTCCTGCCTCAGCCTCTCAAGTAGCTGGGATTACAGGTGTGCATCACCACGTCTGGCCTTGTTTTTTTTTTTTTTCTTTTTTCTTCTTTTTGTATTTTTAGTAGAGGTGGAGTTTTGCCATGTTGGCCAGGCTGGTCTCAAACTTCTGGCCTCAAGTGATCTGTCCGCCTTGGCCTCCCAAAATGCTGAGATTACAGGGATGAACCACCATGCCTGGCCAAATTTTTTATTTTGTTTTTTATTTTATTTATTTTTTGAGACGGAGTCTCACTCTGTCGCCCAGACTGGAGTGCAATGGCATGATTTGGCTCACTGCAACCTCCACCTCCTGGGTTCAAGTAATTCTCGTGCCTCAGCCTCCCAAGTAACTGGGATTACAGGCATGCACCATCATGCCCGGCTAATTTTTGTATTTTTAGTAGATACAGGATTTCACCATGTTGGCTAAGCTGATGTCAAACTCCTAACCTCAAGTGATCCGCTTGCCTTGATCTCCCAGAGTGCTGGGATTACAGGCGTGAGACACCACACCCAGCCAAAAAATTTTATATTTTAAGGTGTACAATATAATTGTTTTGATACAGGTAGTGAAATGGTTACTACAGTCAAGCCAATTAAACATACCTGTCATCTCACAGTTACCCTTTTTTCTTTTTCTTTTTTTTTATTTTTATTATACTTTATGTTCTAGGGTACATGTGCACAACATACACGTTTGTTACATATGTATACATGTGTTATGTTGGTGTGCTGCACCCACCCTTTTTTCTTAATATTAATTAATATTAATTTTACTTAGGTGTTTGGTTGTTTTTGTCCTTCTTTTCCTCTGTCTTATTTCAAAAAACCTTGTTTCGATTCAAAGAATCTTAATTCAGAGGAGTAAGTAGAGCTTTTTTCTGTGGGTCACCGTCCCTTCCAGGAGAAGACTGTGGAAAACATAGTGAAAGAAGTGGTGCTCCTTAATCAAGTAGGCTCTTGCTGGGGAATAGTTTTTAAGAAGCACCCCAGGGACCTTGGACCCTCACTGTTATCAGGTACTTGAAGAATTGGTCCAGATGATCTCCAGAGTTCTTTCTAACTTAGAGCTGTTGTGATTCAATGAACTAAGTTAAAAGGCTGCAGTAATTTATATGGGGACCTGGGAGTAGATGATTGAACACTTTGTTGATTCCAGGCCACAGTCAACATTCAGCCCTGCTAGTCTACAGATGCTGGGAGAACCTGGAGCTGAGTTATATTAATGGGAAGGGCCCTGGAATAGGAGCCAGAAGACCTAGGTTCAAATTCTGCTTCTGTCACTTGATGGTGCCTTATTGTTTACACTTCAGTAGGCATTATTTTGACCATGCTATTTGTCCTTAAGATTTGGGAAGATACTTGAAACAATTAGTAAACAGTGAAAGATAGTGCATATGTTATACGTAATCAAGTACCAAATTATGTGGCATAAACTGGACAAACTGCAGTTAGGATGTGAGGTTAATTAGTATGGGCTTGGAGTAGTTCTAAGTGGAAGAGAGAGGAAATGAACTGGGCTTTGAAGGAATGTAGGAGTCGAGGGGATGAGGGGTAGA
The DNA here is from genome assembly GCF_002776525.5 of Piliocolobus tephrosceles. NCBI lineage: Eukaryota > Metazoa > Chordata > Mammalia > Primates > Cercopithecidae > Piliocolobus > Piliocolobus tephrosceles. Next base: position 63,472,097 of record NC_045434.1, read on the forward strand.
AGGATTCTCAGTACAAGGACACATCTTTAAGAAGGAACCTGGCATGTAGGGGGCATGGTAAGACCATCTTGTCTTGAACAAAGCAAGGCATGTATGGGGATTAGGGATGGCCGCAATATTCAGGGAGTCTGAAAATTAATATAACATAAGTTGCTAGAGACTCTTGCTTTTCTTATCTCCTTTTTGGATCATTTTAACCTTAAAGTAAATATGACTGGATATGTTTTGATGTTATTCAGTTAGAGGAGGGAGGATTCTTCCATCTTTCTGATGTCTTTAATGACTTTAACATATTCATTGTCTCTTTCATAGATGATCACTGAGAAGTTTACAAGAGATCATACTCAGCACTTTTTGGATGGAGGTGAGATGAAGGTAGAACAACTGTTTCAAGAATTTGGCAACAGAAAATCCAATACTATTCAGTCAGATGGCATCAGTGACTCTGAAAAATGCTCTCCTACTGTTTCTCAGGGTAAAAGTTCAGATTGCTTGAATACAGTAAAATCCAACAGTTCATCCAAGGCACCCAAAGTGGTGCCTCTGACTCCAGAACAAGCCCTGAAGCAATATAAACACCACCTCACTGCCTATGAGAAGCTGGAAATAATAAATTATCCAGAAATTTACTTTGTAGGTCCAAATGCCAAAAAAAGACATGGAGTTATTGGTGGTCCCAATAATGGGGGGTATGATGATGCAGATGGGGCCTACATTCATGTACCTCGAGACCATCTAGCTTATCGATATGAGGTGCTGAAAATTATTGGCAAGGGGAGTTTTGGGCAGGTGGCCAGGGTCTATGATCACAAACTGCGGCAGTACGTGGCCCTGAAAATGGTGCGCAATGAGAAGCGCTTTCATCGTCAAGCAGCTGAGGAGATCCGGATTTTGGAGCATCTTAAAAAACAGGATAAAACTGGTAGTATGAACGTTATCCACATGCTGGAAAGTTTCACATTCCGGAACCATGTTTGCATGGCCTTTGAATTGCTGAGCATAGACCTTTATGAGCTGATTAAAAAAAACAAGTTTCAGGGTTTTAGCGTCCAGTTGGTACGCAAGTTTGCCCAGTCCATCTTGCAATCCTTGGATGCCCTCCACAAAAATAAGATTATTCACTGCGATCTGAAGCCAGAAAACATTCTCCTGAAACACCACGGGCGCAGTTCAACCAAGGTCATTGACTTTGGGTCCAGCTGTTTTGAGTACCAGAAGCTCTACACGTATATCCAGTCTCGGTTCTACAGAGCTCCAGAAATCATCTTAGGAAGCCGTTACAGCACACCGATTGACATATGGAGTTTTGGCTGCATCCTTGCAGAACTTTTAACAGGACAGCCTCTCTTCCCTGGAGAGGATGAAGGAGACCAGTTGGCCTGCATGATGGAGCTTCTAGGGATGCCACCACCAAAACTTCTGGAGCAATCCAAACGTGCCAAGTACTTTATTAATTCCAAGGGCATACCCCGCTACTGCTCTGTGACTACTCAGGCAGATGGGAGGGTTGTGCTTGTGGGGGGTCGCTCACGTAGGGGTAAAAAGCGGGGTCCCCCGGGCAGCAAAGACTGGGGAACAGCACTGAAAGGGTGTGATGACTACTTGTTTATAGAGTTTTTGAAAAGGTGTCTTCACTGGGACCCCTCTGCCCGCCTGACCCCAGCTCAAGCATTAAGACACCCTTGGATTAGCAAGTCTGTCCCCAGACCTCTCACCACCATAGACAAGGTGTCAGGGAAACGGGTAGTTAATCCTGCAAGTGCTTTCCAGGGATTGGGTTCTAAGCTGCCTCCAGTTGTTGGAATAGCTAATAAGCTTAAAGCTAACTTAATGTCAGAAACCAATGGTAGTATACCCCTATGCAGTGTATTGCCAAAACTGATTAGCTAGTGGACAGAGATACGCCCAGAGATGCATATGTATGTATTTTTATGATCTTGCAAACCTGCAGATTGAAAAATTGCAAGCCCATTGGTGGTGGTTTTTGTTAGACTAGACTTTTTTTAAACAAGACAAAACATTTTTATATAACTATGAAAGAATTCTTCAAGGGCTAATTACCTAACCAGCTTGTATTGGCCATCTGGAATATGCATTAAATGACTTTTTATAGGTCAATGCATCTTTGTTATTATCGTCAGAGGTATTTCAACTGATGTATTATACTATTGGTTTAAATCTCTTTCTCTCAAGATAGAAGGTGTAGCAAAAAATGTATCCCAACTACTCCTCACTTCTAGTGTCCCTCGGCGTCTGTCCTGGAAAGGGTAATTTGGGATGTGGTGTTAGTTGTGGCTGAGAGCCAATGCTAGGTCCCTTACCCCAGTAGGCCATTCACTAGGCTCATTCTAGGTGAAAGAGCTCACAGCAGACTGTGGGATGGGGGAGCACCAGGAAGCTGTTGGTGACCTGGACAATTGGTGTCTCTGGTTTTCAGTGACTCATTCCTCTTCCCTTCAGTTCTCTGATGTTTGGTGTTATTATGTTGTTATTTTGCCTCTGATTTGTTTCCTAGTCACTCAAAGCATTTTACAGAAGCCTTACCACTTTACCAAATAACCCTGTAAGGTGCTGATTTAAAAATTGAGTCATATGCATCCCTCCTTCTTTCCTCTCCCATGTCCAAGGAAGATAAAACAGCTTCTCTGCCACAATTGACCCAGAATGCTAAAGACAGAGAATCAGCATGAAAACGGCAGCTCCCCAGCTTTGTGGTACTCCATGGACCAGCCTCCTTGCTGCATTTTCATAGAATCTCTTCCTTATAAAAGTAGTCACTCTCGGGTAAACCTTACTACAGTTTAAAAATGCTTCCCTCTTCTCTTTACAGCTGCCTGCCACCTTAATGTGCCACATTTTTTCCCACTTTCACTTTAAGCTTAATGCTATTCCCTAGATCTGAGTGAACTTCAGTTAGAAGAAAACTAAAAATCCAGAAACTGGTGATAAACAATTGTTTTCCCCTTTACGTTTCTTAATTTTATTCTCTTCAACAGCTTTTCTTTTTCTCTGCTGAGATTTAAACAGTGAGGGCTGATAATAAAACTAGTTGTTAAGCCAGTGTCCTACTTAGAAGGGTGGAGAATGGACAGAAACTAACTCATTGCTACTGGGTTTTGTTTGTTTTTTTCTGTCCCTTCCTCTATTTCTGTCCTCTTCCAGAACAAAAGTATGCTCAAGTTCTATCCTAAATGTGTACTTTTGGCTGGGTATAGTGGCTCATGCCTGTAATGGGAGGCTGAGGTGGGTGGATCCCTTGAGTTTGGGAGTTCAAGACCAGCCTGGGCAACCTGGTGAAACCCCACCTCTACAAAAACAAAAATTAGCCAGGTGTGGTGGCACATGCCTATAATCCCAGCTACTTGGAAGGCTGAGGTGGGAGGATCACTTGAGCTGAGATCGTGCGGCTGCACTCCAGCCTGGGCAACAGAGTGAGACTCTGTCTCAAAAAAAAAGTGTGTTCTTTAAAGTAGAATATTTGCTTTTTACAATATAGTTCTCAGAATGATCCAGTTCCATTTATTCTAGAATGCGGTGCAAACTTGACGAGATTGGAAGAAGCTCTTCTTGTTGGGCAGTGTAGTAACAAGAAAAGAAAAGAAAAATACCATGGGTATATTATTTAGGGAACTTTTGCTTTATCCAAAAGTAGTCATGATTGCTGTAGCATAGGCTATGAAAAATGAGAGAGTGCAAATCTCTCTCATTTAAATGTCCAGGGTGGCTTTAGTCTCCCAAGTACAAAGGCCAGATGGCAGAGAACAGCTTAAACTGAGCCTTTAGCCTCATTAATAGGGGGAAGTCTTGGTACTTTTGGCAACTAAGAAACTGGATTATTTAAAACCTTAATTATCTCCTTTACTCCTGGTTTACAGAAGGCAATAAATGTACAACTCCTTTAGATCCCTCTAACTGCTGCTGAATTTTCTTTATTTCTAAGTCTGCATCCTATCTCTTGATTGCATTGTCTGAAGAAGCTGTGTGAAATTTGTCTGGTCATTGGTTTTCTTGTCTGATAGTGGTATCTTGATCTCTTCACATGTCACACTAAATGCTGCTTATAACCCATCCTCGTCATCTTTACTCATCACTGCTTTCTTCAAGGGAGGTCTTGAAACTGCCTTACCTACCTCATGATCTGCTAGTCGAAATAGTGACTCTTTGGAAGATTGGTAGTCTCTGAATGAATTATCCAATGTCTGCTTCCCCACATTAACTGCATTGCATAGTTTTGGGAACTTTGCAGGTGCTAAATCTTCATGGCCATGAAGATGAAACACCTTGAGAAATGGGAACACCTCTTCACTGTGTACTTGGATCAGCCTTCTTTCAACTACCAAGAAATGCATGATTTCTCTGCCAACTCCAGGAAGTAGTACAGCACGATTGAATCCTTCAGTGAATCTCTTCATCATAACATAGGGTGTAAAAGCTCGCATCTACTCAAAAAACTCAAATCTACTTTTTCAGTAGATAGGAGCTTACATTGACTTATGAATGATTTTCTTGTAGGCCCAACTGTGTCACGACCCTCCAGTTGAAACAAAGCATGAGTTATTTTTATATTGAGTCCTTAAACTGCTAGCCAGGTAGATGTTTTCTTAAAGTCTAGAGCAGGATCCAAGTCAGATGAAGGAGGTGGCACACCTGGCTTAACTGCAGATCAGGGAGCATTGAACCTCTACAATTTGCTGCATTGGATTTGTGCTTGGGTTTCTCACTGAATAGTAAATTAGAGAAAATGCTGCTTTTACTATTTTGCATTTTATATCAACATTAGCAGCCTGTTCCCACTCGGGTGCTGTCCAAGGCACATGTTTCCTTGGGATGTTTGGACAGAACGATCTGGCTTGATGTATTTCTTGGGCTCTGGTACCACATCATAGAGTTGGTTAAATGTAGCCAGCAGCAGTGTCAAGACAGCTGACACTGTCTTCCAAGAGTGAATGTGTTGGCCTTTGGAACTGCTGCTAACGCCATGTGTAGGGTGGCGAGCACATCTTTAGGTGGTGGCAAGGCTGTATCTGATTGACACAGATCTGCAATCCCTAACACCATATTGCTGTTGTCCTGAATTTTCTAACTTGGAGAAATTTAAGGATCTCCTGCATTATCTAGGCAGAGCATATGTTGAGGTTGTTTTGCCAGTTGTTATCAGTGTTTAAGAAGTGCTCCTGCAAACAAACTGTGTTAAAAGGATTATGACCTCATATGCATCTGATGTACACTGTGTTTTGGTGTTTGTGTTTTTAGAGTTCTAGCCAGTACTGTGCCTGAACTTGGGAGAGAAAGGAGCCTGTGGCTGAGGTTGGTGCGTGCTCTATTTCTGTGTATCAAATAGACTATAAGGTTACTGAAACTGGGTTAAGTGAAAGGGCATAGACAACTCATTACACTGTAGACAGATTTTAGAAAGCTACGGGAAGGCAAATGGATGTTTCTGCCTAAATTTGGCAACCTAGAGAGTGATGCAGAGCAGAGTCACTGAGGTTGGCATGCCTGTCTTCTGCAGGCCAATGCAAGTTTTAGGAGAGTGGGCTGCTTAAAAACATGGTGCTCGTCCACATGAATTTGATGGTTTATGGGTGGGTTTCAAGCTTAGGGACAAGTTGTGGTTTTTAGAGGCAGTAACCCTATGCCACCTTTTTGGCCACTGTTAAAGTTTCACTTGGATCCAGCCATAGCAGTGAATGACCGAATTGGATCAGTTAGTGTAGGAATTCAGACTGTCTCTTCCTCAGTTACTGGATTGTTCTTTAGTCATTTTTCTTGTAGTCATTTCAGTTAAACTGGTTAGGTTAGGTGACTTACTAATTTCTAAATTAACAAAATTGAATTTCCAAATTGTTTCTGATATGGTGAGAGTTGGGTTAGAATTTTGATTTCATTCCCCAAGTCATTTTTTCTTTTTCTTTATTTTTTCTTTTTGAGACAGAGTCTCACTCTGTCATCCAGGCTGGAGTGGAGTGGTACAGTATTGTCTCACTGCAGCCTCAACCTCCCAGACTCAGGTGATTCTCCCACCTCAACCTCCAAAGTAACTGGGACTACAGTCATGCGCTACCATGCCTGGCTAATTTTTTGTATATCTGTAGAGGGGGAGTTTCACCATGTTGCTTGAGCTGGTCTTGAACTCCTGGGCTCAAGTGATCTATGTGCCTTAGCCTCTCAAAGTGCTGAGATTATAGGCGTGAGCCACCATGCCCAGCCTCATTTTTTCTTTCAATATGGAAAATTGGCTAATCCACCTAATACCGCTCATCCTCTTGTATTCTATCCTACCTTCTACCCTCAGAGTTATTGATGTACTCTTTCATCATGTGCTATCATGATTTCTGCTTAGATTAGAAAGTAAGCTTCAAATGGGCAGGCCCATGTCTTCATATTGTTCTGAATTACAGATTTTGATGGCCGCTGATCATGTGCAGATGATGGAAGCTCATTTCCTTCCATGAACCAGGAGCATGCTCGCCTCTTCTTTTAAGTTGACCCACACAGTCTCTGATGTCTTCTTTTTGGGAAAGGGTAATCAGATAAGGATTATGTAAGGACACTTTCTTCTGGTCCAGTGTTAGATGCAGTTACCTTGGTAATAATGAAAAACATGAATACCACCAAAACCTAACTATGATGTAAGAATTCTGCTTCTGCCCCCCAGGGGCTCTGAAAGAGTCTAGCCTGGATCTTCTTTCCCAGAGGAAGTTTGACTTATGACCATATTAGGATGCTTTATTCCTCAGTGTTTAAGGGAGTTGGGGCTGACAGGTTAGCTGGCTAATGTCATTACATTTTAGTTTTTGTGACATTTAATCTGTTAAGAAGGGGGCTTATTGCATAATCAAAAAAAGAACAATAAAAAAATAAAAATTTCTACTGTGAAACTATTTTGATCTGTAGCAGCTAGTCATGTTAAAACACTTTGTTTTGCTTAATTCGTAACTAGGCATAATTAAAGTTAAATGCTAAATTTTAGGTAGCAGCTGATAAATGCTTCTAAGCTTTCCTGACAGAATACTCCTACTACTTTGGTGAATCATGGAAAATTCTTTCTCCTTTATTTTTAATTATTTCTTTTGCATCTGTTATTGATGTCATCAACACGGAAGTTGGAAAGGTGACAATGATTGTTCTAGACTGCCTCTGTATGCTTTTTCTCCTCTGAAAATTAAAAATACTTATACCTTGAGCCAGGTGGAATTGCCAAAACATGTTTTCCTCCGTGTCTTCAGTCTAGGTGACCAGTCTGTAGAGCGCTATAACTTATTAGGCTTAGAGCAGCGGCAGGCATCCATGCTATGGAAAACCTGGAGTCAGTACAAATAAGGAGTAAGAAAAGGCCAGGGATTGGCAAATCAAAGAAGAGTTCTGCTCTGCCAGAGATTAGCCTCCCAGTTTTAAATATATTTTTAATATCCCCATTTTAACATATCCCATTTTCACCTTCAACCTATGCTTCCCGAAGCCCAAACTTTTAAAGAATGTACCTCCAGACCTGGCCTTCAGCCTAATATGATTAGGGTGTTTTTCTGAGTGTCTGTCAAATTATACTGGCTAATTTCAATGAGAAAAGATTTTAAGAGTCATAGTGAACCCATCCATAAAAGGACTAAAAGCTCTCTGGTTCCTGAGATCCACAACCCCTGAGAGAAGCCAAAACTACAAATACATCGTCTAGACTTTGAAGAAGCAGGATATGATTCTTAATATAGCTCACCCACCGCTAAGTTAAGCCTAGATTCTAATATTTTTCTATAACAGGAGAAGCCTCCCTGACTGGAGACTAGAAAGAGTCTCACATCTTCTGCTACCACATGAATAGACTAAAAAGAAAGAAGAGTCCCAGATGGGGCCAAGTGGTGACCTGTAGCTATTTCAGCTCAGAATGTCAGCCTCTAAAGCATCAGGTTTGAATGACTTTGGTGTCATGGGATTCTGTCCATTGTCCGTTTGAGTCTGCTGACATGCTTCCTCTGGAAAGTGCAGTTTGGCATGGACGAGTCAGTGGTTTTTTATTTTGGGGTGTTTTTTAAAAAATAAAAATGAATTACTTTGAGAATTTTTTAGCATCTCCTGATTGTTTCAAAACCAAGGCCGAGAACTGTCGCAGGCAAGAACTTGTGTGCCGAACTCTGAAGGAGGTGAGTACCAGTCACTGGGTAATTAGGGCTGTGCGGCAGGTACAGCCTCTCTCACTTGATGACAATGATACAGAAAGAAAATCTTGGGAAGGGACAAGGCTTCCCTGAGAAACAGCCTTACAGAGAGTCCACCAGTATTCCTCCTTTAGTACCCAGAGCTTCTGTTCACCGTCTGCTTTGTGAGCTCCGGCCTTGCTGTGAAGGAAAATGGGAAAACATGTAGAATGCTCAGGGCTGACCATCTCCCAGGAGCCTGAATCAGCAGCTCTCCCATTTACCCTCTTGGGGCCCAAGCTCAGCTTAAGGATGAAACCTGACACGCAACTTTAAGGAATACAGTTTATTTGGGAAGTTTGGATGTTTTTCTTAGGCCCAGGCCTCAGTCTGTGGGATAACTTTTAAAGCCTAAGGGAACTGAGCAAATGAAAGAGGAAAACAATGTTCCTAAGGGCTGTGGGCTCTGCTCCACCCTGCTTCTGATCTGGCCCTGAGCCGCGATTGCCCTGGCAACAGGAGCTAATTGGATACCTAACAGGGACTGCCTTCTGCTGCCCTTGAGTTGTCCCCTAGATTGTTGTGGCGTGAATATAGTTCACTCCAGCCTTAACCTCCCTGGCGTCAGGTGATCTCCTACTGCAACCTCCCAAGTAGCTGGAACTACAGGCATGTATCACCATGCCCAGCTAATTTTATTTATTTATTTATTTTTGTTTTGAAGATGGAGTCTCACTCTGTTGCCCAGGCTGGAGTGCAATGGCACAATCTCGGCTCACTGCAGCTTCTGCCTCCCAGGTTAAGTGATTCTTCTGCCTCAGACTCCCGAGTAGCTGGGACCACAGGAGTGCGCCATCACACCTAGCTAATTTTTTGTATTTTTGATAGAGACGGGGTTTCGCCATGTTAGCCAGGCTAGTTTTGAACTCCTGACAGGTAATCTGCCTGCCTCGGCCTCCCAAAGTGTTGGGATTACAAGTGTGAGCCACCGCGCCTGGCAAGTTTTTTTGTGTGTTTGTGTATTTTTTTTTTTTTTTTTGTAGAGATGGGTTTCACAATGTTGGCCAGGCTGGTCTCGAACTCCTGGCCTCAAGCCATCTGCCCATCTCAGCTTCCCAAAGTGCTGGGATTATAGGAATGAGCCATTGTGCCCAGCTTTCCCTGGATTCTTGAACAGGGTTTCTGCCTTATGGGAGCCCAGCCTAAAGCTAGAAATGGACCTTCCCATATTCACATGGAGCAAATCCAGGTTAGAGACATTAACTGCTGCTGGAGGAACTATAGACCAGGCAGAATTTGAAAGAACATTCAGCCTGCAATATCGCTGTTAAAATTTACCCATGATCAGGCCGGGCACAGCGGCTCAAGCCTGTAATCCCAGCACTTTGGGAGGCCGAGGCCCACGGATCACCTGAGATCAGGAGTTCAAGACCAGCATGGCCAACACAGTGAAACGCTGTCTCTACAAAATGCAGAAGATTAGCCATATGTGGTGGCACGTGCCTGTAATCCTAGATACTCGGGAGACTGAGGCAGGAGAATCACTTGAACCCAGGAAGCGGAGGTTGCAGTGAGCCGAGATTGCACTCCAGCCTGGGCAACAGTGCGAGACTCTGTCTCAAAAACCAAACAAAACCCATGCTCAAAGGCACCACAAACCAGGATACTCCCATGGCTCTTTATGCCCTTTAAGACAAAAATTATCAGAGCTTAGAAAAGGCAGTGAAAATGGCAATGAGGACTGCTAGTGCATTGCCTATTGCTTTTTACTTTCTAGGAAGGAATTTGTCAGTCCAAAGGCAGAAATGTAAAGTGACTGCATCTAGTCTGTGCAGATACTAAGGACTGACCTTGACCTTCCGGTAGAGTGAGCCTGGACATGATTTGACCTCATTTTGCAGAGGCTGCTCGGCCCTGCCTTTGAATCTGGCTGTTGATGATCTCCTGATTGAGGAGCACATCCAGGACACCCAATCTGAACCACTGCAGAGAATTCTTAAATCATTCCCAGGGTGGACCCCTGACCCAAGCTGCACTCACCTCTGCTGTTCTCAAGCATGTCTATATAGGCCTTTGTTGGTGCATTGATTCTTTCACCAGTGACTTGTTGAGCAACTGTTGTGTGCAAAAAAAGCACCCTAGTGGCATTTATCAAGGATAGGGAGTGTCAGCAGCATTGCTGACCATATGTTTAGAATCTAACAAAAGCTAGGCAATGGCTTCAGAGAAAACTTGCCAGCAAGTTATCTGCACTCTGTTGTGGTTTAAAATTTGTGTAACTCTGACAGTGAATGGGATGGGGAGGGGAGATGGTTTCAGAAGAGAATGTCCTCTGAGTCTGTGCATAGTATAAAATAAGGGGCTTCTGGCCGGGCGCGGTGGCTCAAGCCTGTAATCCCAGCACTTTGGGAGGCCGAGACGGGCGGATCACGAGGTCAGGAGATCGAGACCATCCTGGCTAACACGGTGAAACCCCGTCTCTACTAAAAATACAAAAAACTAGCCGGGCGAGGTGGTGGCGCCTGTAGTCCCAACTACTTGGGAGGCTGAGGCAGGAGAATGGTGTGAACCCGGGAGGCGGAGCTTGCAGTGAGCTGAGATCCGGTCACTGCATTCCAGCCTGGGTGACAGAGCGAGACTCCATCTCAAAAAAAAAAAAAACAAAAACAAAAACAAAAAACAAACAAACAACAAAAAAAAGAATAAGGGGCTTCTGTCCTGAGCTGAAGGTGGAGGATAAAAGATGGTAGGAATGAAAGGCATGAAAGACATGGCTATCCAGTAGCAACTTGGCTCTCACCTCCCTGTTTCTGACCTTGAAGATGAGATGGGGTTACCCTTCAGGTTTCTCTGCCATGATTTCAGATCACGGGTTTGGCTCTTTCTTCTCCCTCATCAAACTGATTCTATCCCGGATTAGCCATCTTGAGGTCCGCGGGGGAGGAGGAACCAGCAGACCCGGCTTCCCTACTTCTCTTCCCCGATTCCCTCATTTCCCTCAACAAGTAGCCCGCTGTGTTGCTGTTTTCTCTGGTTGCTAAAACTACATTGCTTACTTCTGTCCCACCAACAATCCAGCCAGAGCCTGAGACTGAGGTGAATACAAGAGATGAATTCAGAAACCTCATCCCTGGGATCTTTCACCCGAGTTTTTGAGCCAGTGTCCCACATTGTCCTGGTGCCATTCCCCTCTCAGCAAACACTCTTCATTCATCGCTTTTCCCTTTGGAACTGAAGTCACTAGCTGCTTTAAAATGCCAGCGAGATGTCCAGGCAAAGTGGCATGAGTGAGAGAGAGGAGGCTTCAGAGCTCTTTGGGGGACCAAGAGGAGTGATGGACCACAGGTGCTTCCTGTCAATGCTGCTAAAATAACGAGGGGCAGACGCTTCCGTGGTGGGTCTTCCTGCAGGCACAACTGTTTCCCAACCGCTGTGTCACACACGCTATTGCTACCCCTTCCCAGCCCAACCTGGCCTGGGGCAGCTGCATTTCAAAGAGAGGACTTCCTCTGTTCTTCATTTAGTACCAGCCTTAAATTCTACTACATTCAGAAGGGGAGGCGCCGCTTTCGCTGGGAAAGCTGGGCTGGAGCCGGAGGAACACACAAGGCGGAGATTTCCCAGACCACAGAGTCGCAGTTGTAAAGTTAGAAACCTGGTAGGGAACAGCTGCGGGAGCCTCCTGGGTGGGAAGTGTCCTACCTCCCCAAACCCTGCGGCTGTACTTCCACGGGGCTCCCCGAGGGGGCGCCAGGCCCTGCCTCCACCTTTCTCTGCCTTGTCTTCAGTCGCTCAGTAAATGCCCAGTGTACTCGGTGGGCCAGGCGCTGTGCTGGATCCATTCAAACATAACACACGTGTTTAGTGGAAGGTCAAACATGTAAAGAATTGAAATACAATGAGATGCATATGATGGTAGACTTGAACTAGTGCCCTAGGAGCCAAGTGTTCCTCGAAAGACCCATTCGGATGAAGGGTCCCTCACTAGCCATGACCATTTCCTCTCCTTTGTTTCCCTTATTTCTACCCTAGCCACCACCCGCAGCACCAGTGGCCACCCACTGTCTCCATCCAGTGCCTTCTGCCTCAGAGATTGGGAATGAATGGTGCCCAGACTCTTCCTAGCTGAAGAAATGGGAGGAAGAGTGCCCAGCTGGAGAGATCAAACACCCGTCCCTTCAGTTCACAGCAGAGCCAGGGTTTATGACCAGACCCCTCCCTGCTGCGACCAACCCCATCCCGCCGCCACTGTCGCGTTTACAGCGCCTTTTCAACAGTCCCCATCCCACTCCCCAAAGCTGCCAAATTGGTTTATTTTTACCTACTGGGTTGGAAAAGGGGCAAAGGCTGAGGCTGGGGCAGTTCTGTGGCGCCAGCTGAGGCTTAAATACAATGAGAAAGTCCCACCCTGCCAGCTCTGCCTGAAGAGAACCCAGTAGGAAATAAATAGCGCTGTGTGCCCTGCCTGGATGCCTGGCCTGCATATGTCTGCCTGGACTCCAGCCTGTCACATGAGCCGAGGCAGGTTAAAAAGAGAGCTCGGGTGATCTCCCAGCTCAGGTATCTGTCCTGGCATGAGGAGCTGTGGGGTGACGGTGCCAGCTTTTCTTTACAGGGCCTGGTGGACAGGGAGGCCCAGTGGGCAGGGGCAATTTGGGCCAGGGAGGGAGTGGGCCAGGAAGGGAGCCGGACAGGTGGACTTGGCCCCAGTGCCAGTCCGCCTCCAGCTATCAGCCTCCAGCTCTGGGCACTGGGAAAGGGTGATAACGTTGGTAAGGACACTGTGACTGCCTAACATTAGTAAGGGCAGATGACTGGAAGGGAGAAAAAGCTTGGCAGAAGTTCCAGGACTAAATCTTAATTTGGCCAAAGCCGTTGTTTCCGTCACACCCCACCCCGTGTGCGCATGCACACACACACACCACTGCATATCTTTTTCTTTCCCACAGCTTCGATCCCCTTCATGCATTCCTGCCCCCTCCTCCACCCCTTCCAGTTCAGAATGCTAGCATCTGCCTATCTCCAGCAACACAGACACTTCTCTCTCCTCCCATGCCTCTCTCCTGGGACTCAGGCCTGTGGCTGCTTCTCCTTTCTAGGCCTCAGTTTCCCCTTAGGCAACATGTCTCAGATCCCACTCCCAGGGCCCTCTAGGCAATTTGGGCCAGAAGACAGTGGGAGGCTCCTGGGAGAAGTTTCACTTTTACTGAAGTCCCAGAACTAGGTTAAAGGATTCAGCAAGCTGAAGACCTCCCTGTTCAGATCTCAGTTCCCTGAGATGTTGGGGGACCTTGAGTCAAGAGGCTCATTTGCTCAGACTCTTGGTGAGGAAAGTACCACATATATTGTGGTTGGACCAGTGCAACCCCCAGAACACCTGTTCATGGCAGTGGGTTGGCTGGATGGCAGTGTCTAGGGACCCTGAAGGGACAGAAAACTTGCTCTGTGGGATGATATGGTGCTGTGGAATGGGGACATGGAGGGAACAGGAGCTGTCATAGGCCCCAAGATGCCTGAACTCCAGGAGCCTGAGCTAGAGCGATGGCCATAGCATGGGCAGGCAGGACATACTCGATAGCTCTCAACTAGATAATAGTTGCGTTTTTTTGTTTTGTTTTGCTTGTTTTTTTTTGAGATGGAGTTATGCTCTTGTCGCCCAGGCTGGAGTACAATGGCACAATCTTGTCTCACTGTAACCTCTGCCTCCCGGGTTCAAGGATTATCCTGCCTCAGCCTCCCAACTAGCTGGGATTCAAGTAGTATGCGCTACCACGCCTGGCTAATTTATTTATTTATTTTTTTGTCTGAGACAGAGCCCAGGCTGGAGTGCAGTGGCACGATCTCGGCTCGCTGCAAGCTCTGCCTCCTGGGTTCACACCATTCTCCTGCCTCAGCCTCCGGAGTAGCTGGGACTACAGGCCCCTGCCACCATGCCCGGCTAAATTTTTGTATTTTTAGTAAAGACGGGGTTTCACTGTGTTAGCCAGGATAGTCTCGATATCCTGACCTCATGATCCGCTGGCCTTCGCCTCCCAAAGTGCTGGGATTACAGGCGTGAGCCACTGCGCCCAGCCAATTTTTTGTATTTTTAGTAGAGATGGGGTTTCACCGCGTGGGCCAGGCTGGTCTCGAACTCCTGACCTCAAGTGATCTGCCCACCTCGGCCTCCCGAAGTGCTTTTCAAGAGAGAAACTGTTCCTCCTCTGTAAAAAACCAACTGCAAGTTTGCATATCTAATTGGTCTAGAAAAACACTGGACATATAGGGAGGGAAACCAGTATCATTTGTAATTTCAAGGACTATTCTGGAACTCCAAACTCCATGGAGATTAATCCTAACTTTGGGGACAAATGCCCATTTTCTCTGGTTGGGAAATTTAAGAAACCAAGGTGGAACTGGGCCATATGCAGAAGCATCTGACTTCCTGGAATATGATCAACAAATGTGATTCTGAGCCAAGTTGGGATCAATGCATCAATGTCAAGCAGGCATCTGGGGAGCCCTGACAACATGGAGCTCGACGTGGGGGTCAGAGACATTCCTGAGGGTACTGTGTCTAATCCTCCTCAAGGTGAGATAACTAGGGAGTTGAAAGAAGACACCATTTATAAAATGTGGACAGAGTTTCGGGAAACTACTAAGGGACAGTGAGGTACACCCAGGATAGCCACATGGGGCAGAAAGAAGGGAGCGGTTGCTGGAATCTTTGCAAGCAATAGCTGTGGATAAGGCTGTAGGAGAGGGTGACCTGCCTGACAGAAGCTGTGGCTTTTGGTAGAGGTGGGCAGGCACCGCAACCTCTGGCCAGTGGGGGAGAAACCAGAGGAATAAATGTGCTGGCCTCACCCTAGTGCCAGCTTATCTTACTCCTGTGCCTCCCATTGGCCTAACCTAATTGGAAACCACGTCTGGTTGGCATAGTCAAAAAATGCCATCCTTGGCCAGGCGCAGTGGCTCACACCTGCGGTCCCAGCACTTTGGGAGGCCAAGGCGGGAGAATCACTTGAACCCAGGAGTTCAACACCAGCCTGAGCAACATAGTGAGACCCCATCTCTAAAAAAAAAAAAAAAAAAAAAGAATGTCATCCTCCTGGCACACAGAGCACAGTGTAGAAGAGTGGAGAGTGGATCCAGAGGAGCAAAGAGTATATACAGCAAATCTCTATGATCCTAAGCAGGTAATTTCATCAGCATCAAGAAATGTTTTTTTTTGTTTGTTTGTTTGTTTGTTTGTTTTTTAACGACTGGACTCAGTGGCTCATGCCTGTAATACTAGCACTTTGGGAGGCCGAGGTGGGTGGGTCACGAGGTCAAGAGATCGAGACCATCCTGGCCAACATGGTGAAACCCTGTCTCTACTAAAAATACAAAAATTAACTGGGTTGGCCGGGCGTGGTGGCTCACGCCTGTAATCCCAGCACTTTGGGAGGCCGAGACAGGCGGATCACGAGGTCAGGAGATCGAGACCATCCTGGCTAACACGGTGAAACGTCTCTACTAAAAATACAAAAAAATTAGCCTCCAGGAGGCTGAGGCAGGAGAATGGCGTGAACCTGGGAGGCGGAGCTTGCAGTGAGCCGAGATTGTGCCACTGCACTCTAGCCTGGGGCACAGAGCGAGACTCCGTCTCAAAAAGAAAAAAAAAAAATTAACTGGACATGGTGGTGCGCACCTGTAGTCCCAGCTACTTTAGACTACAGGCACGCGCCACCACACCCAGCTAATTTGTTTGTTTGTTTGTTTTGGCAGATATGGGGTCTCGCTATGTTGCTCATGCTGATTTTGAACTTCTAGCCTCAAGCAATCCTCCCACCTTGGCCTCCCAAAGTGCTGGGATTACAGGTGTCAGCCACTGCACCCACCCGGCAGTAAACAGTTTTTTGAGCACAAATCATGCACAGGCATTTTGCTGTGTACCAAGGATAAGACACAGAAATGGATTTTCAGCAACCTGATAGTCCAGCTGGGACTCAGAAGCAGGAGTGTTCAGGGAAGGCTTCATGGAGGAAGTGGGAATGTGAGATGGGGTGGAGGTGGAGATTGGATGACAGGTGAGTAGAGAGCTGGGAGTGCTTTCCTTCACTGTAGCAGAATATCATTCAGCAACTTGATCCACCCCCAGATCAAGTTTCAGATCTTCCATCCCTGAGATTTTACGTAATAGGCATGGCCAAAGATACCCATCTGACTATGGCCATATGACTCCACATATTACGTCTCACCTCACCTGGGAAGGATCAGTTTGCCTTAATGTCATTCCTGGTGGGTTCTCTGAACCACAGCTTTCTTCCAACTCCAAGAGTGATGTCCTAATTAATCAAGCAATCCATCAATAAAAATTCACCAGCCTCGTAAGTAGAAGGCGCTGGGAACTTGGGCTACACCTCTTCAGAGCACCTCTTCTTCTCAATGAACTCGTATTCTAACAGAACAGAGACGTGTAGAAATGATTAAAATGTGTTTGGTAGGAGGTGTAATGGAGTTATGAGCAAAGTTCTGGGAAAATGCAGTGGAGAGAGTGACTCATTCCTAGAGGTGTTAAAAAAAGGCTTCAGAGGGGTAATATTTGCACTACAACTCCATTAATGAGTAGGACTTGCTAGGCAGAGGAGGGAGTTCCTGGCAGAGAACTTGAAATGTGTGGAAACAGCAAGAAGGTGAGAAAGGATGGTGAAAAATTCGGGGTGGCCAGAGCCTAGGATGGCAGTAATTGAGTCTAGTGGAAAAGCTGTGGGCTGGTTTAAAGGGTTATTATAGCTCCAGTTATGGAGTTCGCCAGTTAAGCAGACAAATAAGGAACCAAAGATGGTCTAACACAAGGGAGGGGCATAATGAGCTTCTTTTTGGAAAGGCAATTTTCTAGGAGGAGATGACACTGCTCGAATACAAGCAATAGGACCTGAGACAGGGATCTGTTCCTCTGCTCCTGTCAGGGCCCCACCCCACATCCCACCTCCTCACCTCCCCATCCCCATCTTTCTCCAGAGAACAGTTGTTATTTGAAATCTGTTACCATCCTGATTTTGCAACCAAAGAACGGGGCCAAATAAATGAGCTTGTTTCCTCTTCTAGGACAATGTGGGTCGAACACCCAGGAGAACATTTCCTCCTCCTCCTGTTTTTACCCCATTCCCAAATTTGACAACCAAGAGAATGGGATGGAACCTTAAGTGGAACAGCCAGTCTGTGGGACTCAGGACCTGCCAATCCTAGAGGAACCAGCCAACCCCAGAGCTTGTCAGTCTCCCCAGGGCTCGTTCCACATTTTGTGGCAATTCCCCTAGGTCTTAGCTGAAAAACACCAAAAAATAGGCCAACTCTTTTCCATTTAATTAGCCATTCCTCCAAGGATGCCAGGTGGAATGAAGTACAGGCAGATGCATGGGGACAAGGAAAGGCGGAAGTAGATGCTAAATGGGGTTCTATGAGTCCAGGATCACCGCTACCAAGACTGCTTCTTACAACAAGGAGCTCAAGAGGCAGACGAAGGGGCTGCAGCCTTTGGGCTTGCAAGCCAAGGGTCTCAGGCACTGGGCACGGAGGGGAGCCGGTATGGCTAGTGAGGAGGCGAGAAGGGTGGGAGCAGGTGCCATGGGAGCAGGTGCCGGGGAAGCTGTGCAGGGTCTCTAGGGCAGGAGGAACCGCTGCTTCCTCTGCAAGGGCGAATGCAGGGTCGCCTGGGGCTCACCCGCCCTAGTCTGGCTCCTGTTTCAGGGCTGTGGGCAGCCAACAGCCCACACCCGCAGCCTTGTGACAGCAGCCAACTGAGGTGCTGGAGTCTATTTTTGGAGCTCTTAAGAGTAGGGGGAACTGCCAGCTGCCTGGGACCAGATGATCTCTGCAATGCCTTCCTTATCTAAAATAGGGTGATGCGTGCTAAGCAAATGCAGGCAGCATTCGGGCAAGGGAGAGAGAAAAAGACCCCTTAGAGCCCTGAGGGTCTCTCACCCTTAGCAGATACCCCCTTAGCGCCGCAGAAAGACCACCGATGTGGAGCAACTACCCCCCCTGGTGGTGAATATCGGGATAAGGTTACACAGGGACAGCTTACTTGGCCCTCACTTGGCCTTGCAATTTCTCCCCCCAAGTCTCCGAAAGGTGACTGGGAGCCTGCGGTGTGAGTCCAGGGCTGATTCCTTTTCTTTACAGCTTCCTTCTCTTTCTCCTATTTGCAGTTATGGTCCCTAGGTAGAGGCTTTCAACTTTATGGATCAACATGGCACAGCGGAGGAAGCATTGGCGCTGTGCCCTGAATCTGAGTTTGAATTTCTTTATTTAAGCCTAGCTGTTTCCATAGCTATAATTTGGAGATGATGCTAGAGGCACTGTCTGCCTCCCAAGGAGGCTGTGAGATCCAATGTGAGCCACTAATCACAGACAAGGGAAGAGGGATGCTTCCTGGTCCCGGGACTCAGTTCCATTGCTGGTTAGGGTGGTCTTTCCTGTCAGAAGCCAGCACCACTGTCATCCATGCCTGGTCCTGAGATACCCCACAAGGCTCAGCTCCTCGTGGCTGCCAGGATTATTTCATTCTGGTCAGGAAGTCACCTTTCCAGCTGCCTAGGCTGATGGCCAGGGGAGGACAGGGTGACATGGTGATTATGGCACTCAGGCTGGAAAGACACAGGGAGGAGTCGTGGGCCTATTTGTTGTTGTTGCCACTTAACAGTCTTATTATTTACATTTATTTTTAGGTATCTTACCGGACATTTCTTTTATGCACTGTGACTCTTTGTCTATCAGAAGCTGGATTTTGTTGGTGGGACACAAGACAGAGAACAAATTCTTGCTCTCTCTAAGGGAGATACTTTGCCCATGCTTGTGACTCTCTTTCCACAGGTCAGTTAGTGGAGCTTTTGCTACAGCTTCTTTTGTTTTCTTTTTGTACTGCTGGCTTAAAAACAAAAATGAACTGAGTTGTCTGAATGGTCTGAAAGGTCAATTCTTCGGGAGCAATGTTGCACTGTGTGTTTTAAAGTTATTTTCGAGAGTTTTGCTAGGTGCACCTCAATGTTTTTATTGTGGCAAAACAGAACATTAAAGTTACCATTTTAATTATTTTTACATGTACAATTCATTGGCATTAAGTACATTAACAATGTTGTGCAACTATCACCATCATCTGTCTCTAGAACTTTTTCATCATCCCCAAAAGAAACTCTGTACTGGGCTGCCGCTATTCAAGAACCATAAAGAAACTATTAGCTTCTTTATGACTTAAGCCACTGCTAATTATCTTTTCAACTGCACATATTCTCTCCTTCTGGTCTCCCTAGACTGGGCACAAGAGTAGTGGGCTACTGTGTTCTGGTCCCTTCTCCGGGAGAATTAATCAGATAATACAGCAGGGAAGGGGGCTGGAGCTTCCTCAATTTCCTATAGTTGCTGAATTCTTTGGCAAGAAGAGTGCCTCCAGGGGTCCTGAATGTCTCTCCTCAAATCAGAACCAGAGCCAACCCATAGCTTAGCCCTGGGCCTGACATATAACAAGCACTTAATAAATATTTGTTTGATAAATGAATCTAGACAGAGAGATTTGCCATCCCTGGGAAAGGAGACTTTATAGCTGCTCATGGTCACAATGAATTGACAAGGGCATGACTTTGGAGTCAGAAAGATCTGGGTTCATGTGCTGGCCTGATTCCTTACTAAGTATGTGGCTCATTTGTTGTTGTTGAGCCACAAAATAGGAATAACAATTCTTACCTTATGATGTGCAGTTTGAATGAGGCAATGTACATGAGGTCCTTTACCTCAGAGTAGTAGAAGCTCAATGATGTTAGTTCTGTCTCCCTTCCATCTACTAGAAGATCTCACAGACGCATCTCCAGAAATGACTTTCTCTTCTCAATGCCAGTTCCTTTTCCCATTGCCTCACTTATTGTCAGTTCCTAACAATGAGAATCCTCCCTATTTTCTGAACTCTAACCTTAGCCCTTTCAAGTTAGGATTCTAATGCTGGTAAAATGTGAAAGGGAAATGATACTTTCTTTGTATTTTGAAATTGAGCCTCCTTGATTTCTATTTCATTGGATGGATTTGTGTTTTCTTTTCTCTTTTCCCTTCTCTCTCTCTCTTTTTTTTTTTTTTTTTTTTGACATAGAGTCTCACTCTGTCACCCAGGCTGGAGTACAGCGGTGCATGGTTTGATCTTGGCTCACTGCAACCTCTGCCTCCTGGGTTCAAGTGATTCTCCCACCTCAGCCTCCCGAGTAGCTGGGATTACAGGTGTGCACCATTACACCCAGCTCATTTTTTTGTATTTTTTGTATTTTTTGGGGGCAGGGACAGAGTCTCACTCTGTTGCCCAGGCTGGAGTGTAGTGGCGCAATCTCAGCTCACTGCAACCTCTGCCTCCCAGGTTCAAGCAATTCTCTGCCTCAGCCTCCCCAGTAGCTAGGACTACAGGTGCGTGCCACTACACCTGGCTAACTTTTGTATATTTAATAAAGACAGGGATTCACTATGTTGACCAGGTTGGTCTTGAACTCCTGGCCTCAACTGATCCGCCTGCCTCAGCCTCCCAAAGTGCTGGGATTACAGGTGTGAGCCACCACGCCTGGCTGTTTTTTTGTATCTTTTAGTAGAGATGGGGTTTCGCCATGTTGACCAGGCTGATCTCAAACTTCTGACCTCAGGTCATCCGCCTCGGCCTCCCAAAGTGCTGGGATTACAGGTGTGAGTCACTGCGCCTGGCTGGATTTGTGTTTTCTTATGCATGTTATGTGTTCCCTTTTTCTCTTCTCGTGCCCTTCCCTTTTTCTCTTCTCGTGCCCTCACCCTCACCACCCACCCCTGCCTCTGATGCATAATCACTGACACAAGCCACTTCTCTCACCCACTAAACTGAAACTATCATGTCTTTTACTATTTCCAAATCCAAGGACTTGGCCACATTCCCCTGGGACAGAGGGCATAGTGCTTGTCATAGGCACTCAAATCTTAATAATAGCCAGGAATTATCATCATTCACAATGCCTCTTTCATCCACCTCTTCCTTCCAATTACTTGGCACATTTGTTTTCACCTCCAAATTCTAAGATAAAGGCATGGAGTAAATTATTTGTGGAAATTGAGCTGGCTAAGGTCTATGCCCTGTTGGATGTATGACTCTGTCTACCATGTGAAGTAGTTGGAAAAGTTAAAACCCAAAGGAAAGTAATGCACTTCAATTTCAAACCAGTAAATATTCACTGGGTGCTATGAATATTCAAGGTTTTGGGGCAAGATGAGCTTATGAAATTTGCAAATCTGATGGCAGAGATTTTAAAATAGTATTTTAGAACAGTCTCTTAACTAATATCCCAGTCACTATGTGTCCCCTCCTCAATCTAATCTACACAGCACTTACAGTTTATATAAATAGTGCTCATGACTTAGGGGTCAAGACTGTGAAGAGTCCCATGTACTCTAGGGAGTTTGGCCCATTTCTCTAGGCTCTGCAGAGCTATTCAAAGATTTTTAAGTCCCCTGGAATCAAATGATCAGATCTGCATTTTAAAAAATTATTGGGGTGATACTGGGAGAATGAATTGGAAAGGGGAAGACCAGAAGCAATCGGGGGCTGGTGCCATAATCCAGATGGAAGCTAGTGAATGTCTGAAGCAGGGCAGTGGCATGGGAATGGAGAGAAGGGAACACTGGGGAGGTGACATTAGCTGGAATTGTAATTGATTATTGGGGGTGAGCGACAGTGAGGAGTCAAGGTTGACTACCAGCTTCAGCCTTTGGCAACCAGATGGAGAGTGGTATCTTCTCTAAGTGTAGGATGAAGGAGTGTGTATATGTGTGTGTGTGGTGTAGATAGAGTCAGTTCTGTAGATACTGAATTTAAGCTGTCTGAAAATAGTAGTGAAAGTCCACTATGGGTATGAGTTTAAGAAAAGTTTTTGGGTTGAATTTGTAGATTTGGGGGTCATGAGTATAGATTAGCTGGTAGTTGAAACCTGGAAAATAGTATAAAATTATTAGTAAAGACAGTCAAGGGAGGAGCCCTGACAAACTTTGACATTTTAGAGGGAAGTAGGGGAGAAGAGCAACTAAAGGAAACTGAGAAGAAGTGGGCAAGGATTTAGAAGTAGAATTCAGAGTGTGAGGTCCTGATAATCTTAAAGGGTCCTGTGCTACAAAGAGGCCCAGGGCAGAGTTTTGAAGGAAGAAGGAAGGGTTGGGGCAAAGTGAAATTCAGCAGAGAGATCTAAACTGAGATGGTGATCTAAGATAAGGAGATCAGAGGAGTGAGTGGCCGAGGCAAAAGCCGAATTTCAGAAGAGTTGAGTGCTCAGAGTTGAAGAAGTGGAGACAGGAAGTACAGTTAAACTGCTCCTGCAGTGAGTACGCTAGGAAACAAACAAGAGGAAACCAGGCAGGCGTCAGGGGGAGGCAGGACTGCGGGCAAGAAATACTTAAAGATGTTACAGATTCAGGGGAAGGTGTCACTTGAGTGGAAATGGAGCAAATGCTGTTCCCTACTCAAAACCATCCCCCTCGCTTGTTGGGCCGGGTGATGTGTCTGTAATCTCAGCACTTTGGGAGGTCAAGGCCGAGGGATCCCTTGAGCCCAGGAGTTTGAGTCCAGCCTAGGCAACCCAGTTGAAGCTTCTTTCTCTAAAAAACAATACCAGAACGAAAAACCCATCCTCTTTTTCCTTCCTTGCGACAAAACCCATACCTGGTTCAGCAGGTCGGTAGCAAAGTGCCAGAGGAAGTTCGGTTCCTCCCCGACCTGGGGGACATTCTGGTTCTTTTGTGCAGCCATTGGTTTAGGAGTGGGCATGTGACCCACTTCTGGCCAATGGGACATTATGGGAAGCCAACTGAAGTTCTCTGGGAAATACTTTTCCCTTGATAAATGAGATAGTTATAGGAGGAAATTTTATTTATTTATTTATTTATTTATTTATTTATTTATTTATTTATTTAAGACAGGGTCTTACTCTATTGCCCAGGCTGGAGTGCAATGGTACAGTCTCACCTCAGTGCGGCCTTGATCACCTGGGTTCAAGCGATCCTCCCACCTCAGCACCCCCCGAGCAGCTGGGATGAGGCACACACTACCACTCCCAGCTAATTTATATATATATATATATATATATATATTTTTTTTTTTTTTTTTTTGAGACGGAGTCTTGCTCTGTCGCCCGGGCTGGAGTGCGGTGGCCAGATCTCAGCTCACTGCAAGCTCCGCCTCCCGGGTTTACGCCATTCTCCTGCCTCAGCCTCCGGAGTAGCTGGGACTACAGGCACCCGCCACCTCGCCCGGCTAGTTTTTTGTATTTTTAGTAGAGACGGGGTTTCACCGTGTTAGCCAGGATGGTCTCGATCTCCTGACCTCGTGATCCGCCCGTCTCGGCCTTCCAAAGTGCTGGGATTACAGGCTTGAGCCACCGTGCCCGGCTATTTTTATATTTTATAGAGACGGGGTCTCTGTATGTTACCCAAGCTGGTCTTGGACTCCTGGCCTCAAGTGATCCTCATGCCTTAGCCTCCCAAGGGGCTGAGATTATAGGAGTGAGCCACTGCACCCAGCCAAGACTTCAATTTTTAAAAAATTTTACTTTTATTTTTTATTTCACCCTTGCCTCTTTTCTTAATCTGTTGAATCATGCCATGTGAAGATGTGATACTTAGAGCTGTTACAGCCGTCTTGCAACAATGAAATGATATGCTAAGTGGGGTGGTGGAGATGTCCTGTCTGCTGAGCATGGCAAAGCAGAGGACGGTCAGACCTGGATCCTTGATGGAGCTTGAGGACTTTGTTGAGCTGCTGAACAACCCAAGATCACCTCCCTTTAGTCTTATTAAGAAACTATTAGCATCTTTATTATTTAAGCCATTGCCAGTTGTCTTTTCAGCTGCATGCATCCTAACTGATAGAGAATGGTTCTCATATTCTGGATCCAAGGTAATTTAGGCTGGTTTTAAAATGAGATTAGGGTACCAGTAAGACTTTTTGAAATGTTGAGGTAAACCATCTTTGATTGTGGTTTCTTCCCTAAAGTAGTACTCAAGGCCATCATTCTTTAAAACAATCCTGATTGTTTAAACAGACCAATGACTTTGCTATGGGTAGTGAAGATTATGGAAGTCAGGACTTTCTGCCTTTTTTGGTTGAAGCCAAGTCAAACCAGCCTTCCAAGCAAGAAACACCCATTAGTCCGCTCCACAGCTTCTCATAATTATTACCATGCCTTATTGTACATTGGGAAGTAAACTCTCCTAAGCATTCCAATTGGCTACATTTTTATTATAGTATGAGATAGAACTTCAGATGTCATGCTTTTCTCTAGAATTTAAGACAGGAACTCTCTAGACTGAGAGTTCAATAGGCTGAGCTGTTGTCTAGAACGTGAGCCTGATGGAAAAGGAGAGATATTTGCAAGGGAGTCATTGCACATGTACTCAGCAATCACAGACTGCTCCTCTCGGGGCTACTGAGTGGGGCACAGGTGACTGGGAATGGAGTATCTGCCCTTGAGAAATTGACAGCCTGGGAGAAAAAAAAGTCCTCAAAAGTGACAAATAAAACCCCAAGTATAACAAGCATCATAAAGGGTTGAAGGTAAGGAGTCTAGTTAGTGAGCTAGTGGAATATTCTAGGTGAGAGAAATCTAGGGCAGTGGCAGGGGAGATGGAAAAGAGGGCAGGATACAGGAGGCCTTGCTGAGATAGAGTCAGCAAGAATTGCCAGCTGATTGGATGTGGGATGTGAGGAGAGGGGTGAATAAAAGGACAAACCTCCTAAAACAACAATGGGGGCGATCTTAACAAATCATTTGTATTGTCTTCTAGGTATGGGGGAGGATAGGAAGAGAAGAAAAACATCATCTAGATCATGGTTCTCAAACTTTCATTTAGCTGAGGAATACCTTCTTCAACAAAGCCATTCACACACAGCCAACGTATTTGGAGTAGGTTTTTCTCCCTCCTCTTTCCTTGTTTAGGAGTTGGGCATGCACCAGGGTAGGATAACAGAAGACAGCAGAATTGTTCTGTGCAATGATTCGGGGAGATTCCATGCAGGGCCAGCTTCATGGGCATGCAAGCCATACAGTTGCACAGGGACCTGCACTTATAAGGACCCTGTGTGGATTTAATACTCACTTGGAATTCTTTTTTTTTTTTTTTTTTTTTTTTTTGAGACAGAGTCTCACTCTGTCACACAGGCTAAACTGTAGTGGTGTGATCTTGGCCACCTCCGGGGTTCACGCCATTCTCCTGCCTCAGCTTCCCAAGTAGCTGGGACTACGGGTGCCCGTCATCACGCCCGGCGATTTTTTTTTTTTTTTTGGTATTTTTAGTACAGACGGGGTTTCACTATGTTAGCCAGGATGGTCTTGATCTCCTGACCTCATGATCCACCTGCCTCGGCCTCCCAAAGTGCTGGGATTACAGGTGTAAGCCACTGCGCCCTGGTTGGAATTCTTAATAATTTCTGAATAAGGTTCTCTGCATGCACTGGGTCCTGCAAAGGAGATAAATGGCCCTGAACAGAGGTAGGGAACTAAAGGACCTTATCTTTTACAGGCTCAGAGATGCCAAGACAGCCAGGGTGGAAATGCATATGAATGACAATGTCCCAATAGTAGTAGTCTATTTCACAGGGTTATTGCTAGTGTTGAATGAGAAAATATGTGGAAAGTGCTTAGAACAGTGCCTGGCACATAGGGAATGCTGTGGAAGTGTTTGATATCATTACTGCTCCCTCCTTGCACTGGTTCGACACCTAACAGCCTGAGGTTGATTATTCGAAGGGTCACAGTGGGCTTTTCTCATTTTCGAGTTTCTAACCTGTCACTTGCCATGCAGCCCCAGGCTTATGATTGTCCTTTGGGGGAAAAAACTCCAACAACAATAATTATCACAATAAATACACAGGTGATATCACATCCTCTCTTGATCCTTAGTGTAGCTAGCTAGTGCTTCAGGGCGTGTCTGTGTGCTTTGTGTGTCTTTGTGTCTGAGAGGGAGTTTTTTTTTTTTTTTTTTTCATTTAATTTTAATTCAATTAATTAGAGGCTGTCTCTGGTGGCTTCATTTTTTTTTCTTTACC
Organism: Piliocolobus tephrosceles; assembly: GCF_002776525.5. Lineage (NCBI taxonomy): Eukaryota > Metazoa > Chordata > Mammalia > Primates > Cercopithecidae > Piliocolobus > Piliocolobus tephrosceles. The sequence goes on from NC_045434.1 coordinate 63,498,281, forward strand.
TGCCTTTTTGGTTCATATAGAGAGGACCCTGAAACCACCTGCTTCCTCCCCCTCCCCTGCTCCTCAGATCCCCAGGGCAGGGAGGGCAGGATCTAAAGGATGACTATGTCCCCATTGTCATCAAGATAATGGCTTCCTCCCCCACTTCCCTCCACTCCCATCTCATTCTCTTGAGCCTGTGGAGTGTTCAACCTTTGTCCTTCGAGTATAACCCTTTACAGGCAGTAAAACATTAAAATACTGGCTCAATACCTCTACGCGAGGCTGTTGTTTTGACCAAAGTCTGAAAGCTGCCCCTCCTACCCCTATTCTAATCTTAGACATTCGCAGCACATTCTTAGTAAGAGAGAACTCTCTCTCATTGTCCTAGGGTTTTAAATCTGCAAGAACTATGCATTTTTTTTTTCCTTAGCAGAAGCAGTTGTACTTTTTCCTGACAAGTTTGCAAGTTCCCCATAAACTTGGAAATTCCTTTCCTTGTTACGGCTCTTGATAGATGTAGAAGAAGCCTAGTCTGGTCCTGTCTTCCCTCCTCACCTGCTGTGGGACTCTGGGAAGTTAGCTTAAATGTTTTTGGGCCTCAGATCACAAAGATTAACTTGACTGGGGACAGGCTGAAGGGTGAAGAGTGTTTGGGAATGATTTATTTTTAGAGGATCTTGGGAGAAAGGCTTTATAAATGTCTCTAAGGTAAGAATAGCCATTTGGGGAGTTATCAACCCACTTAGATTCCCCCTCTTGAAAAAATGAGTTTAATAATTTCCATTGCTAATTTCTATGTCCCCACCCTTTCCTCCAAGCCTGCCTCCACCCTCAGCTGTGGATTGATGGAGTAGATGTGCTCTACTCCCCCTCCCACTGATGCACACATTTCTGGGAGGCCCTATATAAATAGAAGCCAGAGGCAAGGCTGCAGAATTATTATTATCATTACGATGATTGTTACGTTTTCAGCATGAGAAACAGGAAGTGAAACTGACTAAAATGCCCAGTGATACGTGGCTGACTGTGTCCCCTCAGCTGGACCTAAAGGCAAAGAAGAAACCGGCCAAAGAAAATTGTAGCCCCACCACAAGCTTTAACAACTTCTGGTGGTGTGTGGTGTGTGTGTGTGTGTGTGTGTTTGTGTGTTACAGGGAGTGTCTTTAAATAAACAGCTTCTAGAACTTGTGATCTTTCAACCTTATTTTTATGCCCAAGCTTCCTGCTTCATGTGATATCCTCAGGGTTCTTCCTTACTACTTCCTTCCCCATTTCCTAGAGAGAGCTTCTCATGGCTGTCAGAAGATGTTAAAGGAGAAGTCCAGTGATTAATTACTTCTCACTACACATGCCTTATCTGCCCAGGCCAGGTCTGAGCTGTGTGCCTTTCTTGATCACCGGGTCTGTCTCCAGGGCAGACACATTCCCTGGGCCCCCAGGCCTTTCTTCCTTTTCCCTTCGGGGGACCATGTTTTCTCTTCTGCCTCACTGCTTGAGGCTCCATCTGCTTGGTCGATTATTCATGTCCTTTGTCTTTTTCAGGAATCGATTATGGATAAATGGTAGTTAGAAAACAGGGCTTCAGGGCCGATGTAATTATCCCACTTTGACATTTCCATTTTCAGCACCATGGTCTCTGGAAACACTGAAACAGTGAAAATGACCTGATTTTCATACTACCTTGTTAGTTCAACTTCCCAGGGAGAAAAGAGCAGGCAGCTATGTGGGGAGTAAATGAACCAAGTTAGTGTTTCAGAAACACCTCCTCATTTGGACAATATTCTGAAAAAAAAAAAAATGCATAGGGAACAGAAGAGAAAAAGGCATCTGCAGGGGATAGCAAAGAAAGAGAAAGAAAGAGCATTTCAGCTGTGCAGGGCATTGGGCTCATGTTCTGGTCCCTGGGCCCACACCTTTTTTATGGCTCTCATACCAAGATTTTGAGCCAGATTAATAGATTATTGGAATTTTGGGTTGGGAAAAACATAACTGTCTTATTCTCGCTATGATTTTTTCTGAGCCTAGAATAGGAATCCAGCGAAGCCCATCCAGGGGCTGGGATGGAGGATGAGGATCATAACAAGGTAATTGATTGAGGAAGAACAACTCTAGTATGGAGCTTTATATCCCAAACTGCAGCAGTTGTAAGTCTTACTGCCTGCTCAGGAGAACATGGTGGCTGAGAAGACAGGTGTTAGGTCCTAGCTTCCTGCATTCAGATCCCCACTCCAGGCCTTACTTTAAGTTGCTTAAATTCACTGGGCCTCAGTTTCCTCATCTGGGCCCCTGGAAGGATATTAGTAACACCTATCTTGCAGGGTTGTTATGGGGCATTGGTTGAGTCAACATCTGGAATCACAGGCATTGTAGGAACATAATAAGTGCTCACTAAATGAGAGCTATCACCGTGACCTTTTAAATTTGTCTTTCTCTATGTGCCATTCATCATCCTCCATTTCATCCATCCAGCAAAAATACAAATACCATATTCTGTGACAGGCGCTGGTCAAGTCACTAGGGATAGGCACAAAGTTAACAGAATATAAATTTCGTCAGAGGGTTGATCTCCTCCCCAGGTTTCTCTTATTTCTTGATCCGGTTTCTCTTATTTCTTAATTTCTTAATTCTCATATTTCTTAAAGAATTAAACATTAATTCTTAATGTTAAGAGCAGAACATACAATAAGTTTGAACTCAATTTTTGCTGGTCCTTGGTCCTGTTCCTCACCCATTCTCTCCATTTGCTTTTTCTGCTTCCTTGCTCTTTCTTTCCGAATTCTGTAGGAAGATAGGCCCCAGGTGTCTCCGCCAAGGAAGGACCCTGGAATCCTGCCAGGCTCTTCTAGGGCTCCTCTTGGTGAGGGAGCCCTGGGAGGGGCAGATCCTCAGGGAAGCCTGCTGCTCCTCCCACTCAGCAATCCCTCTTGGGCCAGGCTCCCCTTCCCAGGCCCTCAGCTCTCCCACAAGCTCTCTGGGGAAGCTGGAAAAGGGCCACTAGGCCCTGTAATAACCACACTTCTTCATGGTAAACAAGAACCAGATTCCTGGGGAGTGACGCAGGCCGGAGCTCTGTGGCTGAGGCAGCTGTGTGATTACACCAAGACATGAAGAAACACCTCTTGCTCGGCCTTGGCCTGCTTGGGGAAGGCCCACGGGAGAGGCTGCCCACGTGTCCCTCTTTGCTACCCTTCTAGTCATTCTTGGCCTGAATTACAGGGGCCTTGGCACCAATTGGCTCTGCAGACACGAGTGGGCAACCATCAGCCCCCATCTCCCAACCAGACTAGGTTCCTCCATCACCTCTTCTTTTCCAGGATTTTCCCCACCCTCTTCCCTACTCATGTGTCTGACTCCCACCCTTGGCTGTCATCCTGCACTCCCTGTGCCTTCCTTCTTGAGGGAGAATCATGCATGTCCCTCATCAATGCCAGGTGAAACCTTAGGTTCTTGTGCAGAGGCCTTGATCCTGGGCACCCAGGAATGAAGCCTGCCCTGAAGGGGCACTGGCCCACAGGCTGTAAAAGCTGGTCCAGGGCCTTCATCTTCACAATGTGACTTCTGAGTGTAGGATCAGGTCTCCTGGATGTTTAGGCCAAGCACAGTTCTTGCTAGTTCCTAGATGGAAGGTTGAACTGTCTTAAATACTTCTAGGATACACAGAAACTGGGGTGGAGAACTGGGTGGTTGAGGGGTTAGGTGGCCAGGGAGAAATTTTACAAGATGCCCTTTAGGGCTTTTGTATTTTGTACCATGTGAATGTATTAAAAAAATTTTTTTTTTTAAAGAATTCTGTGGTCTTGTAAACCTCTTGTATGTCAGATATAGAGAATTTCTGGCCCCTGTCCTCATGGTGGAAGGGAGAGTGGGATAGCTGCATGGAAAAGGCCCCATTTGGGCCAGACTTCAGGCTTAGAAGGGGCTGACAAAGGCAGGTGGCTGCTTGGGTTTGAGATTTTCTGAGTGTCTGAATGACACAGAATCTTGCATGATGAGGGTTGTGTTGCTGAGTGTGATGGTCCTGGATGGAGGAGGATGGGCCTGAGCTTCTATCCAGGCCTAGAAGGACATTTGACTTTTTGTGTCTATGAATTTGACTACTTAGGTACCTCAGATAAGTGGAATCATATAATATTTGTCTTTTTGTGTCTGGCTTATTTTATTGGCACAATATTTCCGTGGTCAGTCCATGTTATGGCATGTATCAGAATTTCTTTTTTTTTTTTTTTGAGATGGAGTCATATATATCTATATCTATATCTATATCTGTTTCATTCTTTTTGGTATATCCCCAGAAGTGGAATTGCTAAATCATATGGTAATTCTATGTTTAATTTTTTGAGGACCGGCCATACTATTTCCACAATGGCTGCACCATTTTGCATTCTCACCGGCAGTGCACGAGGGTTCCAATTTCTCCACATTTTAGCTAACACTCATTTTCTGGGTTTGTTTTTATTTTAGTAATAGCCATTCTAATGGGGATAGCCTTAAGAAGGTTTAAGCGTTGTGCCCTGGGGCTCAGAAACGGGAGAGATATATGCAGGAAGTTCTCACTGAGAAGGTGACATTTGACCTGGACCTCTAAGGATGGGCAAGAATTCTCCAGGTGGAGGAGTAAAACCACACAGGAGAAAGGCTTAATGAAAAGAGGAACGAAGAGAGACAAGAAACTGCATGGCCTGTTTAGAGGCAGCAGATGGTTAGCACCAGCAAGAAGATACGGTTTGTAGGGGAGGGTGTCAAGATGTAAGGTAAGAGGCAGATTTAAGGGCTAGAAATTCCTCTCAGGCTTTGGACTTTGGTCAATAGGGAGCTATTGGCAATGTATGTGAAAGTGTTGTGCAAACTTCAACACACTCTATAAATATAAGAATGTAGAATAAAAAGGAGAGAAACGTTTTTAAAGAGATGAAGTATGACAGGGCACGGTGTCTCATGCCTGTAATCCCAGCACTTTGGGAGGCCGAGGCAGGCAGATCATTTGAGGTCAGGAATTCGAGACCAGCCTGGCCAACATGGTGAAACCCTGTCTGTACTAAAAATATGAAAATTAGCCTGATGTGGTGGCATGCGCCTGTAGTCCCAGTTACTTGGGAGGCTGAGGCACAAGATAGAGAATCACTTGAACCCAGGAGGCGGAAGTTGCAGTGAGCTGAGATCATGCCACCGCACTCCAGCCTGGGCAACAGAGCAAGACTCAGTCTCAAAAAAGAAACAAAAGTACTAAGATCAATGCACAATGCCTATTGTGTATTACACAATATGGAAGTAGTGTCTGGCATCCATCTAGGAGAATCCTGGGTACCCATGGCGCTAGCACTGCCCCATTCCCTCCCTGTCAGCTTCCAAATACAAGGCTAACCAAATAGCACAAAGGGCCTGCCCCTGTTGACCTCTCTGGGTCAGGAGGGGCTCCTGTTGTCCATTAGGTGGGAGAATCATGAGGCCATCATGATTCCTTGCAGCCTCAACCTTTTAGGCTCAAGCAATCCTCCCACCTCAGTCACCTGAGTAGCTGGGACTACAGGCTCCTGCCACCATCCTCAGCAATTTTTTTTTTTTTTTTTTAGAAACAAAGGCTTGCTGTTTTGCCCAGGCTGGTCTTGAACTTCTGGTCTCAAGTGATCCTCCTGCCTTGGCCTCCCAAAGTGCCAGGATAATAAGCATGAGTCACTGCACCCAGCCTCTTGTGGTACAATAAATGTGCACCAGAAGTTCTGAGAGCCTAGTTTTTCTTTTACTGTTCTTTTTCTTTCTTTTCTTTTCTTTTCTTTTCTTTTTTTTTTTTTTTTGAGATGGAGTCTCGCTCTGTCACCAGGGCTGAAGTGCAATGGTGTGATCTCCACTCACTGCAACCTCCGCCTCCTGGGTTCAAGTGATTTTTCCTGCCTCAGCCTCCCTAGTAGCTGAGACTATAGGCGCACACCACCACACTTGGCTAATTTTTGTATGTTTTGTAGAGACAGGTTTTTGCCATGTTGGCCAGGCTGGCCTCAAACTCCTGACCTCAAGTGATCCACCTGCTTCAGCCTCCCAAAGTGCTGGGATTACAGGTGTGAGCCACCGTACCTGGGTTGAGAGCCTAGTTTTAAAAGTCACACACCTACCTGTCTATATGATGGTGTAGAGATGGTCTTTGGAGGAAAGGTGCAGATCTATCTGTACATATCCCTTTTGTCTCTACAATGTTGTAGTTTTCACCGCTTCATAAGAAATGTGGGAGGAAAAATTAGGTCCTACTTTGATCTGTCATGGAATGAGCAAAAACAAAACAAAATATAGTGTATATACATAGTGTGTGTATATATGGTGTGTATATATATATACACACTATATTTTGTTTTGTTTTTGCTCATATGGAGTGTGTGTATATATAGTGTATATATATAATGTGTTTATATATGTATATACGATACACATATACTACATAAATGATATCACATATACCTCAAATATTTAGGTACTTCCTCAAAAGTTTACAAATGCTAAGATTCCAAACCCATTAATGCTCAAAAGACTCTATTCATTGCCTTTAACTGTCTATCTTAGTGGTAGGAACAGTCTCTGGAAGCTCTGAGTCAGTTGCACTTGCAGACTGTCTCCTTCTCCTGAGCCATGCACACAGGCTGAGATGGCTTCCCCAGGTCAGCCTGGCAGGTGTCAGGGAGCTGGACCACTTTCAAGAGCATTTAGGAACATAGGCTCTGACACATGTGGAAACATGTCTTCCCCATCTAGTTGTGTGATGACTGGCCAGTTATTTAACCTTTCTGAGCCACAGTGTTTTCAGTGATCAAAATGCCAGAAATACTACTCCTTAGAGCATTGTTGAGAGGATTGAATGAGATGGTTACTATGAAAGTACCTGCTGCATAGTAACTGCTCACATTTATAGAGGCCAAGTACTATGTGTCTGAAACCATTGAAAATGTTACCCTGTATTTAATCTAGGGAATATTATTTAATCCTTCATTATACAAACAGTACAATGAAGTGCAGTTAAGTAAAGTAGTGAGTGATGGGGTGGGATTGGAAACCAGAATTTGATTCCACCATGCTCTGCTGCCTTAAAGTTACGTTCTCATGTGGAGCTATGGCTCATTATACCCTTAGGAAATCTCTACCCATTTCACATACACATGTGTGTATCTCTCCCCTACCTTTTCTACCTTTCCACTTCCATTTACTTATCTTAAGCAAGGGAGAAAATTCCAGGCATCACCAGGTCACCAGGTAAGAAGATAATGATCCTTTTCGTTGAGCCATCTTGATTGTGTTCCTAGATAGCTCCCCCTTTCCTTTCCTCCTTTCCCAATCATTATCCAGGCTGTTACTCATCTAAGTAGCAACTGATATGCCAGATATAAGCTAGGTTGGAGGGCAATGCTTTTAATACAAGGACAACAGCCTTGGAAGCCTTCTTGAATACGGCTGGATATTTGCCTCTCTTCCCTACATTTCCCATTGTAAACCGTGGATTTAGCATTAGGCATCCTGGCCGGGTGCAGTGGCTCACTCCTGTAATCCCAGCACTTTGGGAGACCAAGACAGGTGGATCACCTGAGGTCAGGAGTTCCAGAGCAGCCTGATCAACATGGTGAAACCCCGTCTCTACTAAAAATACAAAAATTAGCCAGGCGTAGTGGCAGGTGCCTGTAATCCCAGCTACTCGGGAGGCTGAGGCCGGAGAATTGCTTGAACTCAGGAGGCAGAGGTCGCAGTGAGCCAAGATTGCACCACTGCACTCCAGCCTGGGCAACAAAGCAATACTCTGTCTAAAAAAAAAAAAAAAAAAAAAAAAAAAAAAAAAAAAAAAAAAAGACTTAGGCATACTGTAGTCCTAATTACTCTCATTTGTAGTCCCTTTGGACCATATTATGTCTGTTGATGTGCAGAGGTGAAGTTTCTGTTCCCCTTTGGTAATTCCTTCTTTCTCTTTCTATTCTCATTCTTTGCCACTGCCCCAGCTGTTCCCTTCCATGGCATTAAACTATCAAAGGATGAAGTGCAGATGAGGGCACCGAGGGCGTTGTGGGTGGGGAAGCATTTTTCCCCTCTGGGATGTCTTAAATAGGGCATTACCAATGGCACTTGCTTTGGGTAGAATTCCTTTCTGTGAGGCAGCCGTTAGCATCTTCAGAAAGAGCTAAGATAGAAGGGATGATAGAGACCATCCTGACCAATATTTTGAGGTCATTTTCTGGGCCAGAAATTTTTGTGAATAATGAGTCTTATGTATACATATCTGTCACTTTTGTTTTGGGGGAATTTCTCATTTTATCACAGAAATACTAGCCTATGACAGGAAGACTATTTCTTTCTGGCTCTGAGCCATTTTTCTTTCCAAGGGTGGGTTTTAGTGGACAGAGCTTCTTCTGTAAATCATGCTCCTTCTTGCAATATTTTGTTTGTGGTAGTAGCAGTGGATACAAAGGCTGCTTTATCTGTGTTCACGCGCAGACCCGCCAGCCTGTGGATGATCCTCTCTCATCAAGAGAGTGTTAGCTGAAAATTTCCAGGAAATCCACCTCCATAAATTTCCACCCTCTGTCACTCATTCATAATGCCACGTCATAGTAAAACAGGAAACTTAAACTCCCTGATGGTGTGAAGGCTGGGTGGGGGAATCTTGAAGAAAAAGATTGTCACAATGTATCCTATCATATAACCCAGTCATGCAAATTAACATAGACCTATACTCTGTAACAATTAGGCCAAGATGGAAGGAAATTGAGGTGTGAAAAATTTATGTTGCTCTAAAATGGAAAGAATAGCCCATACCTCTTCAGGCAATTCCCGCCCAGAAATAGCAGATACCGTATTTCTGACATTAAGAAGGATATGTGAGTGTATGTCTGCTCAGGATCTACAGTAAGGACTGTGAGCCTGGACTTTGGGTCAGAAAGACTTGGGTCCTGTCCTTTGCTAGTGGAATGACTCTGGGAAAGTTCTTTAATTTCTCTGGGACTCAGTTTTCTTGTTTAGACAACAGATAAGTGAGGATAACAGTGCAGACCTCATAGGGCTGTATAAAAGTAGGATAAGGTTTGGCTGTGAATGACAGAGAACCTAGACCATCAGTCACTTCAACAAGAAGGCCATTTATCGATCTTTCATATAAAAGTCTGGATAGGTGGTTCAGTGCTGATATGATGGATCTAGGCTCACCAGGATACAGACTCCTTCTGTCCTTTTGTTCTGTCTTCCTCAACCTGTAACCTCCACTTCACAATCCAAGATGGCTCCAGCTGTGAAATTTTTATTCCAGCCAGTAGGAAAGAAAAAAGAGAAGGAGAAGAAGAAGGACCTACCTCTTTCCATAAACCACTTCCATTTACAAGTCATTGGTTATAACTTAATCTTATGAAGGTAACCAGCTGTAATGGAGGCTGGGCAAGTGGGAAATGTAATTTTTATTCCAGGCAGTCTTGTGCTTAGCTAAATATGGGGGTCTCTTTACTGTCAAAGACAGGGAAAAAAGGTATTAGCCCATCCAACTAGCAATCTCGGCCACGGATTGTCATGAGATTTAAATGAGACAATGCAGGTAGAGGGATGAGCACAGTGTTGGGCACTCAGGAAGCACTCAACAAACATTGTCATCATCATCATCATCAGCAGCAGCAGCATCAGCATCATCATAAGAAGGTGAGGAATACTTTGAAACTATGACAAGGCACTTTCTTATTTTAACCTGGTCTTGCTGCTAAAGCCACCCTTGGCCACCTCCCTTTTAAGATGATTTGAGTTTCATCTTTTATGATACATTTGAACATGCCTTCATGAAATAAAACTATATAAAAAGGAAAGCAAGGGAAAGGTGAACATAGGACCCAGGATGATGGGGTCTTGGGCCAGGGAAACAGAGGAGTTGGGGGAGTGTGGGTGGAGGAATCATCTAGTTAGGTGTACATTATTGTTGAAGTTCTAGTTTTTATTTTGGGTAATGGATTCACAGGTGCTTACTGCATTATTAAAAAGAATTATTAACTAACAATAAAAGTGGAGCTGCATGGATCAATGATCCAATGATGAGAGCGGGTCATGAATCAAGGATTATAATTAATCCATTTCTATGTACCTGAGGTCCTTAAATTGTCTTTGTGTGTACTATATTGTATGTCATATGTGTTTGCATATTAATAGTAGACAAAAATAGGACTTTCTATTTGCATAGACTTTCAAGTTTTGAAGCGCTTTTACACATCCATAAAAACTGTTTATTAAGTAGTTCATTACAGATGGCTGAGAGCCTGGTGTTACACAAATAGGACTTTGTACTGCTTCCTGTGGGTATTTTATTTTATCCTTGCACAAGCCCTACAAAGTAGGCAAGGCAGATGTTATTGTCACTGTTTTATAGATGAGAAGGAAGGAACTGTGGGAGCAAGGGGCTTTCATGAGGTTACATAGCGAGACGGTATCAGAATGGAACTTAAGACTCAAGATCTCTTGTCCAGTGCTTCTGCATTTAGCACATCTCACTCCTCAATTATTCATCCACTAGGCATTTATTCTGTTACACAGCACGCTGTGCTTATGTGTTGTGTTCATATATGTGTGTGTTTTCTAGTGCTGTGTGCACAGTTCATATAATCTCTATCCACTATGTATGTACCCTCAGAGTCCCTGTGTGCCCCCTAGGCCTATTTGGCTCTTGCAACTTCGGGAGGACTCTCAGGTGGGAATTCAGTTGTCCTATTATTCCTAGGTCATAGGGCTTCACCATCTCCCCAGAGCTCCAGCTTGGTAGGAAAGTGGCTTTGATATCAGGAACAGATCCGTAGGCTGTGGGCACAGAGCAGAGGAGCAAGCCAACAATGTCCAAATAATGGTGATATTTAATATTTCATGATAATTTATAGTTTATGCTTTAGGATGTGTTCTCATAATTACTATTTCATTTTGTTCTCTCTCAGCCCTGAAAGTAGATTTTATTGTTTTTCTCTATTCTTTTTCAGATACTGAGAGATGTTACATGTCTTGCTCAAGGTAACCCAGCTGGAGGACAGCCTTGGCTTCAGCTCATTTGTCTCTAGATCCTGTCATCTTACCGCTGTGCCTTGCTGCCTGCGAAAAGGCAGAAAGAAGTTACTCTCTTTCTAGCTTTGTGGAGAAAAACAGGTGATACCTCAACACCAAGCCATAGGGAGCCTCCAGTGACTCTGCAAAGAGAAAAAAGACCAACTCAGATTCCAGAGCAGCCCCAGACCAGAGCCTGAGCAATTGCAGCCTTCCACCTTCCCACCCCTGCGTTCCTCTTGTCCTTGGGCATCTCCTGTGTGTGCTTCTGGGAGATGACAGCAGTGCTATAGAAGTGTTGGAGTGAAGGTGTTTTCCCATCCCCTTGGCCTTAGGTAGTGTCTTTGTCTTTGAAGAGTCAAGGGAATCCGGGGAGCTGTCTAACCATATCTATCCTGTAGACTCAGGAGGAAGCTGCTAGCTGCTACAGACAGAAGAGAATCCCTGTGCTTCGGGCTCCTAGGAAGGTGTCTACCATACTCTCTGTGCCACTGGTATCTGTCTTCTTCCCCACCAGATTAACACCATCCACTGCTGCAGGGCTCAGCATGGCACCTTGTACATGGAGCTAAGCAGATGCTGCTTGAGAAGGGCAAATGTTCCTGTCCGGGAAACCATGTCTCTCCTTGGTCTACAGAGCCCTGCCTGCCCCAGGAAAGGATAGCGTTGGGAGGGTAAGTCCCGCCCCTCACTCCTCCCCCTCATTCCTGCCTCCACAAGCATCTTCTGAGAAAGGCGAATAAGGGAAGAGACATTGGCACTTGTGCCTTACCTACCTAAGTTCTATCCCCAAGGGCCCCTTCCGGAGGTGCTGTCTTCTTTCTGGAGTTTTGGGGGACCTATCAGGGGGAATGTGTGGCCATAGGTCAAGCCTCATTCTCTAACTGGCCTTACCAAGACTTAAGCTGAGGTTTTGTGTTCACCTGTCTGGGTCGCCTGCCATTTCTCAACTGTTTGTCAGTCAGAAGTGGGAGGAGGTCAGCAGGGATGCACTTGGTCATCTTGAACCCCATCAGAATGTGTGTGGAGGCCTCCTGGCAGCTTCTATGCAGGGTCCAGCTAGATCCCTGGGCTTTTCCTGAGATACCCGGGGCTAACCCATTTCTTACGGATTAATTTTTCCACATCAGAAATCAGAAGCTATTCCCTAGGGCCTCCCCTTCAGTTTCATTATCTCCTCTGACTCTGCCCACAACCTTTGAAAAACTCTCGCTGTTCTTCCCACGAAGAGAGAGGTGCAAGGCTTGTTCAGCCTCACGCAGCCAATCCGTGGCAAAGGATGGCGGGAATTCAGGCGGCCCAAATCTCAACCCATCCTCTTGCCATTTAGCTTATTTACATGAAAACATGTTCAAAGGTATAATTAGTAAAGTGCTTCTGACACAGTAATACGTCTTTACTGAAAAACAATACATTAATGAGAAAAGAGATGCAAAAAACCTCAGAGGAAAATGTTGAAGTTAGGGAAATATTTAATACACCTGCCTTTGGCTCACACCTTTTCCTGGGACGATTCCAGCTCCCCCGCGAGGTCTCATCTAGCTGGACACCTACGAGCCATCCCTCTCCTTGGAAATACACCCTTCTTCCAATTCGCTGACGCTGAGGCCCAGACAATTGGAGAGGAGTGGATTTTCCATCTGAATTAAGCAGCTCCTTTGACACGCCTCCCCTCTCCCTTTGCATGGCCTTGGTTAAGAACTAGGATTTCTTCGTCCTCTCTCCCTGTCCCCCAGGCAGTAGCCCCCAGCCTCCTCCGCCGTCCTCCCAGCTCCCGGCACCGTGCGTCCTCCCCTTTAAGGACCGCCCCTCCCCCACACCCCGCCTCCCCAGGCCACACCCCCCCACCCCTCCCCTTTAAGGACCGGCCCCGGACGCAGACGAGGCTGTGACGCGGCCGCCGGCCCGGGGCTGGGTACATTGTCGCGCGGCCGCTTCCCCCCGGCCGGGCCCCCGCCGCCCCGCGGTCCCCAGAGCGCCAGGCCCCCGGGGGGAGGGAGGGAGGGAGGGCGCCGGGCCGGTGGGCGCCAGCGGCGCGCGGCGGGACCCACGGAGGCCCGCGACCCGCGGAGCCTGGAGCCGGGCCGGGTCGGGGAAGCCGGCTCCAGCTCGGAGCGAACTTCGCAGCCGGTCGGGGGGCGGCGGGGAGGGGGCCCGGAGCCGGAGGAGGGGGCGGCCGCGGGCACCCTCGCCCGTGTCCCCGCGCCCCCGGGCACCATGCTGTCCAACTCCCAGGGCCAGAGCCCGCCGGTGCCCTTCCCCGCCCCGGCCCCGCAGCCGCAGCCCCCCGCCCCTGCCCCGCCGCACCCCCCGGCGCAGGCGCCGCCGCCGCCGCCCCCGCAGCAGTTCCCGCAGTTCCATGTCAAGTCCGGCCTGCAGATCAAGAAGAACGCCATCATCGATGACTACAAGGTCACCAGCCAGGTCCTGGGGCTGGGCATCAACGGGAAAGTTTTGCAGATCTTCAACAAGAGGACCCAGGAGAAATTCGCCCTCAAAGTAGGTCTGGGGCCCGGGGAGGGGAGGCGGGGTCGGCCCCGGGCCCTGGAGCTCCCCAGCGTCTGGTGCCTGCCCCGGCCTGGGTCGCGGCGCGGGGCGGAGGGATGGCCGCGGCGGGGCGGGGCGGCCGGGCGGGGGTGCCGAGTGCGGGGCAGGCGGCGGGTCCCAGCGCCCTCGCCACCCTGACCGCTTCCGGCCGCTCCCGGGCGGGAGCCCTGGAACCCGCTCTGGGGACTTAGGGGACCCTGCCATTTTGGGGTTTGAGCGGAATCCAGCCGAGTCGGAACGGTTGGCCTCGGGACTTCTGCTAATTTCACTCCATCTCAAGGAAGTGATTTTGGGGGGGGGGTGGTTCCCCGTTCTCTCCTCCCTCCTTTTTCTCTCTCTGCGGGCACAAAAGGCCCATTACTCATTGAGCCGGTTGGTCGGTTGGTTTGGAGAAGTCGGATCGCAGAGGTTTATTTAGCCTCACTCCTTATTTGGGAGCCGGAATGTGTGATTTCACTTCCCCGAGCCTCGCGAGGGCATCCGGGCCGGCTGGGAGCGCCAGCCAGGAGATGTGCTGAGGCCGGGTCCTGGGCGTCCCCCGGCTGCGGGGGCGGGATTGTTTGGATCCCGGAGCTGGCCCCCCCCACCCCCCGCGCGGGGCGGCTCCGGGTAGAGGCCGGCGGTGTCCGCGGCCCGGCCGATCATTGTGAACTGAGTCTGTAACCCGCGGCCGGATCCGTGCTGATTCCGCCTCCCGGAGAGGGCCACTTGCTGTCCTGGACTCGCGCGGTGATGGGCAGTCTGAGGAAACATTATCCTTGAGCCAGGGAAGCCCATCCCTTTTCTTTCTTTAAGGGGTGTGGTGGTGGGGAGAATAAGGATTCAAGTGAGAATATCGACTTCAGAAGTTAAACAGAATGGAGTGGGAGGTCTCTGGAGATGGGTGGGTCCCCAGCGAAGTGTGAGCCGGTCTTGCAGGGTCACCAACAAGGTTTTCCTCTCACAGGGGTTTCAGGTCAAACCAATCTCTAAAGGTGACATTTCAGGTTTGTTTCCCCTGGGGTGTCTCAATGATTGGAGGAGGAGAAAAATACTTCCTGTGTTGTATTTTTCTCTTCCCCATCAGCCCCCATAGCGAGCTGTATTTCAGTTATCAAATACAAAACTCAGAAATGAGGTATGGGTGGAACTATTGGAATATACAATCAGACGTTTTGAAAAACACCAGTACTTCAAAGTTGTACAGAGCAAGCATGTTCCATTTCTGGATTTTAAGGCCTCTAGAATTATTTTCCTGCTGCTCTCATACTCAACCCTGTCAGAGTTCTGTGGTTTCTGCTGTAAGTTCTTGTGGGATCTCGGTTGTTGTTTAGTGTTGGCTGTTGGAGAGGGGATAAGTATCTTCAACACTTCAATATTTGTACCTTAGACTTCTCTTTCCCTACTCATAACTGAAGGGAAAGGAGGAGGAGAAATTGTTTGGATTGACCATTCACCCAACTCCATGACCTTGGGGACTGGAGTTGGGTGAATACAGTTTGACCACAATTAACCTGTATCACTGAGGAAGTGGCAGACGGTCTTTACAGGAGCGTTTGCTGTCCCCTCTGAGACACCATCTGCCTTCACCCATTAGTAGTTTGGGGACACTGGCTGCTCATTTTCTTGGATATTTGGAATATTATGGAAAGACTTCAGAACAAAAGCTCCCAGCTTCTGCTCTGTATTCTGTGTAATAGACACATGCACAAAATCATCCTGTGAAATGCTTTTGAGTGGCAATTCAGATTTCTCTTGTAACTAATGGGATAAAGGTTTAGATATTTTTCTACTTTGAATAGTTTTGGAAGGAAAAATCCAGCATTGTGTTAAATAACGCTTATAGTTTATCCCTCTCAGGTTAGAAGTGGGTGAAGAGTGAAGTCAGTCTGTTTTGACAGGCAACCTGCTCCCAGATCTTTTAAGTTGACTCAACTGTTAAATTGTGGATTTCCCACACACGTCTTTGTGTTAAAACTTAATAATGGAGGAATAAAGGAGAGACAAGGCATTTGGAGTCTGACAGCAGTGTTAACAGCACTTCCATATCCAAATACTGGCTGAGACATGATTACAGCTGTAGAGGGAATCTGGTTCAAAGAACCCTGTTCTAGAGACACATACCAAAGAGATTTCTAGATCTTGAATTTTGATTAACCTCAGATGCTGAGTAGTGAAATGATTTTCAAAACCAGAAGTCTCATAATTATAAAGCAGGAGAGGAAGATGGAGTGGGGCAGGAGGGATTACCCCCTTGGGAAGGTGCCTGAGAAAAGGGGAGGAGACCTCTATTCTGCAGTGTGCGGAGGGCAATGCTGGGGGCTAGGGCAGAGCTGGAGGGCAGCAGCCCAGCCTCTGCTGGGGTTCAGAAGTCTCCTATGTTGCAGCTCTGAGAGTTGATGGCAGCTGGCAGGTGCTTAGATGCTCTTCTCCTAGCCTATAGTCTGGTGACCTCTTAGCCCTGTTAAGTGAAATCAGCATTTGAAAAACAGTCCCAGCTCACCCTGCTGCTTCTCTCCCTCCACCTCAGAGAGCTCCCATTTAAATGCTTTTGGTGGGTGCTTTGACCTTACCTCACCATCTCTCCTGGCTGCTTTTGCTAAGTTCTGAGTCATGCTTCCAGTCAGAGTTGCAAGGGACTTGAGAGGTCATTTTGTCCAGCCCCCATCTTTTGCAGAAGCGAAAACCAAGGCCTAGAGTGAGGGAGTGACTTGCTCAAGGTACCATAGCCATTCACTTGGCAGAGACAGGATTGGAACCCAGGTTACCTGACTCCCAGACTCAGGCTTCTTGCCACTTACTTCCTAACTGAGCCACAGGCTCAGGGACATGGCCAGCTGCTGCTCCAGGGTGCCGCCAGCCTGAGGAGCTGTTCTGTCACCTCAGGCCCTGATGGACAGGAGGGGAGGTCAGCGAAGGGGGATGGATGGGTATTTGCCCCCCTGCCCCCTCCGCCCGGAGCACAGTCCCCAAAGTTGGAGGGGAACTTCAACAGTAGCTCTATGCATCTTTTTAACCACTCCCTCCCCTTTTTAAGAGAGTATTTGATAGACACCTTACTTATTGTTTTTTGTACAAGAACATGGGAATTCTATTATTTCTTTGATAAGGACACCTAGTCTCAACCCACTTGTGTATTAATTAGTTGTATTCCCCGGGAGGGTCCCTCAGCTGCTTGCTACTTCACTGTGTAATGGTGACCCTTAGGTGTTAGCTCAGCAAATTTAATTAAAAACCGTATCGTTGTTCTTTGCCGTGCAACTCTGATTAGGTGAGGTATGTTGCTGCTTTATAGAATGTTGTCGTAACTTATCTCTGTGTATCTTTCCATTGCGTGGATTAGAGAAAACAAGGTCCTGTAGTTTCTTTTCCTTTCCTTTCTCCAGCAGTCCTCTCTCCCTACGTCATCGTGGAAGTGCCACTGCGATGTGGCTTCCTTTGTTCTGGTGAAGGGGAGATGATTAGAGCCTCTCATGATTGTTCTGGATGCTGTTGGAGGGAAATGCCAGAGCTCCCACATCCTCACAGTACAGGCACCATCTCCTTTCCAGCACACCTCATACTGTGTACCTGTGGAGGGCAAGACGGGTAGTGTGGCTAGGTGAGAGGCAGTGTCCCAAACTGGAGTTTGCTGGAGGAGTCACAAGGTTAGGAAAATTTCATTGACCAAGCCAGCCTCTTTTATATGCAATGTGGTTACAGATAGGTAACAATTTGCTGAGTATCTGTCATAAGCTTAGTTGCGTGGAGGATACACATGTAAAAACTGGCCTGTAAAATTTTGAGTCAAGAAACCTATTTAGAGAAGATGAAATTAACACAGGTTAGGGCTGCACTGTCCAATTTGGTTGCCACTACCCTCACATGACTAATTAAATTAAAATTAATTAACATGAATGGATTAAACTAAATTAAATTTGAAAAATCAGTTGCTAGCCACACTTCAAGTGTTCAGTAAACATGTAGCTAATGGCTATTGAATTGAACAGTGCAGAAGAACATTTTCATA
Source organism: Piliocolobus tephrosceles (assembly GCF_002776525.5). Classification (NCBI taxonomy): domain Eukaryota; kingdom Metazoa; phylum Chordata; class Mammalia; order Primates; family Cercopithecidae; genus Piliocolobus; species Piliocolobus tephrosceles. The sequence continues at coordinate 63,515,820 of NC_045434.1, forward strand.
CTTGTAGAAAGTTCTCCTAGACTTTGCTGGTCTGGGAGCTAAATCATGTGGCTGGGAATAGAGGAGCTTTGAAAGAGGGGAATCTGGTGACTCTGGGAGTTAAGGGAGGCTCCAGCTGGGGTCAGTGGGACATGGCTGTGCCTCTGAGGAGTAATCAAGTCTGTGAGAGGTGTGGTGATGTTGGCCTGGCTAGAACTGAGGAGAGGAACAGGAGGTCAGAGTGGTCAGGGGTTGGTGGCTCGAAATTGAAGCTAACTCGTCTTGTGTCAAAGCAGGCTTTAGAGTTTTTGAGGGGCATGAAGGTGTCAAAAAGGTTAGGAATCATTGAGGTTGGGCCTGTGGAATTATGAGGGAAGCGTCAGGTTTCTGGTTTCAGAGATCCTGTCCTTCCTGGCCCTAGCCCTGAACCCTGGCTCCTGCAGCAGGGCTCTTGGTGTTCACTGAGGCAGGTTCGAAGCCGGGTTGGCTCATTGTCCTTTTTCACTTGTGAGTTCTGGGCTTTGACTGAGCTTGGAGACCATCTCCAGCTAAGATATGGGATCAGTGACTGAGAGGAAGGGAGAGAAAAGCAGTCCCTGGGCCTTAGGGCCAAATATTGGTGGGTGTCTAGGAAACAAAAGAACCCCTTTGTGGGAGGAGGAAGGTATTGGGACCTGTGACATTTCTACTACTTAGGACCTGAGGGATTGGGCCATCCACAGTTGATGATTTTTCTTATGAAGCAAGTACAAGGGATTGAGAGGAGGGCCTGGAAGAGTCCAGCCTCAGAATTGCTGGAGGCAAACTTAATCCTTGGGCTAGGGGAGGGGCCAAAGCTCCCGTTACCCAGAGCCCAGGAGTGTGCTGAGTGGGTGCCAAGAGGAATGTCAGCCAAGATGGGGAAGAGCAGGGCATAGTTGTCTGCATCTGAGCCACTGCCCAGTTCCCAAGCAGCCTTGCCATGCTCTGAGCCGGGGTTCTTCCTGGTGGCGTGATGTCTGTGGTGCAGGATTCACTCTATTCTCCTACCTTTCCTCTACTTCAGGCCCTGCCAAAGGTCATATGAGGTCTCTTTTCCCCCTCTTTCCCCTGCACTGTATCTTTCCAGATGGTTCTGTGTCCTGGAGGGAGGTGGATGGGCAGAGAAGAGTTGTTTTTTGCAGGGACTGCAGCTTTTCTTGGTAATGGTTTGAGGCCCAGTGGCAAAGCGACCCACACTTCATAGTAACTTAGAACCCACACTCCCTCGTCATCTTTCTTGACTCCTTGCACATCACTGAGGAAGAAGCTGGGCCAGTGCAGAAAGGTTCAGTGGCATGTCCAAGGTCTTACATGGTGTTGGCATCCGAGCCACATCTTGAAACCTCTGGTTCCTTGGGACCTGCTCTTGGTCTGGGCTCCTTTGGTTTTTGGTTGGTTGCAGGAAGACTGCAGACCTGGTGGAGCAAAACTGAGCTCCACTAACGCATCAGCTAGGATCTTTCCACATAGGTCACCTTGTAAAAGGGGCACTGGTGAAGAGAAAGGGCCGTGCTACTGGACAGTGTAATCATGTATGGCAGTTATAGAACCCAAATCAGATTGCTGTGTACCTTTTCTAGTTTTTAGGAAAATACTGATATTTTGTATTTTAAGATATATATAGATATAGATATGTAGAGATGAGCTTGTTACCATGGGTTATGTGCTAGATAAGAAAGCAAAAATAAGTACATACATAAATAGAAAGGTTCTAGTGTTTGCATGCTGCTAACAAGTTACATGACCTTGAACAGGTCGGCTAAACTTGCCAGGGCTCATTGCACAGAGGGTCGGCTCGAGCAGCTTCTTGAGCACCAGCAGGGTGAGGCAGTAGAAGGTGGTGCTGCAGGCCAGAGGCGGAGGGCAGGCAGGATAGCTTGCTGACTTGCTCCGGGTCTGACCATCAGCAGTATTTGGGTCAGCATAGATGCCCTTTCGTAGGCTTAATGCTGGGCTCCAGGGCAGCCTGTGTTCAGTTAATGAGTAATCATCACTGACCAGCTGCTCCTTCTCTTGTATGAAGACATAGAAAGTGTTCTAGCTGGTGACTTGGCAGAGAGGATAGACTACATAATTTAGCAGGGTGTGCATCTTCTCTTTCCTTAAAATCAGAAGAATCATGGTGTAGTGGTGGTGCAAAGCAGAGATGAGGAACTCTATTCCCTACTTGAGATTCCTTTCTCATTTCAAGTCATGGGGCATTTGAAGGCCACTGTGATTGCTGGTGCAGGCTGTGCCCTGTGCACAGGGATCTGGTTGAGGAACTAAGGGAGGGCTGAAGTCTAGCCACTGTCCCCTTGCTTGACTTTGTCTTTGTGTGTGGCTGGGTTCTTTCAAAGGAGTGCCTTTTTCTAATTCACCAAAGGTATAGTTATGGATTAGGGGTGGTTCTGAGTTTAGAGTTGGGGATTGATTCCCAGAGCTGATGAGGAAATTAGGGTTTATATTCAGGTGACCCTCAGCCCCTCAGACAGGGCTGAGTAAGAAGAGATATCAGGAATCCAAGGAAGCAGGAGGAAAAGGGGTTGTCTGGTGATGTCTGTTCGCTTTCTTCCTCTTCCTGCCCATGCAAGGCTAGAGCAGCTATTTCAGCCCTGGAGGTTTGGACTGTGGGGTCCTGTGTGCCGGGTCATCAGATTTAGTGTGAGGAGGAAGAAAACCACAGTAGAAGGAGACATAAAGTTGGGCTGGGCCTCTGGCAGTGAAAGGTTCTTGGGGTCTTTATTCTCTGATCAGTAAACACCTCTGTGTGCCAGAATGAGCTGGGACAGGGCGCCAAGGTCAGCCCATATTTGTATCTGGTGTTCTCCTCCAAGACTAGCCAAGCTGTGTGCTCATTCTGCTGGGAACCTGAGCTCTCCAAAAGGGTCGTATGAAAGGGCATCTTATTCTTGAGGGACATTTCCAAGCTTCTCTGTGGCCACTGTCCATCCTAGACTCATCTGAGAAGTGAAGAGTGGTGGCCAGAGGTGGAAGCCAGTGGCTGCCCGATGGAAGCCTTTTCTGTTTCAGAGCATATGAGGGAGCTGAGGGAGCTGTACAGTTGATGCCTTCTCTCTGGCTCATCTCCATGAAGATTCTTTTGAACCAGAAGCAAAGGTGAAATCTCTCCAAGGGGAGGGGCTGAACAGGAGATCTACTGACTGTCCCCCTGCCGACTCCTCCCCCTTCGTCCTCCTGCGGGGCTCCTTATCCTCCTGCTTGTCTACAGGGAGATGATTGAGTTGATCGTTTGCTGCCATTTTAATGATCCATATTGTTAGGAGGCTCTCAGCACACACCAGACCTTAGTAGCCTGGCCTCCTGCCCAGGGCCCAGAACTGTTACTCAGCCCCTCTGCCCAACAGCTAAAAATAAACCTGCCACTGCTGCAGTCTCCCCTCACAGCCAGGCCCTGTTAGCTGTCCCAGTGCTTCCTGCCACACTGCTGACCTGTTTCTCTCACTTGTTGCTGATGTTCTCCCTGCTTACCCCTTTCTCTTCTAGCCTGAGCTTGGTAGGTGATTTGGGGCTAACTCACTCTTCTGAGTGCTGGGAGATGCGCTATGATTTTTATGTCTCCAGGTGTCTAGAATTTGTGTGTATGAAAGCTCTGTGAAGCTGTCCTGCTTATTTCCCAGTAGGGAAAGGGTTAGACAAAAAGGAGAGTGACCAAGCATGTTAGAGTGGATCAGACCTTCTACTGTGCTCGCCTCCAGACCTGGCTTCCTCCAGTTTTACCTCCAAGCAGGCTTCTCTGCCAGAGTTACCTAGGGATGCTAGGACAGCCCCACATGGGCATAGTCTGCCCCAGGCCTTCATCCTGACTGCCCTGTCACTGAGCATGCTACCTACCGTGTACTCCTGCCCTGTTGCTACGTTATATTCTCCACCTGCATTGGGAGGCTTGGGGCTACCACATTCAAAAGTGTGACCTCATCTTGTCAGCTTCCAAGAATAACTGAGTCTGGCTCTCAGTACCTCCTTACTGAGTCAGGCCATGGCACCTCTGGCCCTCCCAGCTCAGCCACGTGCAGAATATCACCAAGTGCATAGGTTTCTTCTATCTCTTGACTGCAGTATTGATGTGTGTCCATGGAGGTGTAGCCTCTTCCTCTACTCCCCAGAGATCCTGGAGACTTGTGGAGCAAGGTGAGGAAAGGAGCTCAGGTAGCTAGAATATCTGCTTAGCTGAGAGATACTGGGCAGAGTGTGACATTGGCATTCTGTTCTTCAGCGTGGCGTTACTATTTTTTATGTTTTTTTTTCTAATCCCTAGATAGGTGTTGATACTAATCGTGACCTAGGAGGGCTCTGTGTCTGCTTTCGGGAATTAGGGTTTATTTGGGGGAAGGGGCGTATGGTGGAGAGTGATGGTAATGGCAACCAAGACATAGGACTTGAGGAACCCTCTGCCTTCAGCTGGAGTTACATCCTCTGACCATGTGTCCATGGCCTGCTTCTCCCACCTCTCCCTGGGGCCTCATTTCCTCTGCAAGGAAAGATTAATCTGCCAGGGCCCATTGGCCTATGCAGGGGAAGGGTTGGTTATAGTTGCTAAGTGTTTATTTTTAACTCTGACAGAAGGAGCCCCTGTCCTCAGAATAGCCATATCCTCTGTCTTTCCGTATCCCAACTGCCTTCCTTGGCTTCTGTGATTCCTAGAAGAAGGTTAGTAGGATTCTAAAGGCCAGGCTTACACAGGAGCTGGAGAAGGGCAGCCTTTCTGAGTGAGGAATCTGCAGGTTGCTCATCATGCTTGGCTTCTGCAGAGCTCAAAGGGTCCTGCGGGGAGAGTCCTGGACACTAAAGGCCATGTGTCTGGAACTTGGAGCATCCTAGGAATGCAAGTGGCTTGATGAGAGGCTGCATGTGCCCTGCAGCTCAGAGCAGCCTGGCTGCACAGCTGAGCTGGACAGCCCAGCGAGGGGTCATCCCATGCCTTCTTCATCCTTACAGGCACCCAGATCTCTGGCAGATGGGGAGGCCACAGGGAGAAAATGAGCGTATGTAGTAACCTGCCTTGGAAACGCTTGCGCTTGCAGACATGCCAAGTGCTGTCATTCCCTCTGACTGCCAGGCTCACGAGCATCATGTCCTCATGTCCTTTCTAGCAGAGCCCACCTGGGACTCTTAGTGACTTCATACCCTTTGTGTTCTCTTCCCCGATGTGCTCTAGGGACCTGTGCTCACAGAGAGGAGGAGGAAGGGTAGCAGTGCCCCCTCTCTTGGGTCTCAAACTCTGCTAACTTTATGCATTTGATTTGGCTACCTGGGCTTGGATTCTTTAAAAGAAAATAAAATTAGGTTTGAGGTGTAACCAGAGAGGAAAGGAATAGAGAGTAGTAGGGGATGGGATGGGCGGTTGAAACATGTGGCTAACTCTGAGAACCCTCAGCTATGGAAGGAAGGTCTTGCCCCCATGATTCTTTGGTGCGCAGTGGGGGATTAGTTTGCCTGGAGGCCAGCACTGATCATGTAGCTTCCCAGCTTTAGCCCTTCAGTGGGTCTCTTTGCCTGCAGAATACATGAGATATCCACATCCGTCCCAGATCTGGCCCCAATCTGTTTTTTTTTTTTTTTTTTTTTGAACACATGCTTTTTTTTTTGTCCCCAGCTTAAGTGGCTTTTATATGTTGTTTCTTTAACAAAACTGTGCTTTCCACCCCCACACCTTAGCATCTATCCATCTGCATCTTCTCTGTACCATGCCCGTCCCCCGTCCTGTCTATATCTACCTATTCCACCCTCCACCCTGCACAGATGCTGCTTTTCCAGAACCTTTCACACCAAAAGCGGGTCTTCCCATTCTTCTCCATCAAACTTGGTGATACACTCTTACCTTTTATTTCTCTGTTTAAGTGCATTTCTCCATGTGCAAGGCATCTCTCTCTCTCTCTAACAGGAAGGCAGTTTGTTAATGGAAAGTATTTGAGGAGTCCTGTGCACAGGCAGTGACCACAGCAACCCCCTTTCCTGTGGGTGCTGTCAGAGGGGTTGGGGGTGACGTCCTCAATCTGTCCGATCTTGATAACCGGGCGGGCAAGGGCCCTGAGTCCTGGGCCCCAGGTCCAGGGGTCTTGGTTCTACTTCCTCCTATGGCTTGGAGTTTGATGTGTAGGGCAGTGATACCCAGCTCTGGGCCACATCCTGGGCAGCCAACAGAGCAGCATGTGGTGAGGATTCATCTCAGCCTGCCTTCACCTTCGTCCCACCAGTCGCACGGCAGATGATTTCTTTGCCAGAAAGATCAGTGACATGGACAAAAGTGTCATTGAAGGATGCAAAGATAGGGCAGACACCAAATACATTCTGTCCTTCAGCTACCTGAGCTCTGAGGCTGATGACCTTTCTTCTTTTTCTTCCCCTTTCAAGGTGCCATTTCTGCATGTTGTTTCCAGACTCCGCACAGGAACTCAAGGCACCTCTTTAGATATCGGATTGGATTGTAAATTCCTTGAAAACCCACATCTTCGTTATTTTTGTATGCTCTTATTTTCCTGTAGTGACCATATGTCCTCATTGAAAAACAGGCCAGGCATGGTGGCTCACGCCTGTAATCTCAGTGCTTTGGGAGGACAACTGGGAGGATCTTTTGAACTCAGGAGTTCGATATCAGCCTGGGCAACATAACAAGACCCCATCTCTACAAAAAATTAAAAAAATTAGCCAGCTGGTGGCACATACCCATAGTCTCAGCTACTCAGGAGGCTGAGGTGGGAGGATCACTTGAGCCCAGGAAGTCATGGTTACAGTGAGCTATGATCATGTCAGTGCACTCTAGCCTGGGTGACAGAGCGAGACCCTGTCTCTGAAAAAAGAATCCTAGAGTATTTTGGCACTGTGCATTATACACATTATACTTAGCTGCTGAATAAAGGTGTGATAACTGAGTAATAGTGGATGCCACAGATATTAAATGTAAGGTACTAGAGGTAATCCTCAGAGTCAGGGGCTGTGGCAGCCCCAGAAGTGGGATAGTACTGGGCTGTCCTCTGTGGGACTGAGCTGGGGTAGAGTGATGATCTCTCACAGTGTCTGTTTTTATTTTTCCTGCTGCTGAAAAGCTGCTCTTAGACAGTCTTCTGAGCATTTCTTCCCTCTACCCACTTGGATCTGCTGACTCAAGCAGGTACCTTCTATTTCTGCTTACAGAGTTCTCATTCTTACAAGGACTCTGATCACAGTTTCTCATTGATACCTCTCCTCCTTCTCCCTGTTCCAGGGCCCCTCCTATTCCTGTTCAGTCATGGAGATGACCCTTTTGCCCTTTGGAGAACTTCAACTGAGGGAGGGACAGATGCGGAGCTTGCCAACTTTCCTACAGCTCCTGGCATTTTCTAGTTAGCTACAGACATGGCATAGACACACAGATGCAGTCCATGGTTTTCTATCTGCTGGTCCTACTCCTGTGTGTTGCAAGATGGACCAGTGTTAAACACTGTATTAGTCCATTTTGTGTTGCACTAAAGGAGTATCTGAGACTGGGCAATTTATAGAGAAAAGAGGTTTATTTCTCACAGTTCTGCAGGCTGTACAAGAATCACGGCACCAACATCTGCTTCTGGTCAGGACCTCGTGAAGCTTTTGCTCATGGGGGAAGTTTAAGGGGGAGCAGGCATGTCACGTTGAGAAGAGGGAGCATGGGGGTGGGGGAGGCCCTCGACTCTTTTTAACAACCAGATCTTATATGAACTCAGAGTGAGAACTCATTGCTACAAGGGAGGACACCAAGCCATTCATGAGGGATCTGCCCCCAAGACCCAAACATCTCCCACGAGGCCCCACCTCCAACACTGGGGATCATACTTCAACATGAGATTTGGAGGGGCCAAATATCCAAACTATATCAAGTACCCAGTTGCTGGGACTGAGGTCAGAGGTTTGAACCTCAGGGAGCTTCTTAACTGCATGCCACAACAGATTTGCACAGGAAAGAGAACCTGACACTAGACTGGAATCTGAGAGACCTGGCTACTAACTCTACCTGTGTGGCCCCAAGCAAGTCCTAGGACCTGTCTGGGCCTCACTCAGTCTCCTCATTGTAAATGAACAGGACCAGACTTAACCTTGAAGGACTCCTGCACCGAAGGCCTTTCATCACTGTTGTTGCATCTGCACTGCTGGGAAAATAACCTAATGCTGGGAAACAAGTGGTCAGCCTGGGTCCCAGGGAGCCTTGGGGACTAAGAGCCATCATGTCTGTCCTCAGTTTCTGCAGGACAGTGTTACTTCACCTTTCTCCTGGCTACAGTGTTTTTATTCATTCAGACAATGTTTATAAATGTTTATTCTTCTCCATGCCTGCCTCCTGTCTTTTCTGCTGATTGGCCATCAGGAGGCCCAGATGGCAGGATTAGCTTGGAATGGCAGAACAATCAAGGGTCATCCTCTTGGGTTTAGACCCCTTTAATACCTCTGCTATATGAGATGAGAAGAATTTAGAACATTGATTCCTTCTAGCAGCTTAGACTAGACCCCTGCCTTTCTAAGCAGGATTTGCCTGTGGGTGACTTCTATACCCTTGAGATCCAAAGCAGCTTACTACTCAAGAAAATTAATTGGCAATGCCAAGAGTGACTTGTACAGCTTCCCTAAGGATAGCTCAAAACAGCAGATAGACTTTGATACAATATAATAATTTTCTATTATTCAGATCACTGTAGGAAACTTAGCAACTCTGTGAAGGTTTCCCAGATTAATAACGAGTCTTTACTGAGCAGATACTCTGTATCAGGCATTGTGTTAGGTGTTTTACTTACATTCTTGTTAATCCTTAAAATAATCCTTTTAGTGCAAAGTGAAAGTCCCCGTTTTACGGAAGAAACATGTTCAAACATACACAGAATAATTCATTAGCAATTATTTATTGAGCACCTACTAAGTGCTAAGCATTATCTTGGGCTCTGGATATACATCAGTATATAAAACAGACAAAAAAGCTATTTGGGGGGTGGGAAGGGGGACCAGGTAGAGGAATAGCAAATGCAAAGGCAAAAGCCTGAGGCTTATTAATGAGTGTGTCTAGCTCTAAAACCTAGGCTCCCTCCAGCTTACAGTATTGCCTCTCTAATCGTCCTTTGTGACTCCGTTATAATTGGGTACTTAGATGACCTAGCAATTTAAGTTTATCATCCAGTATTTATGGGATACTTACTTTGTGCACATTGCTACGATGATATGAATAAGTTGTAGGCCCTGCCTTTGGAGACATACAGTTTAGAGGAATGAACACCCATGTATATAAAATGATTGAAAGAAGACTTCCTCTCAAAATCCAGGTTGTACCATTTCTTGCATTTTGTCATTTGACCCTTGTAGGCCAGGTGGTGTGATTCCTCATTTTGTATCTGAAGGAAGAGGTCCAGGGAGTGGGTGGGGGTTAAGTGTCTGGGCACCAGGGTGGCCAATAAAGGATGCAGAGACACACAATGGGCTCTTCAAGGTGGGAAGGAGTAGAGGGTGGGATCACTGCCTGGCATGGGCAGAGGATGCTTCATGGACACATACCTGTGACACACCCAGGGGAGGGTGCAGGTGAAAATACGTCCAGTGGGATGGTTTCTAAGGAGAAGTGTGAGGAACTCCACTAGGGCTCCCATATTTTGTCTGGCTAAGGAGGGAGAGATGCTGCCTCTCCAGGAATCTGGTAATAGGCAATGCTTGAGATTGGTGTGAACTGAACCGTCACATAGAGCCGGGAGAAGTCACGAAGGAGGCATGAAAAAGAAATGGCTGGGCTGAAGCTGTGGCACAGCCCTTTTTATCCTCCTTTGGGCCCTCATATGGCTTCTCTTCTGCTCTGAAGAATCTCATCCTTCTTAAGTTTAGCCTTCTAGGTGAAGGAGTGGGCAGACTGTATGCAGGGAGACGGGGAGGCTGTGTTTGTGTCCTGCAGCTCAGGAGCTGAGAGAACAGAGGTCAGGGCTTTGGATGGAGCTGACCGTTAGTGCAGATGGGAAAGTGAAGCAATGGGTCGGGTCTGTTCGTTCCTGAGCATGTCCTGTGACAAAGGAAGTTGCAACATGTCTGTCTTTCTCTCTCTCTCTCTCTTTTTCTTTTCATCTTTCTTCTTTCCATTTCCCTCCCTCCCTCCCTTCCTTCCCTTCCTTCTTCTTTTCTTTCTTTCTTTTCTCTCTCTTTTTTTCTTCTTCTTCCTTTTTTTTTTTTAAATAAAGAAGCAGGTAAAACCATCTTCCAGGAAACGTCAGAAAAAGTATCTGGTCTGTGATGGGTGGTTCTTGCCCCACCCCTTGCAGTGCTTTTCCTGTGTAGTTTTTCTTTTTTCCTTTCCCATCCACACCTTCCACTCTCCTTTCCTCTGAGAGATTGTGTCTCTGCAGCAGGCCAGCTATGTCTCCGGAGGGAAGTAGTCAGTGCTTGGACTAAGGGAACCTTGAGAGAGAATCCTCTCCATTGTCCTCCAGGTGAGAGATCTGTTGCACCAGCTCACACCTGGAAGGTTGCTGGTGGTCTCTCCCTAGACAGAGAGCTGTTTAAATGTGACAGGTGGTTCCTGATTCCCACCTGGCTTTTTTTGTTTGTTTGTTTTGTTTTGCTGCTGCACAGGTCTGTGTTGTGTCTCAGAAGGCTGAGGGAATACTTACTTCTCAACTCAGATAACCACCTTGTTGGTAGATTCAGTGTGTATCTGTGTCAAGGCAGATGCTGGGAAAAAGGGCCCAGAATGTGTGTGGGAGGTAGAAATCAAGGCTAGAAGACCACACATGTTAATCCGGAATACTTGGTAAGGTTTGATTTTGGCCTGTGTGCTATAGCTGGGCAAGAAGCCAGTTGTGTTTGGAAATGTACAGATGATCTATTTTCCTGATGAAACCTTTTGATGTCTGGAATAAACTTAGCTTGCTTTTTCTCTTTCCCTCTTTTGAGATTCAGTTTCTCTCCCTTGGACTTCTATACCCCAGTAGAGCCAAAAGTTCCAGTACAAACCAGTTTTGAGACTCCAGCATTAGTCAACTAAGGGATGTTCTAGGTCATCCCTGAGAATGAGGTCTGCTTGCTCCGGGGAAGCTGGAAAATGGCACCAGGTGTCAGGCCCTGCTGCCCAGGATGGGGTGACAGCTGCTGGTATTAATTACGTTTCTGGGCAGAGCAGGGTAAAGTCCTTGGGGGCGAGAGTTTTTGTTCAGGCACTGTGTTCCCTGTACCTGTTGCCTCTGGTACAGCTGCTGCAGAGCCCCTCCTTTCCTGCTGTCTTCTTTGAATTTAATCTCCCTGTGATCAGGTGCATCTCTTCAGACTGGAGACAAGCTTAGAGGAGTGGTGGAGGAAGTGGGGCCAGAATTTACTTGTTTACTGGATCCCACTGAGAATACAGAAGCTCTCTTTCACGAGAAGCTATGCTGGCCTCTGTGGTAGCCACTGGCCATATGTGGCTATTAAAATTAAGTATTAATAAAATTTAAAATTCAGTTCCTCAGTAGTGCCAGCCACATTTCAAGTGCTCAGTAGTTAGCTGGTGGCCATGGATTTATGCAGCACAGATAGAGAACATTTTATCATCACAGAATATTCTCTCAGACAATGCAAGATTCTGAGATAATTTTTCTAATCCTGGTAAACACTTATCTGAGCTGGAAAGGGATTTGAGGAAGGGTACAGGGAGAGATTTTGAAGCCCAGGTGAGAGGGCAAGTAGAAGGTATTCATTTAGAAAAGAATCTTAAAAAGTATTTAGTTTGTAGGGCCAGGCGCAGTGGCTCATGGCCAATAATCCCAGCACTTTGTGAGGCTGAGGCGGGCAAATTGCTTGAGCCCAGGAGTTCGAGACCGGCCTAGGTAACATGGCGAAACTCTGTCTCTACAAAAAATACAAAAATTAGCCGGGCGTAGTGGCATGCACACATGGTTCGATCTACTCAGGAGGCTGAGGTGGGAGGATCACTTGAGCCTGGGAGGTCAAGTCTGCAGAGAGCCATTATTGCACCACTGTACTCCAGCCTGGGTGACAGAATGAGACCCTGTCTCAAAAAAAAAATAAAAATAAAAAAAGGAGTTCAGCTTGTTGAGGACTACATCCTAACAGATGGTCACCTGGCCCAGTGGTTCCCAAACCAGGGTGATTGTTAGACTCACTTGTGGGTAGCATTTCAAGATTCAGATTCCTGGGCACCACTCTTTGTGTCTAATTGAGTCCAAGACTCTTCAGACAAGGTAACCTGGAATGTGCATTTTTAATGTGCTCCCCAAGTGATAATTATCTGGGTTTGGCAACCACCAACCTATCATACCTATGCTTAAATTCTTCCAATGGTGAGGAGCTTATCCCTTTTCAAGAAAACCTTACCATTAAAGAAAAGTTTGCTATTATTAAAGTTCTATGTTTTTCAAATCTTGAGATTTGGTTCTTTGAGTTCGTGAAATCCTTTGGTACTCATTGCGTCTTCAGAGCCTTGCAGAACGCATCATCTTCATCTCCGCACTCAGTCTTCAGCAGGTATTTGAGGGCAGCTGTGGCGTGGTCCCTGCCACTCCAACTCATGGCACGCGTCAGAATGCCTGATCTGCCAAGGGCTCTAGGGAGATGCAGAGACGCAACATCATTCCAGGATCCTTCCAATTGTCAGGCCTTGCTGAGAGCCAGAGGAAAGGTCTGAATCTCAGTGGAGCCCTACAGGGACAGCCCAAGGGCCATCCAGCTGGTGAGAGCCATGTGTGCCTCTGCCTCTCTGCATCCTGCTCTGTAGGGAAGAGTCCCTGTTTCTTTGCATGTTAGCACTTGTTAACACCGACCTGGTTTTCTTCAGAGGCATTGAAAGATTCAGCCATCCATTCCCGGTGATGACAAATGTCATTTCTGTTTAGAGATCCTCAGTAGCCTCCCTTCACCTCCAGTGTAAAATTCAAACTTCTAAACATGGCATTCAAGCAAGCTGGTTTGTCCTGCCTTCCACCCTCTCCCTTCCAGGAGAGCACTCCTTCCTGCTCTGCCATGCATTCGTTTGCTTGGATCTTACATTTGCATCTTCTCTTGGATCTTACATTTGCTCCTCTTAATTTTTTTCTGTAAACTGTATTTATCTTTCAAGGCTCATAATAGATTTTACCCCCTTACTCCCCTGCCCAACTCTAGGCAGAACTGCCTCCCTCCTCTGCCCTAGTGATGGTTCATTCTACCTGCATGACTGCTATGCACTCGAATTACAGCCCCCTGCCAGGCCCTCTCTGCTAGACCGAGCTCCTTGAGGATAAGACCTATGTCTTGCTTGATGTCCCCAAGTGCAAGCAAGCACCGGTGCTGGAGTCCCCCTTTCCAGCACTGGCATTCTTACCCTCAGTGGCCCAGAGCTCATCAGCTCCAGTGAGAAAAGTGCTATTTAGCAGCTGATAATTAACAGACAGTACGTGAGGTTTGGCTGCCTCAGAGGCAAAACTGGTATTTAAACAGTAAGGTTTTTAAAAATCAAGCATTAAAGTGTCAGCTTCAGAAGCAGCTACTTCCAAACATAATCCTGCCCAGTTAGAGAAGATAAATGGAATAATGAGTGGAACCAAAGATTTCTCTCTAGCCTTGAGAAGAGTCCAGGGGAAAGAGGCCTGGGTGCATATTGGCAGGAGCTTGGAAAAGGGGCCTTCATGTTTCTGTTCTCTGGGGTGGGGCTGGGGCTGCTTGGAGAGCAGGTGGGAGGTGCTTCCCTAGAAAGGGCTGTCTGTATTCTCTTCCATTCCCAGTTGCTATAGATTGGACTAATTTTTCCAAGTGACCAAGAAGAAAAATTGGGAAACAGAGGGTAGGCATCAACCCTGACATTTATCCTAAGGTGATGCAGCACACGCTCGTATTCAGCGATAGAGACTTTTCCGTAATGCCTGGTAATATCTCATTGTATTTTCTTTTGATGCTCCTGGGGGCAGGAGGGGAGAGCTGACATCAGAGCCTCCTCCCTTCTAGATCACAACCAGAGCATGAGGAATTCCCCAGCCCCTTGAGGTACCCAGACACTGACCACAGTCTGCATCTCTGCAGAAGACGTTGTAAGAAACATGCAGGCCAGGAACAGTCGGTGGCTTCAGAGCAGGGACAGCCTGCTAAAGAGGCAGAGGCTTCTTGTGAGGGCGGGGAGCTTGAGAGTGCTCTGCACCCCATCCTGGGGGAGGTGAGCATCTGCTTCGGGGTTCAGCTGCCTGCGGAAGTCAGTGGGAGACACCCTTTCAGGGTCTGCTTCATTATGAATGAAGCAAAAAACCTATCCCAGGAAATCACAGAGGCTGCTGGGTATACCCCAGGGTACACAGGCTGTATTTTTTCAATCCAAAGTTAGAGTCTGTCTGATAGTTTTTCCTGGGGTTGGGGAGGGGTCCTACTTTCAGATCCAAAAGAAAATCTGAGATATGTCATTTGAATGTGAACGCACTCGACTTTCTGGGAAATGTTGAAGATTTACTCCTGAGTGTCTCTCACTCATTGTTACCTGTCCATTTGTTACCTGGCCCACGGATGGAGGAGGTTGGATGGAGTCTCCCAGGGTCCCCTTCCTGGGCAAGCTTGGTGGGCCTTCCTGCTTTTCCTTTCAGGTTGTGGAATTAGTGGTGGTGGTGGCTCAGCTCACCCAGACTGTGTGTGATGGTTAAAGTGGTGACTTCTCACTGACTGCTGATGTGTACAGTACCTTGAAAGTAGTCACCCAACTTCCTTTATAGCCAGATGCAAAACAGTGCCTGAGGTCCAGGGTGGGGGAGGATTTGATAAGGGAATAAAACCAGCCCGCTCATCTGGGGGCTGATATCTGTCTGTGGTGACATAGGCACAGATGATCTGCAGTCAAGGTTGACTTGAGGGTGTGCATGGGTTCAGTCCCATTTATGAAGTCTAATGGTCCTTCCGGAAGCTTCATCATCATTTGAACTGAGTAAGTGAAGATGAGTGCAGCACAAGTGTGTGTGTGCACTTATTAATCTGTCCATTCATCTGTTCACTGCAGGCTTATTGAGGGGGAAACATGTAAGCAAGGTATTTCTTATGTACTCCAAGTGGTAGAAGAGCTAGGTTCAGGGAACTGGGTGAACTTGGAAGAAGGAGCCGCCCATTTCTCCAAGTGCCGCGACAGTCCTGAGACACTCTGTGATCTCCTAAATTGGGGAACAGTCTGCAATGCACATTACTGAATTAAAGGCTCTGAGAAGTTCTACAGTGAAAGAATCTGTTTAACTTTGTTTAACCTAGTGTTTCTGCCATCTATACGACCCCTTTTTTACTTAGCACTTATTAACATCCTACGGAATACTATTTGAGAAATGGCAACAGCCCCCCGTCCTCTGGGAGAACTGTTCAGTGATTCAGAGCAAAAGTCACCTGACTCTGGGTCAGCACAAGTTGGAGAGGTTTGAAAAAGGTGTATGTATGTTTGCGTGTGTATGTGCGGTGGGTTGGGGGGAGGGGTGTGGCAGAGGAGGGGCCCCAGCAGGTGGCTTCTATTGAAGTCAGCCCTGTCTGCCTCCCTGTTGGCTTTGTGCTTCTGGAGAAGCTTTTGTCCTGGCAGGAAAATACTGAATAGCAGCTGCATCTGTCATGCCTGGGAAGCAGCAGTGTGCAGCATGGGGGTGCCTGAGCAGGCACTCCTGCTGGAGGGCCAGGCTGCCGAGAGTGCCTGGGTATTGGACAAGGGAGAGGCTGGTGATTCTGAGGCAGCTGCTTGCTAATCCTGGAAGTGGAGGGGAACAAGATTTAGCTCCCTTATCTCTCTGCCTTCTCCTTTCCAATGGGGGCAGTTGTGTTGACCCTTGAGGGACAGCCAGGAAGAAGCAGGTGGGCTGGATGCTTTCTCTTCTGTCCACCAACCCAAGGGCACCTGGAGGGTGGACCAGGGCGGAAAGGCGATTAGCTCTCTGTTACCCAGGGGAGCTGAGACGAAGGCATTTTGGGTTAAATTCAAGGAGGAATTCAGAATTGTGAACTGGATTTATGGAGGTTTGTGGAGTTTGAAAATTCGAGAGCCCTGGCTGGCCTTGTGCTTGGAACGTTGGTCGGAGGTGGATATGAATGATGGGTCCTGCAGATGGCCGGCTCCCCGAGAAATGCCTGGGGCCTTACTGGATTTTTCGCTTGGAACAAACCCAGGCCTAGGGAATTCCTGGAGCCTTTTGCAGGCCTCAACACCATTCTGGCGCAGCTTCGCTGTGAGGCAGTGGTTATTTCTCAGGAAATTGGCAACTGGGAGTAAATGGGAGTGTGGGGTGGGAATCAGCTACTCTTCCTGAAGATTATATACTTCCAGTGTAATTAAGGCGGGGTCAGGATTTCCTATCTCTGATTTATTTATTTATTTATTTATTTATTTATTTATTTATTTATTTACTTACTTACTTACTTACTTACTTACTTACTTACTTACTTACTTAATCTTAAAAGGCTGCTTTTCCCCTCCCGGTCTTTCCACAGGGATGGGAGTTAGTCTGTTCCCAGAAGGAGCTAGGTAGGGGAAGTGTCCTTTGTCTCCCAGTCCTTCTGGCCCTCTCCCTGCCTTTCCCTGGCCACAGCCACGGAGACCCAGAGTCACTCAGAGCAAAGCCAGTCCCTCTCATCATTGCCCCTTTGTTAGTGGAGAAAGGGCAGATGCTGCTCCGCAGTTACCCCCACCACCCTGCAGGACGTCTGGGTGGGCCGGGCTTTGGTTTGGGAATTGGGAGTATTAGCTGCAGCTGCCAACTGGGCTTGTACTTGCAGACTCGCAGGCTCCAGGCTCTCTGAAGGGACCAGCAGCTCTGACCCCCGTGGGCTTGCTGTGGTCCCCAGGGAGCAAGCCTTGCCAAGAACCTCTGAGCTCACCGAGGTGGGTGTGGGGTAAGGATGGAGAAGGCCTCGGGAGCAGGAGAAGTGTGCAGATGACTCCCTCCTTCCCCTCAGCTGGGGATGCATCACTGCTGCTGGGAAGACGTTCAGGCCACTTCTAGACAAATCGGTCATGATGGAAATTTTTTCTTGGCCCTGGGTGGGGCTTTACTTGTTCAGAAGAGGCTTCAGAGGTGCTCTTTCTAGGTCCTGGCTTGAGTGCTGAGCATTTACCTGCCGCCGCTCGGGGCTAGAAGGCAGGGCAGTGTCTGAGCCCCTTCCCTACCCCTCGTTCATTCTCTCCCCTCACCTGTCTTTCCACCCATCAGCCCCGATCAGCTTGGCAGCCTTGTGGGTCCAGCTGGAGCTTAGTAGGCATGTAGTTGGAGGAGGGGATGGCACTGCAGCCGCACCCTTCTCTCTCCCACAGGTCTTATTCTTGTTGGGCCTCTACTTCCTGTCAGGGCCCTGCTTGCAGCTGTGGCACATCTGGACCTAGACGGAGTGTCCTGTTATCCTGCATGATGAGGATCCCAGATTTCCCCTAGGTGATGACCATAGTCATTGCAGGGTGGGAGCAGGACTTCTCCCACCCCCAGGCACTCCAGAGACTTCCTCCAGACCCCCACTTTCCAGTGGTGACCTCTAAGTTGTCTGTCCCCAACTCCACCTCCCCCCATGGAGAATGGTGGGAAGGAAGTTCTGCCAGAAGTTGTTTTTGGTTTGTGAGGCAATAGACTTTGCTTTGAGAAACATACATCTCTCCCTCTTCTTTAAGATGTGAAGCCAGAAGCAGTAGACTCTAGTTTCCTTGGAAACCAGAGCGGCAAAGGCAGAGAAAAAAGGGGCTGGTTGTAGGCACTGCAATTGAGGAGAGTTCTCTGGGTCCCAGCGCTTTTCTGGGGAATCCACATGGTTTTCCCAGGGCCCTGGGTTGTAGCCCTCACTGTGTTAACGGGCTGTGTAACCTTGGTAAACACCTGCAACTCTCTGCACCTTAGTTTCCACCAAGATGCCTAAGGTGGGGAACGTGTTGGCTTCACTCAGACTCTGTGCCCCAGAGACCTGCTGGGTTGTGTGTGGGGGGGGTTGAGGGTAGGGCAGGGAACTCCTGCTCACTGATTTAGTGTTTGCTGTGGCTAAACTACAAAGTGGACAGTCCACATGCAGACACTTAAGAGCTACTTGCACCCAGGTCCTGTCTTTGAGAATATAGTGATGTAGCAGGAGGCTCCTTGCATTTTGCTTGTGTGAAACCACCTGGATTTTGCTGAAGCTGTAATTGTGTCTCTGCATTCTTTTATTCCTGTGTAAAAAAAATGGTTTCCACAGATGTTGTGAAGAATAGACTGTCAGAGCTGGAAAGCGTTTAGTAGGGATCCTTTAAACCTATCTCTACATTGTACATTGATCCCTTCAACCAAAGCCAGAGAGGGGCAGGGACTTACTTGCTCTGACCACATAGTCAGAACAAGAACTTACAACAGTAAAGCTCTGGGTAGCAGCCTCACATGTGCTAAGATTCCCTGTTGGCTAAGATTATCTGTGCCCAGGTCACCCTGGCCTTTTGCAGTTCTGCCCTTTGCAGGCCCCTGTGTTGGCTGAAACCAGCCCTCTTCTTCCCCTTGCGCTTTCCTCCTGTGACCTCCCAGCCACCTCTTGTTTCCCTTGTGGTGCTCCCCACCTGTTGTTACTTCCTACTCCTCCTCACAACTTTTTATTATGAAACATTTCAGATGTGCAGCAAACTCGAAAGAATTGTACAGTGAACACGTTATACCAAACCACCTAGATTCTACCATTAGCCTCTTACTATGTTTACTTTATCATGTCTCTACATGTTTGAATCTCTATCCATTGACCAGTCCGTCTTATTTTGGGGGATGCATTTCGTAGTAAATTGCAGACATCAATGTACTTTACCCCTAAATATCTCAGCATACATAGGCATTAATTTGAGTTCAATATTTGTTCATGCATTTTTTTGATGATAATATTTATATAACAGTGAAAAATGCACAACTTTTAAGGTGTCACCTGATAAGCTTTGATAAATCCCTCTATCTGTGCAACCCAAACCTCTGTCAACTACAGAACAAAAAGTTTTACTACCTAGTTAGTTCTCTCGTGTTGTTTCCCAATCATCCCAACACATACCCCTTCGCAGGTAATCACAGTTCTGATGTTTTCTCACCATAGATTAGTTTTGCCTGTTCTGGAACCTCATATAAATGGGATAATCAGTGTGAACTCTCCCTTTTGTGTGAATTTCATCTGCATGGTGACATGTATCAGTAGTTTGTTATGCTGAGTAGTATTCCATTGTATAGATATAAAATTTGCTTCTTTATTCCCCTGTTGATGGACATTTGGGCTGTGTCCAGTTTTGGGCTCTGATGAATAAAGCTCCTGTTAGCATTCTTGCACAAGTCTTGTTGTGGACGTAATGTTTTCATTTCTCCTGGGTAAACAACGAGGAGTGTGATTGCCGGGTTACAGGAGGCTGTTACTTATTGTTCCTGTCGGACTCTCTGCCCTGCCCTCTCATTGTACTGTGCACCCAAGTATTTTACGACTGTTATCACATCCAGTCCCTCAGTTGCTCCTTCAGGGTTTCTCTTCTTCCGGCATATCACCCCAGTTTATTGAGCTGTTGCTCATATGTTATGCTCCTTAGATCTTTTATATCCTGGTTGTCCTCCTCTGGAAATATAATACTGTTTTACAGATGTGTTGCCCAGAACTGAGTGGTCGCTGCTCGATGTGATCTACATGTGGATTCTAGGTATGGGAGAAATACAGAGTGTGGGTGCATTTGGATCCCTGTCTTGAGCTAGGTACTTGATCTGTCTATGAGCTGAAGGAAAGATTAACTTTTTGGCAGCCACGTCATGGCATCAGATCAGATGAGTTAATGTTTGTAAAAATACCACAAATCTCATATTAAGGTATCCATTCAGCTTGAAGTCAGTCCGAACCTCTGATACTAATGGCATTTATTGTAAACTTTCTACTTGCCATTGTGTCATTTAGTTTTTGCCTACCACTTGGTGGGAAAGGTACTATTCAAATTAGCTTAATAAAAACTCTTTGATTTAAAACAAGGGTACTTAGCTTTGGCACTGTTGACCTTTTGGACCAGATAAGCCTTTGTTATGGGGGATTGTCCTATGCTTTGTAGGAGTTAGCAGCAACCCTGGCCTCTACCAATTCGATGCCAGTTGCAACTATCTACCCATCCCCCCAAGTTATGACAATAGAAAATGCCTTCAGACATTGTCAGATGTCCCCTGGGGGGCAAATTAACACCAGGTTGAGAACTGTTCCCAAGGTATAGAGCTTAGTCACTAATAAAAAATTTAAACAATATAGCTCTTCCTGAAAGGTAATCCCTGTCAGCTCTTTAGCATATATACCTACAGATTATGCTCTTTCTATGGACAGTCCTCAGTTTCCGGTTCTGATCTGCATGAATTGCTGTTACTATGGTTTCGTTAAATAATATCAGTCCTCCAAGAATTTGACTCAAATTTGAGTTGCCAAGATATCTGTATTATAAGTAGGTGCATGGAGTACAAACTTTGCTGTTAGCTCTGTAGTCCACAGATCACTATGTACATAACAGATGCTCTTCATAGTCGCTGACCAATCATGTTTCTTCTTGAAGAGTCTTTTGGTGATTGGTCACTGCCTGCCTGTTCACTTCACACGCAGACAGGAAAGTGTGTAGTTGTGTTGCCTCCCTGTCTCCTAGTGAGAAACTCGTGGCATTTTACAAAAATGGACAATTGATGAGGGAATTGGCCAAGAAAGATGAAATTTCAAATGAAATGTGGTAATGCTGGTAGTGAAATTCAAGCAAAACGTAATGGAATTATAGACTACATAGCTGACTGTGGGAATGTCAACACTGCCACTGTTCAAGACTACATGTACAGCCTGGGAAACTCAGTGAAGGTGGCATGTCAGCATAAATGGGGAAAGTGGTTTGATGAAAGGACGAAGAGGTCCCAGAGGAGGTGACACTGCAGAAGGAAACTTCACATTAAAGGCATCCTTGAACATATTTCACAACACTGAAAGTGCAAAGGATAAAATGTTAGAAACAGATCCAAACTTAGAAAGGAGTATGACAGTTTGCAAAGGCATACGTAAGATACTCATTCCATATTGGATGTTAAACAACAAGAAGGCAAGTGCTGTTCAAATTACTCTGGATAAGGTTTTTACAAAGCAATAAAACACTCATTCTCAGTGAATCTAATGTTTTAAATTAGAGTATACAAAATAAATAGTTTTTACTGTTCTCATTTCATTATTTATAATTTGACAGCAAGAGAATTTTTAATGTTTTGACAGAAATTTTTAAATGTCATGGAAAAATCGTAAGTTTCCTCATTGATGATTAAGGTTGCTTTGCATGGTCATTTTTATGGTTCCACATCACTGCGCAAAGCAAGAGCTGCCTGTATTTACAAAAAGTGTGGGTGAATACACACGCACGCATGCACATACACGTGCTTTTTCTCTTATTAAAACATTTTACAAAATGGGATCAGCCTATATGTATCAAATTACAACTTGCTTTTTCATGGAAGTTTTTTTGTTTGTTTGTTTTTTGAAACACCATCTCTGTCTTGTTTGCTCAGACTAGAGTGCAATGGCGCTATCTCAGTCCACTGCAACCTCTATCTCTTGGAGTTCAAGTGATTCTCATGCCTCAGCCTCCCAAGTAGCTGCTGGTACCACAGGTGTGTACCACCACACCCAGCTAATTTTTGTGTTTTTAATAGAGATGGGGTTTCATCATGTTGGCCAGGCTGGTCTCGAACTCCTGACCTCAAGTGACCCACCCACCTCGGCCTCTCAGAGTGCTGGGATTACAGGTGAGAGCCACTGCGCCCAGCCAGAAGAATGTATTTTTGAAGAACTTTTGATTTCGGTATATCTTAATCTACCTCATTCTTTTTTTTTTTTTTTTGAGACAGGTCTCACTCTGTCCCCCATGCTGGAGTGCAGTGGTGTGATCTCTGCTCACTGCAACCCCTGCCTCCTAGGCTCAAGTGATCCTCATGTCTCAGCGTCCCAAGTAGCTTGGACTACTGGCCTCTGTCACCACACCCAGCTAGTTTTTTCTGTATTTTATTTGTAGAGACAGGGTTTTGCCATGTTGCCCAGGTTGGTCTCAAACTCCTGGGCTCAAGTGATCCACCCACCTCGGCCTCTCAAACTGCTGGGATTACAGGTGTGAGTCACTGTGCCTGGCCCAGTTTTCTATTAACAGGTGTTTAGTTTATTTCCTTCTGTCCCCCAATTTGAAATAATGCTAAAGTGAGTATTTTTGACTGATACTATCATAAACTCCATTTAATCTTTGAGTTCAGTGGAGATTTAGAATGTGAAGTAACTGGCTAAGGTCAGGCAGCTACTAAGCTTTAGCGCTGGTGTTTGAACTTGGGGCAGTGTAATTTCAGAGCCCTTGCTTTTAATCACAATGCTTTACACCTTCTCTTCCCTGTTCTTAGAAGCAGCTTTTAACAATGACAACAAATAATAACAAAAGATCTTACTGAGTCAGGCACAATTCTAAGTGCAATTACATTGTTATTATTCACTAAATAACAACCTGCGAGTTAGATACTGTTGTTATCCCTGAATTGCAGTGAAGGAAAACTGAGGTATAAGAAGGTTAGGAAAGGTGCTCAGGGTCCACAGCTGTTTAATGGAGGAGCTGGGACTGCCCCCATGCAGCCTGGCTTAGAACCTTGGCTCTCATTCATGTTATAAAGATATGACTTGAGAAAAGTCTCTTTCATCCTGTGCTGTTATAGATTTTTTTTTTTTTTTTTTTTGAGAAGGAGTATTGCTCTGTCGCCCCGGCTGGAGTGCAGTGGCGCGATCTCGGCTCACTGCAAGCCCCGCCTCCCAGGTTCACGCCATTCTCCTGGCTCAGCCTCCGGAGTAGCTGGGACTACAGGCACCCGCCACCATGCCCGGCTAATTTTTTGCATTTTTTTTAGTAGAGACGGGGTTTCACCGTGTTAGCCAGGATGGTCTCGATCTCCTGACCTCATGATCCGCCCGTCTCGGCCTCCCAAAGTGCTGGGATTACAGGCTTGAGCCACCGTGCCCGGCCAGATTTTTTTTTGTGTGTGTTTTTTGGGTTAGTTTTGGCATATATTTTCTCCTACTGTAATCTTTTAAAAATCTACTACCCAGCGGCTGGGCGTGGTGGCTCACGCCTGTAATCCCAGCACTTTGGGAGGCTGAGGCGGGCGGATCACAAGGTTGGGAGATCGAGACCATCCTGGCTAACACGGTGAAACCCCATCTCTACTAAAAATAGAAAAAAATCAGCCAGGCCTGGTGGCCGGCGCCTGTAGTCCCAGCTACTCGGGAGGCTGAGGCAGGAGAATGGCGTGAACCCGGGAGGCGCAGCTTGCAGTGGGCTGAGATCGTGCCACTGCACTCAAGCCTGGGTGATAGAGCAAGACTTCCGTCTCAAAAAAAAAAAAAAAATCTACTACCTAGCGCAGCCTGCCTCTCCCATTGTTTTCTTAGGGGGTGTCACTTGGAAGTGTGATAAGCTTACTGCCTATGATGTCTTTAGTCAGCTTGTTGGTAAATATGAATACTAGGCAAAGCCAGCCTGGCGTGGTGGCTTACGCCTGCTGTAATCCCAACACTTTGGAAGGCCGAGGTAGGTGAATGACTTGGGATCAGGAGTTTGAAACCAGCCTGGCCAACATGGCAAAACCCTATCTGTACTTAAAATATAAAAATTAGCTGACTGTGGTGGTGAGCACCTGTAGTCCCAGCTACTCAGGAGGCTGAGGCACAAGAATCTTTTGGACCCGGGAGGTGGAGGTTACAGTGAGCCAAGATTGTGCCACTGCACTCTAGCCTGGGCGACAGAGTGAGACTCTGTGACGCAAACACACACACACACACACACAAATAGGTTTGCCACTGAGGTTGTTCTTTGGGTTTAGTCAACAAATACTCATTGAACACCTCCTAAATGCCATATACTGGGTCTAGGATTTACAATAAAAAGATGAACAAGACATTGTCCCAGCCTCCAAGAGGTACATGGTCTACAGTGAGAAGAGAAACCGTTTTATAAATCCCACTGGTGAGTGCTGAAGTAGGAGTTTAGCAAGAGTCTGTGGGCACAGAGAGGCAGAGGGGCTGACTCTGCCTGGAAGTGGTCAGAGAGGCTTCACAGAGGAGGTGACATTGCCATGGTTCTTACAGACGTGAAGTCATGACAAGACCTGGCATGCTTGAGGTCAGGAAGTACATTGTAGCTTCAATATAGGGGATGTATTGGGAGGTGAGGGTAGCAACGATGTGGATAGGAGCTACGGAAGAGTAAGTTAGGGAATTTGGATTTTATCATGTCAGCCAGTGGAGATGTTTAAGGAAGAAAATGTCCTGCTCAGCTTTGCTTTTCAGCATGTGACCCAGGATGTACTAGGATGGAGTAAGTCTCCCTTCTAGAAACCAGTTAGAAAACACACAAGAGTAGGCTATGCATGGTGGCTCACGCCTGTAATCCTTGTACTTTGGGAGGCTGAGGTGGAGGGATCACTTGACGTTAGGAGATTGAGACCAGCCTGGCCAACATGATGAAACCCGTGTCTACCAAAAAGTAAAAGGTTAGCCAGGCGTGGTGGTTGCATGTCTGTAGTCCCAGCTACTCAGGAGCTTGAGGTGGGAAAATCGCTTGAACCCAGGAGGTGGAGTTTGCAGTGAGCTGAAGTCATGCCACTGCACTCCAACCTGGGGGACAGAATGAGACCCTGTCTCAAAAAGAGAAAGCACACAAGAGAAAAGGGGGCTGCAACCCAGTA
Source organism: Piliocolobus tephrosceles (assembly GCF_002776525.5). NCBI lineage: Eukaryota > Metazoa > Chordata > Mammalia > Primates > Cercopithecidae > Piliocolobus > Piliocolobus tephrosceles. The sequence continues at coordinate 63,540,443 of NC_045434.1, forward strand.
AGCAACAGCAGGACTGGAAAAGGAAAGATGAATTTGGGAGATCTTCCCAGAGACAAAATTGGATTGGTTCTGTGGGTGAGGGAGGGAGAGAGGCTGAGGATGAGTATTCAAGATTTATTATCGGGGAGCCTGGCTAGGTGGTGATGTCATTGCCATTTACTGAGATCCTAGAGCGAATTCAAGGAGGCAGTGAGTTGAGTTGGGTACGTGTTCAGCATCCTGTCCTAGATCTACCAAACGACACTTTATTACTGGTCATCTGTAACAACTGCAGATATTATCTAAATGCTTTGTCATCTCACTGCCTCCTCCTTTGTCATCCCTAAGGTCTGGCGGGAGACTGTGTTCATATACATTATAGAGGTCCAGACCTCTTGCGTCTGGCGTTCCTTTGGTCTGTAATTCAGTAAACTCTGCTAAAAAGGAAACGAGACTAGCTTGCTGTGGCCTCTTAAGCGACCCAGGCTAGCTTGTGATGATTCAGATTATGTTTTGTTCTAGGGCTTTTCCAGAGACAGATGTTAAGGAGTTTATCCTATTTATCCCCTTCCCTTTAAACAAACAAAAGTGCTGGCTGGATGCAGTGGCTCACGCCGGTAATCCCAGCACTTTGAGAGGCTGGGGCAGGCAGATCACCTGAGGTCAGGAGTTTGAAACTAGCCTGGCCAACATGGTAAAACCCCATCTCTACTTAAAACAAAACAAAACAAAAATTAGTCGGGCGTGGTGGTAGGCGCCTGTAACCCCAGCCACTCAGGAGGCTGAGGTGGGAGAATCGCTTGAATCTGGGAGGTGGAGGTTACAGTGAGCCGAGATCGCACCATTGCACTCCAGCCTGGGTGACAGAGTGAAACTCCGTCTCAAAAAAAAACCCCAATTTTTTATATCCTCTTAGTCATCATAGTTTATTAACAGTTTTGTTTACATATTGCTTCTTTTTCCCTCTTGGCTAGACTGTGAACCTTGAAGCCCTGTGAGTTTGGTCTAGTGCCTGGAGCATTGTGGGTACCCGGTACCGAGAGAATGTGTGCTGCCAGAAAGCAGAACGTTGCCACCTCCTCTCCCCTCATCTCCTGAACCACTGCCAGCAGTGGTTCCGGAATCAACCTGCACTTTCCTTCTGCATCCTGGGGTGTAATTCTGGGTGATTGTAAGTTGGTTTATGGTCTAGCTTAGATTTGAGGCCTCTCTTGAGAGAGAGAGAATGTGTGTAACTGTTTAACTTGTTCTAGTCTGGAGCATTCTGTTTCATAGAAAAGATGGGAAATGCTGGAGATAAACGTTCCCCCATTCTGTGTCATTTTGTGTATTAGAGTCTCTGTCCCCATCCCGGGGCCACTTCCTCCCTGGTTCTTTTTGTGGCTTTGGATATAACTTGAAGACGTGCTCCTAGCAGCTCTTGCATTTTCACAAGCTCTGCTTGTTCTGTTTAGTGAGCCCAGACTACTCCCTTTGGGCCTGTCCTGTCTCAGGGGCAGTTGCTCGTGTCTTTGCACACATCCTTTACTATCTCAGCTCATCACTCCTCCCTGACATTTGTGGCTGCCTTCTCCTGGTTTCTTCTTTAGGGGATTATTGTATTTTAGATGATCAGAATTCACATTTTAGAGACTTGGACCATGTCTTTCAAAATGCATTCCCTTTTGGGATCTCTGCCCATCATACTCCTTGGTCTCAATATCTAAATATTGTTTTTTTCTTTCTTCTTCTTCTTTCTTCTTTCTTCTTTCTTCTTTCTTCTTTCTCCTTCTCCTCCTCCTCCTCCTCCTCCTCCTCCTCCTCCTCCTCCTCCTCCTCTTTTTTTTTCTTGAGACAGGGTCTCACTCTGTTGCCCAGGCTGAAATGCAGTGGTACAAGCATTGGCTCACTACAGCCTTGACCTCCTGGGCTCAGTGATCCTCCTGCCTCAGCCTCCTGAGTAGATGGGGCCACAGTCTAGTGCCACCATGCCCTGCTAACTTTTTAAATTATTCGTAGAGACAGGATCTCCCTGTGTTGATCAGGCTGGTCTTGAATTCCTCCTTCTCCTTTTTATATCCTCTTAGTCATCAAGCCATCCTCCTGCCTCAGCCTCCCAAAGTGCTGGGATTTCAGTGTGATCCACTGCACCTGACCTAAATATTGGTTTTTTTGAAGTCTAGGCAAAACAACTGTTTTTGTCTCAGGTTTTTTTTTTTTTTTATTTCCCTCCTTTGAACTCGGAATTGACAAGGTTACTTCCTCCCAATGTGGCGTTCTTATTATTGTTTTTGCTAGCTGAAGTTTTTTTTTTTTTCTCTTTTAACATAATTTACTAGATTTTTCTTCCTGGTCAGAAGTAAGTTCAGGGTAATAGTTCCCTTCCTTGTGTCTTCAGCTGTGTGAAAGGTGATGTAGAATGAGAATTTATCAGGTGCCCTGCTCGTAGCAGAAGACGCGACTTCTCTCTCACAGGTGACCTTGTGTTTGTGTTGGTGGCTTGAACTCACGCTTGTGTCTGGGCCATTTCTCTCACTGTGTAGGAAAGAATGGTTCCTGTCATCTCCCTGGCCGTGTAGTCTGTTGTGTGTCACCACAACAATGATCTATCTTCTGGTTCTTTTTCCTTCTCTCCTCACCCAGTAGTCTCCAGTCTTAGGCGTGTGGAATTGTGTACCGGGTGGAGGATGTGTGTGTGAGCTGTCCTCTTGATTTGCAGGATCCTTCTCTTCCTCCACATTCTCTCTCAACTCCCCTCTGCCTGCTATGAGATCTAGATCTGTTGACTCAGGTATATGTTGCCGTGAGTCTCATTCTGCTCAGCTGGGGTGATGAAGGTGAGATTGCTTTTGTCACTTCAAAGTGAAATTTTAGATTTGCTTTGGCAGCCACGCGGGGTCATATGTATGGGGGCTGCTTAGGCCAGAGGCACCGTGTTCCTGACCTCCTTCCATCTTACTTTCTCTTGCTAGTTTGCCCATCTCTGTGGATTTTTTAAAAGTAGATACTAGATACCTAGATACTACTAAGATCATGATCGTTTTCTTCTTGCCACTTGGATTTTAGCTTAAAGCCAACTTGGAGCATTTAGGATGTTTCCTTCCTACCACTGTCTGCCTGGTCTCCTAGGGAAAGATGCCTTGTGTCTTGTTCTGGTGTACAGTCTGCCCATTTAATCAGTAAGTGTTTATTGTGGCTCTTCTCTACTGGGCTCTGGCCCCAGGCCTGATGCGAATAGGGCAGGCCTGTCACTTAGGAGGGGACGAGAGAGGCCAACGGTAAACTAATATTACCAACTCAGGGTTTATTTGTCAAAGCCTCCTTCGTTGTGAATAAAAGGTTAGATCTGAATTGGGTCGGAGTCCTGGCTTTATCACCTACTAGCCATCTGGCCTTGGGCAAATTATTAATACTTCCTTGGGCCTTGGTTGCCACACCTGTACGATGGAGTCAGTGATGGATCCTGTTTTGTAGGGCTGCTAGGAAGCTTAAATATAGCAATGTTTTCTATATATAAGTGCACCTGGTACATGATTGATGCGGTTTATATGAAAATTCCTCTTTCTCTTTCAAAGTCATTTGCTGGAAGAAACAGAAAACCTCTGTCCCCATCTTTCAGTTTCCTACCCAAGACTCCTGTGTGGTTGACATCACTGCTGTGTGCAGTGTTCATGTCCATATAAGTCAGAAGTGGTTTGCAGCAGTGGTTTGGGGCTTTGGGGCCTCTGCTCGCTCCTTATCAATTCTTAGGTTACATCCTCTGGGAAGATGCCAGGCCTGGTCAAGTGTGGCCTCTGACCTAGAGTTATGCAAGGCCTCTCTTCCTTCTGTGGCTAGTGCAGAAATTTCTCATCTCTGCTCTCCTGCCTCTAGCAGGAAGGTTGGCCTACATTTGGGGCACATTCATGTTACTGTCTCAGACCAGGGGTTCAAATATAAGACCTGAATCATACTACACCTCAGAATCCAAACCCTTTCACTTATTTTTTAAAAAAAAATTTCATTCAGATGGTAAAGGTTCAAACAATACAGAGAGATATAAAACAGAAAAAAAATACACACCTTTCTCTAGTACCTATTCCCCAGTAGTCAACACTGCTACCTTTTTTTTTTTTTGCAGGGGAGGTAAATTCCTCCAGAAAAAAATGTAAACATCTACAATTTCATATATCCTCTCCCCTCTTCCATAAAAAACAAAACAATAACAACAAAACTACACAAATGGGATTATGCTATATCCCATTCTGTTCAGTACTTTACTTGTTTCTGAAAATTTAAAAAATATGCAAAAGAAGAAAATGTCATCCCTATTACTACCACTTAAATTAACCACTAATTAACTTTTTGGTGTGTTTGCTTCTTATCTTTCTGAATATACTTTAAAGGCTACTTAAGTAAGGTGGAAGCAGTTCCATTTAAAAAATTAGGATGTTAAAGATAAAGCCAAAGTATTATATCATCTTGGTCCTTATCTGCTTTCTCACTTAATATCATCCTGCTGTCCCCATCGTTACAGATGGGGAGCTGCCTCTTTCTTCTATGACGCTGCACGGTATTCCGTTGTATGGATTTGCTGTCGTTTATCTGACCAGCCTCTTATTGGTAGGCATTTAGGTTGTTACCAGTTTTTTTGCCATTAAAATGCTTTATGAATATAATTTGTAGGATGGTTTCTTGCTGGGTAATTACTGGGTCCAAGGCTTGAATGTTTGCAATTTTGATAGACATGGCCAAATACCTCCCCCAAAATACTAGTTTATTTCTCTACCAACTGAGTGTGTAAGAGAGTGCCTTTTCTCCCCAGATCTTTGTATCAACCTGGGAGTTTTGTTTTGGTCAAACGTTAATTTTTTTTTGCCAGTCTGGTGAGATTATCATCGTTTTTATAAACATTTCTCTTTGAGCTACACTGAGCATCTTCCATTCAGCCATCTGTGTTTCTTTTGCTTTGAACTGCCTGTTCTTATCCTTTGTCCATTTTTATACTGGGTTGGCGATCTTCAACAATTGATTTGTCTGAGTTAAGTTAGCCTTTTATCCATCCTGTGTTGTAAATATTTTAAAGATTTGTCATCTACAGTGCGATTTTTAGGCCTCTTGACTTTTTGGTTGAGCCCTGGGCTTTTGTGACTGCCTGTGACAGCTCTGGAGAGGGGGCCGACAGGGACAGTGGCCCGCAGTCGAGCCAGGCCCCATCTTCTGGGCAGTGCCGCGTGGTTGTTTTAAGGCTTCTGGTACTGGGATTCCCTGTTGAAAGTTTTAGCTTTGTTTTGGTTAGAGACTTTTCCCCATCATATTAATGAACATTAATAACAAATAGAGACTTGCTTTTGCCTCCCAACCAAATGTTTGGGAATGTACACCCATGTGAAGGGTCTGTGTGGTATCTTTGTCTCATCAACCTTCTAAGCCTTTTAAAATCTGTTGTTAGATTTATGTTTAGACCATGGTTCTAGGGGAGAACCATTGTCACTCCTCATTGAGTTTTGCAGAGGCTCTGAAAGGAGGACATAGTCTCTTCCCCCATCAATGTAGAGTAAAGTCAGTAGTTCAGCCAAGATTGCTCTGTCTGCCACCTCTTATGCTTCCAAGCTGGGCTAATTGAGAAGTGTGACATCTCACTCCAGCCTATAAGCAGCTGTCTGTAATTTTGAGAGATGAGAGGGATTCTCCCTTAAAACCATTGCCACTTTTGTGGCTGCATCTCATTTCTTTCCTTTGCAGCACAAATCACAGTGTATAATTAAAACTATTTTCTTTGAGCTTGCTTTTTGTGTACCTCCTGCACTAAAATGTTGAGTTCCATGGTGGTCACAGGCCTTATTTGTCATATTCTCTATTACACCCTTGGCATCCTCTAAACCAGTGTGTGGCGCATGCTGGGCACTCTGGGATTTCACTGAGTGATCCATTCTGTGAGGATGGGATCAAGTGCTCATGTATCTCCTCCTGTGTCCCTCTGTGACTCTAGATCTTCTACCTGGCAGGGTTTCCGGAAGCCCCAGAGATATGCTCCATGGCCATAGGGCCTGAGGTGTGGATGGCTGCCCTCTGACTAAAATTCGGAGAGCTAAGCTTCGTCTCTTTAAAAAGTAACATATACTAATTGTAAATAACCTAGAAAATAAAGACATAATAAAGGAAATTAAATCTGTGATTCTGTCTTTCAGAGATCATTACTTTTAACAAGTCATTGAGTCTTAATGCCTTTACTGTTTGTTGTTGTTGTTGTTGTTGTTATTTTTTGAGACAGAGTCTCGCTCTCTTGCCCAGGATGGAGTGCAGGCTCACTACAACCTCCGCTTCCTGGGTTCAAGTGATTTTCCCACCTCAGCCTCCCAAATAGCTGGGATTACATACAGGTGCGTGCCACCATGCCTGGGTAATTTTTTTGTATTTTTTGATAGAGATAGGGTTTCAGCGTGTTGGCCAGGCTGGACATGAACTTCTGACTTCAAGTAATCTGCCTGCCTTGGCCTTCCAAAGTGCTGGGATTATAGACGTGAGCCACCGTGCCCGGCACCTATGCTTGTATTGTTTTTATATACAGATCCAAATAAATATCCATATAGCACCGAGTTTATGCTGTACATAAGGGTTTGTAATTTTCACTTACCATCAGACACGTTCTGATAACGAAATTTAAAGAAAGTACACATTGGGATTTGGGTTGCAAAAGAAAGAATAGGATAGTATTCTAGACAATGACAGTGATGATACCTGAGAATCTAGTAGACACTCAGGAATCCACATTTCCCCATTTAATATTCATCTGAAACACCATTTTAGTGACTGTAGATTGTGTAGCTAAACTCACTTTTAAATAAAACAACCTCTATTACTTATCTCTGGGCCTTAAGTTTGTGATGTAGTTTGGATGTTTGTTTCTTCCAAATCTCATGTTGAAGTGTAATCCCCAGTGTGGGAGGTGGGGCCTGGTGGGAGGTGTTTGGGCCCCGGGGGTAGATCCCGCATGAATGGCTTGGTGCTATTCTCAAGATAGTGAGTTCTTAGGAGATCTGGTTGTTTAAAAGTATGTAGCACCCCACCCCTGTTGCTCCTGCTCTTGCCATGTGACACCCCTGCACCACATTCATCTTCCACCATGATTGTAAACTTCCTGAGGCCTCACCAAAAGCAGATGCTAGTGCCACGCTTGTACCAGCTGCAGAATTATAGGCCAGTTACATCTTTTCTTTATAAATTACCCAGTCTTAGGTATTTCTTAATAGCAACACAAAGTAGACTAATACGTTTGTTAGCTATTTCTAGTAAAGGTAAATAACTCTTGAAACGTATATTTTCTTAAAGATACATCTAAGATTAATACCTGAGGATGAAATTCTAAAGGTAGAATTTTAACATCAAAGGGTTTGTACTTTAAGGCATTTTCAACCTCCATTTCTGGCTGTTGCTGTTGCGGGCAGTCTTGGGCAGATTTTGAACTCTTTGCCTTACTGTGCTGTGGTGGAAAGGAGGCTGTAGGAGCAGCCAGAGCAGGATTCAAATTCCAACCCTGCCAGGGACAACTGTCCAAAAGGTCATGAATTAATGACTCAGTGAGTTTTCTCATTTATAAAATAGGATGTTTCCTCCCAGGGAGGGGTGAAGTGGGAGAGATGCCCATTCGAAGTGCAGTTCAATGTACTTCAGTGTACAAAAGGCTGGTTCTGGCACCACGTGTGTCAGAAGGACAGTTGACCTGGGAGCAATGCAAGGGTTAGGGCCACTGACCCCTCAGCAGTCAACAATTCACAGAAAACTTTTGATTCCTACTTTGGGAGGCCGAGGTGGGTGGATCACCTGAGACTGAAGTTTGAGACCAGCCTGACCAACATGGAGAAACCTCATCTCTACTAAAAATACAAAATTAGCCGAGCATGGTGGCACATGCCTGTAATCCCAGCTACTCAGGAGGCTGAGGCAGGAGAATCACTTGAACCCGGGAGGCGGAAGTTGCGGTGAGCTGAGATCGCACCATTGCACTCTAGCCTAGGTAATGAGAGTGAAACTCCGTCTCAAAAAAAAAAAAAAAAAAAAAGAAAAAGAAAAAAATAAACGGCTGGGCGCAGTGGCTCATGCCTGTAATCCCAGCACTTTGGGAGGCCGAGGCGGGTGGATCATGAGGTCAGGAGATTGAGACCATCCTGGCTAACATGGTGAAACCCCGTCTCTACTAAAAATACAAAAAATTAACCGGGCTTGGTGGCAGGCACCTGTGGTCTCAGCTACTTGGGAGGCTGAGGCAGGAGAATGGCGCCAACCCAGGAGGTGGAGCTTGCAGTGAGCTGAGATTGCACCACTGCCCTCCAGCCTGGGTGACAGAGCAAGACTCCGTCTCAAAAAAACAAAAGAAAACAAACAAACAAAAGAAAACTTTTGATTCCCCCAGAACTACTATTAAAAAGTAGCCTATTGTTGACCCGAAGCCTTACTGATTACATAGTTGATTAACACATATTTTGTCTGTTATGGGTATTTTCTCTTTATTCTTAGAATAAAATAAGCTAAAGAAAATACACATCATTAAGAAAATCACATTGAGTAGAATGAGGAAGAGGAGGAGGAAGCGGAAGGGTTGGTCTTGCTGTTGCAGGGCTGGCAGAAGAAAATCCCTGTGTAAATGGATCCACACAGTTCAAACCCAGGTTGTTCAAGGGCCAACAGTACTTAGTAGCCACTTAGCACAGAGCACTGCCAGCGCCCCTCAGCCTGTAGCCTGCTCCAGCACCTTGCTAAGAGGTTGCCGAGGCTCACCTGCAGCAGCTGCCCTCCCGAGTCCTCTTTCCTTTACACCCTGCAGAGCACCCAGGCCAGCCATCCTCCATGTGGTGCAGCAGAGGCACCGGTGGTCCAGGAGGCGGAGAGGGTGGCCCTGGCCTGGAGGCACGGTGGGTTAGTGTGTGACACACGTGGCTTTCCCCCTGACCCCCAGCTGCCTCCTGGGAGTGAAGAGGAGGTCTTGTTTGACAACACGCACCACATACCGCACCACACACCCACAACACACTTGGTGCCAGATGAGCCTTTTGCATCGCTCTTGGTGCTGAATCAGAGTCTGTCTTGGGGAGGGATGTCTTCCTTCTCTCATTACATGCGCACCCCCGCCGCCAGCTGCCCAGCTTTGGTGGTGTAGTGAGGGAGCGCGTAGGGCTGGGATGCCACAGCCTGCTTTCCTCCCCGTATCCTGGGGTCCCCCCTCTGTCCAGTGTCCAGAGCTATTAATAACACTTTCATTGAAATGGGTGTAATGGAATCCCAGTTGCCCACCCCAGTGGAACTCCAACACATGGGGAGTGAGGAGCAGAATAATAATAGCAAACACGGATGCAGTACTTATTATGCCAATCATTATTCTTAGTTATTTACATCATGCACATCTATTAACTCATCTCATATAGCAACCCCATGAAGTAGGGGCTGTTACTGTCCTATTAATGGATAAGGGAACCAAGGCACAAAGGGGTTGGAAACTTTCCCAAGTTCACATAGCTAGTGAGCAGTGGCACTTGTGAAGGGGGTCCTCCTGAGGGCCTGGGGCCTCCTCCTTCCCAATCTTGTCCTCATATCCACCTTGCTGGCAAGTGGCACGTCAGGCCCTGGGTGCCGGTTGCTTTCCTGTCCTCTGGCTCAGCCAGGCTTCTAATGCCGACCACTCCTGAGTCTTTCCACGAGGCTCCACAATGGCAGACTCGTAGGAGGAGATGAGGGGAACCATGCACACCCTGAATAGGGGGAGGGGTCCTGTGCTCCTTCCCCTCAGGTTCTGGCAGAGACAGAGAGGCATAGGACTGTATTTAGGCAGCTCCCGCAGCTCCCTCACTGCGACTGTCCTAGAGCTTCCTCCCCAGGCAATGGGCTCTGTGGCTTGACCCCCTGCCCCTGCCACAGTTGGCAGGGGGCCTTGCCTGTTGCGTTGCAGCTGAGCACATGCAATCATTAACCTTTTCTACGTGTAAGAGCATTTCAGGCACAAACTGTGTGGGGCTGAGGTGAGTCACAATGTTGGACTGGGACTTAGTTTGGGCTTAAAATATTTCACAATTCCTCCAGGCGTTCCTTGACTAACGATCTGTGGTCTTTTAGTGGGAAGGCCCTTCCTTCTTCTCGTCTCCAGTCCTTAGAGCTGTGGTCCAGGGCCTGTTGGCCTCCACTGCCCATGGCCATGGCCATGCCCAAGGAGCGGGGGCCTTGGCTTCTGGGTGGGCCCGCCGCCTCACTCTGCTGGTGGCCTCTGGCAGTGCCCTAGGAGTCCTGCTTTCCTTCCCTGTCTCTTCTCTGGCTTGGAGCGCAGGCCACCTCCCCTGCTGTTCTTTACTTAGCCCTGAACTCCAGATTAGCACATTCTTGGTTTCCTCTCTCCAGGCTTTCTGCGCTCCACGCTTGTCCACAAAGCCAAAGCCACTTTGGCACTTCAGGGCTGTGCGCCCATGACGTCAGCCAGCCTGCCTCACCCATTTGAAGGTCTTTCATTGCTTGGGCTGATTTTCCTATCCAATCAGGGATTTCTGATAAACATGTGCCTGGATGAATGTCAATGACCAGTCCTTTTTTTTTTTTTTTTTTTTTAAATTTAATTTAAGTTCTGGAATACAAATGCAGGATGTGCAATGACCAGTCTTCATGGGAAATTCTTGCTATGTTTCTCTAAGAAATTAAAAATACTACCTTTTCCAATTCAGGACGGAAAGGACAGCTCACCCTCACTCAGTCACTGGGGGAGAGAATTTAGTAGGGAGAAGAAGCAACAGAATGAGGCAGTATTGGCTCAGAAATTCCTAACCACTAGGTGAGGGAAGGAAGAGGGCAGGGAGTAAACAGAAATCAGATTAGATCTTGCCCATTAGAAACTCAGTTAGGTTGGGCAGATAAGGCATAAATATGCAAAAGGGTAAATTTTTTAAAAGTGAAAACTACCCTATATAGAGTTTCTGAGAAGCACCTTCAAGGATATTATTTCACGAAGTTGAATCTAATTTTACCGATGAGGAAACCCTTTTCAGAAAGATAGGTGGGCCTGCCTGACACAAACTAGGAAGTGCAGAACTGGGATTCAAAATGCCTGTAATTGCAAAACCCAGGTTCACTGGGCTACACCCCCCTCCTCTAATGGGTAGAGAGTTTGTGCAAGTCTGGAAGTGCGATGTGAACCCAGCCCTTCTTGCGCAAACTCTCCTTTGCCTTGTACCATGCACTCTTAACATGTCTAGGGCAGAAAGTGTGGAGGTTGCAGTGGGCGCTTGGAATTCAGGGGGTGCCAAGGAGCATGCATTTGGATTTGGACCTTGGTGCATCCTCACTTAGCACAGCTCTGGTTGGTGGATGTCCTGGTGGTGGTCACTGCACTGAAGACAGAAACTCAGCCTACAGTCTTGCTGGTAACTTGTACTGGTTACATCTACATGCCCCAGGCTCTACTCACTGGTGACGGAGGGACCCCCCTGTTCTGTGGCATTAACGGTACTGGTTAACAGTGATGAATGCCTTTCTGACAGTAAAGCACTTTTAGAGGTATTATTTCATTAGATGCTCATAATGTTTCCATGAAGGGGAGGCTAGGCAGGTATCATCGCTCCTAAATGCATGTGGCACAGGCTCTGAAAGGCAGACCTCTGTGAGGCTATGCAAGAAGAAACTGACAAATTTCAGACTGGGCCAAGTCTTCCCTGATTGTAGCTCTACAACCATGCATTGCTTCTGAGTAAATCTGACAACTTTAATTCTCCTCTGGGCTCCAGTTCTTATGTGCCTGTAGGGGGCGATCGAGGTTCTTTCTGCGTGGCTGCTCTGGAAACCTTGTTCCTCCTGAACCCTTGGAATTTAGCACTCTTACAGCATGTAATCTCACTGGATTTTAAAGATTTTCTGTGTCTCCCCTCGTATCTTCTTCTGCCCCCACTAGCCTAGGATTTTCCAGATCAGGACTGCTCTATTTGGTTTTGACATTCAGTGCAATGCATGGCCCATAGTAGGAGCTCAGTAAATGCTTGTTGGATTGAATTATATACGGAGGAAACTGGCCATTGCCTTCTCTTGCTCCCCTTAGAGCATGGGAAAGTAAACTTTTTTCCTGGTACATCCAAATGAATGAAGTCGAAGGCTGGGCGTGGTGGCTCACACCTGTAATCCCAGCACTTTGGAAGGCCAAGGTAGGTTATCACTTGAGACCAGGAGTTCGAGACCAGCCTGGCCAACATGGCGAAACCCCGTCTCTACTAAAAACACCAAAAAATTAGCCAGACCTGGTGGCTCACACCTGTAATCCCAGCTACTCAGGAGGCTGAGGTGGGAGTATCATTTGAACCTGGGAGGTAGAGGTTGCAGTGAGTCAAGATTGTGTCATTGCACTCCAGCCTGGGCAACAGAGCAAGACCCGGTCCCAAAAACAAACAAACAAATAAAAAAACCCGAAGGAAGTTGAAGGTGGCAGAACTCAAGACCCAAGCCGTGTCCTCATATGGCCACAAGGTGGCAGTGTGACCTCATGGGAACCTTGCCTCCTGCAACTATTGGCTCCAGCCACCTGTTACTCCATGGTTACTCTATGGTATCTAGTCATTGACTCCTTCTAGACACCTGTTTGGGGAATTGCCTCTGCAAAGTCAGTCAGAGAAATCCTGGCTTCCAGCCTCCTCTAAAAACTGGGTGGTGTGGTGGAAAGCCTTGGTCTTTGGAATCTACCAGGCCTGGATTCCAACCTTGGCTCTGCTTTTCTCAGAAACTTAGCCTTGGGCATGCTACTTCCCTGAGCCTCAGCTTCCTCATCCTGTAAAATGGCAAATGTACAGTTAGGAAAAACCCAACATACCATGGGCCATAGCATGAATGTATGCCAGCTTTCTTGTTGGAAATGCTCATTTGCCCTTCCCTGCCCCCTGCAGGCTGGCTCCATCGTGGCCATCTGATCTTATTTGCAAGCTTCAGATACTTTCTAGCAGGTTCTTAGGCCTCCCTGCTGTATCACCCCAGCTCCACTCCATCTCAGTCAGTCAGCACCTGCTTGCCATATTCCCCTCTGCCTGCATGCCTTCCCTCTGCCTGTCCATTTCCTTCCCAGCCTGTCTCTTGGACACCCCAGCCCTCTGAATGTCCAAAGCAGTTGGAGTGTAGACTATATAGGGCTCATCTTGCCTTCCCATGAAGATGCTAAATCTGTGAGTGTCGTCGTCTTAATTATTTTGGCACCTGTGCTTGCACTTAGCAGACAACTGGTCACCAGACAATTGGTGATAAAAATGACAATTGGTGATAAAAAATGACAGCTACTAGTGAGCATATACGTCAGACACTCTGTGAGGTGCTTTGTAGAAATATTTCACTTAATCCTGACAACAAATATGTGAAATAGAAGCCATTATCCATCCCCACTTTACAAAGGGAGGGTAGATCAGGATGATTTTGGCTCCAGGCAATAAAAAAATTCACGAAAAGCAGCTTAAACAGTAAGAAGAGTTTATTATCTTGTCAAAAATAAGTCCTGAGGGATCCCTGGTGATGTCAGCAAGGATCCAGGTAGTTGCCATCTCTCTCTCCTGGTTACCTTCCTTGGTGCATTGGTTTATCCTCTTAGGCCCCCCTTACTGGTATGTGATTGTCATGGTCCCAGGTGCCATATACAGGAGAGAGATGTAGGTTTCTTGAGTGCAGATACTGGATGGCCTCACCGATGCTCTTCATGATTTCGGATGCCTCTGTAGAAGGGAGGGAAGAGAGAGTGGGAAAGAAAGTCACAAGGACATGTCATTAGGCTTGAAAACCCAATGCACCAGTCCCACCTCTGTGTAGCCTCAGGCTCCCCACAGCCACCACCCACCCCAGAAACAAAGCCACCAGGAGCCGCCCTGGTCAGCTGAGGCAGCCCTTGCAGTGTGCTGGAGGGGACAGCAGCCTCAACACCCTTCCCCAAGAGCAGGAAGAGAGGCCCCCTTCACGCCCCCTTCACGCCCCCACTGCCCTGCCTGCCTGCACCTGTTCCCACAACAGACCCTTTCTACCTCTTTAAGAAGCCTCTTAGCAGATTTCTTACAAGGTTCTTGGCCGGTTGGGTTGTAGGCTCGTTCCCAAGCCAGTCACTAGCAAAAGGACTGGATTTAATGAGACTGGCTTAGACAAGTCAAGATTGAACCCCTGAGGCTGGTGAGAAGCCAGCCTTCTTTAATACCCCCAGCCAACTGGTCCAGGGAGAAGGGGTATCAACGAGGTTCAGTGAGTTAAGTAACTTGTTCAAGCCTGGAAATCTAGTAATAACTGGATTCAAATCGGCATCTAGCTGACTTCGAAGGCCATCTGTTGCCTGGTTGAAGTCAACCACAGAGGTAGAGAGAACATTACTCTGGATTTGTTGTGCTGGGTCTGAGTAATTGAGGAGGTGCTTTTCCTATGGACTCTGGAGTCTCTCTTCTCTCTAGCCGCCTTTCCCATACTGTATTGGTTTTTCTCAGTCGGCCTTGCTTCCTGAAGCCCCTTCACCCCCTGCTTCCCAGTACCTGAGTGCTGCTTGCCTTCTAGAGTAGACTTCGTGGCCTAAGCTGGAGACAGGCCTAAGCTGGACTGAATGGCCCGAGGGCTGATCTCAGTGTAGCTGTCAAGGCCCCAAAAGAGTCATTGTGAGATTTCATATAGAGCAGATAAGGAAATGCAGAGGCCTCAGGAAATGTGCCAGGGGGGCTGGTAGGGAGGGCCAGCAGGAGTCGGGGTTTGTGGTGTGTCGGTGGCAATGTCAGGGCATGTGGGCCGGGGGCTTAGAGCAGGGCCATGTGACAGCGCAGTCACTCAGGAAGCTGTTTGGCCTGCAGATGCTTCAGGACTGCCCCAAGGCCCGCAGGGAGGTGGAGCTGCACTGGCGGGCCTCCCAGTGCCCGCACATCGTACGGATCGTGGATGTGTACGAGAATCTGTACGCAGGGAGGAAGTGCCTGCTGATTGTCATGGAATGGTAAGCAGCCACTGTTCGGGTCCGGCCCAGCCTGTCCCCTCTCCTCACTCAGGCACCTTGCCCTCTGAGGACAGCGCAGGGATGGGCCTGAAGCCTGGAATGTAAACACTTGATTTTTTGGGGGTCAGTAGAGAGTGGCAGCGGGCTGTTGTGTTCTCCGGATCTCACTGTGGCTTCATTTCAGTTTGGACGGTGGAGAACTCTTTAGCCGAATCCAGGACCGAGGAGACCAGGCGTTCACAGAAAGAGGTAGAAAGGGTCTGTTGTGGGAACAGGTGCAGGCAGGCAGGGCAGTGGGGGTGTGAAGGGGGCGTGAAGGGGGCCTCTCTTCCTGCTCTTGGGGAAGGGTGTTGAGGCTGCTGTCCCCTCCAGCACACTGCAAGGGCTGCCTCAGCTGACCAGGGCGGCTCCTGGTGGCTTTGTTTCTGGGGTGGGTGGTGGCTGTGGGGAGCCTGAGGCTACACAGAGGTGGGACTGGTGCATTGGGTTTTCAAGCCTAATGACATGTCCTTGTGACTTTCTTTCCCACTCTCTCTTCCCTCCCTTCTACAGAGGCATCCGAAATCATGAAGAGCATCGGTGAGGCCATCCAGTATCTGCACTCAATCAACATTGCCCATCGGGATGTCAAGGTGCCAACTGTTCACAGCCCTGAGCCCGAGTGCTGTGGGGGCAACAGGGGGGCCGTGGCCACCCCAGGGATGGTTGCCAGGCCACCCGGCATCTTTGCTGCCTGGTTCCTGAGCATGCCATTCTCTGCCCTGTAGGGCCTTGCCCTCTCTGCCCATGGGCAAACTCATAAACCCAGTAGTGAAGCATTCTCTGACCCCACTCAGCCCTGTGGTTCTCCTCAGGCAGAAGCCCCCAGTCACACTGTTGGTTTCTCTGTCCCTGTGGTGTTTACTGTGGGTTCTGTGTGTCACTCTCTTATCTCCAGGCACTCTGGAAACCCTGCAGAGGCAGGCACTTGCCCGTAGAGAGCTGCCACTCCTTGTGATGGGCAGTGCGTGGGCTGGGCAGACACCCCTAGAGAGCTGCCACTCCTTGTGATGGGCAGTGCCCAGGATAGGCAAATGGTTGCTGGACGAGCAGAGGAAGGAAGGAACCAGCACGCTTTTGTTTCTGATAGCCCCTCCCAGGTCCAGCAGGGTTGCTATTTTTCTGTCTCTCTTTCTGTAGCCTGAGAATCTCTTATACACCTCCAAAAGGCCCAACGCCATCTTGAAACTCACTGACTTTGGCTTTGCCAAGGAAACCACCAGCCACAACTCTTTGACCACTCCTTGTTATACGCCATACTATGTGGGTAAGTCCCCAAGGGGCCCAGGGACCTAGGCTTTTCCCAGAACTTTTCTCAGCCCCTCCTCTTGACTGTTGGGGGGCGCCGCAAATCCTAGGAGAGTTGTGTCTGTGTGGCCCCTTCTGGTGCGGGTTCTGCTGGGACCTGCTGAGATGTAGGGCTTGTCAGAGCGAAGCTACAGTGGAGGAATTGTAGGAAAGGATCTGCCGGGATCTTTCTGAGAAGAGCCATGGTTTCCATCAGATTCTCAGTGGAATCTGGACCCAGGTCTTGTTCTGGAGCCTCAGCTGATTGGCATGGAAAAAACTTTCAAAGCGTGTTCAGAGCATCTGTGAAATTAAATGGACGGCATAGGTCTGAAAGTCTCATGCAGTTCAGGATCTTTAAAATCTTAAGATCCCAGTTCCAGGGTTTCTCGTGGAGGAGGGTGTTCTGTTCCAGTCCCTGGGCTGGGCTTCAGCTCTTCCTTCTGCACCCCAGCTGCTGCCACCTCATGATAGGCTGAAAGGTTGGGATGGGGAGCATCTTTCGCAGAGAAACTGAGTGGATCACAGGATTCTGAGGGCTTGCCCACCCATGTTGACCTTTGGTTTGCAGCTCCAGAAGTGCTGGGTCCAGAGAAGTATGACAAGTCCTGTGACATGTGGTCCCTGGGTGTCATCATGTACATCCTGTGAGTGTGCTGGGGAGAGGGCTGGGTGGGGCAGGGAGTCAGGGCGGCCAGTACTTCTCCAGGACAAGAGGAAGAGGCAGACGTTAGCATTCCTCTTTCTACAGGGGAGGTCCCCTGCATGCCCCTTCTCTCAGTTCCTATAGCTAAGTGGCGGGTGTAAACCAGCTCATGGACTGGAAAGTGTGCGCCTTAGATACTTGCTGTGCTGGATTCCCAGGCCCCGTCCTTGGCTTCGTATATTGTGCCTGTGTCAATGAGCCCTGATTTCTCTGTGACCTTTACAAGGAGAAGAGCCTGATTCTCATCCGGTTCCTGGTGCAGAGCCCCTAAGTGACAGCTGTTGTGTCTCCCACTTCCTTCCTCCTGTTGATGCAGGCTGTGTGGGTATCCCCCCTTCTACTCCAACCACGGCCTTGCCATCTCTCCGGGCATGAAGACTCGCATCCGAATGGGCCAGTATGAATTTCCCAACCCAGAATGGTCAGAAGTATCAGAGGAAGGTAAGAACCCAGGCTTTCAGGACAAGGGGAAGAGCCTCTGTGTGTGTGTGTGTGTGTGTGTGTGTGTTTACACACAGACACACGTATGGGCCTCCATCTCATGTGCCTGGTGTAACTGTGGGTTAACACCTATGCCCACGCCTGCGGGGTGCATCCTGCCTCATTTTGCCTGTGTGGAGGGCTGGTGGCAGGGCCAAGGCTGTGGGGCTGTGCAGGGCCTATCAAGTGGTAGAGCCGTCATGGTCCTTGGGGCTAGTTGTTCAGGCAGCCTGCCTCCATGCAACCCCTCTTTGAATCTGGTTTCCCCATAAAAACTGGGGAAAGGAGCAGGCCAGCGAGAGTGGCCCCTGAGCTGTCACTGCCCCCTGCCCCGTCCCACAGTGAAGATGCTCATTCGGAACCTGCTGAAAACAGAGCCCACCCAGAGAATGACCATCACCGAGTTTATGAACCACCCCTGGATCATGGTAAGCTCGGCAGGCTGGGGAACCTTGGGTCCCACGGGACTGTTCCACAGGACAGAGTCTTAGGACCCTGCCCACCCCAGGCTTTCACTCGGACCCCTTTTCTGTCTTCTCAGCAATCGATGAAGGTCCCTCAAACCCCACTGCACACCAGCCGGGTCCTGAAGGAGGACAAGGAGCGGTGGGAGGATGTCAAGGTGAGGGGCACCACTGGGCGAGAGGGGCTCCGGGTGGGGTGGGTGGCTTGCGGGGATTGCCCAGGTGTGAGGCATGGTGCTGGTAGGGGAGAGCTTGATTCTGACTCTTTCATCCCAGGGGTGTCTTCATTTCAAGAGCAGCAACCAGGCCACTTGGCTGACTAGGTTGTGAGCAGAGAATTCTGTGTTCCTGTCCAAACTCAGGACTGTTTCTTAGAATCCCTTTACTCTCTGGGTCTCTAACGGGACCTTAAAGACCATCTGGTATAATGGTCTCATTTTGCAGAAGAGAAACTGAGGCCCCGGGGCGGGGGGACGGACAGTCTGCTCAAGGTCACGCAGCTGGTGACTGGTTGGGGCAGACCAGACCCAGGTTTCCTGACTCCTGGCCCAGGGCTCTTCCTCCTTTCCTGCGGGGTCACTGGGGGCTCTCAGGGAACAGCAGCAGTGCTGTAGCCAAGCTCTCTGCTGCTCAGCCCTGGGGTGAGGCTGCCATTGTTAGCATGGACCACTAAGCAGCCCGTCTTCTCTCTCTGCTCCCACCCCCGCCGCCCTCACCCTGCTCTTGTTGTCTCTGTCTCTCACGTCTCTCTTCTGCCCTTACATCTCTCTTCTGTCTCTCCTTCCTGTCTTCTGGCTCTTTCTGTACCCTTCCTGGTGCTGCTGTGCCCCCAGGAGGAGATGACCAGTGCCTTGGCCACAATGCGCGTTGACTACGAGCAGATCAAGATAAAAAAGATTGAAGATGCATCCAACCCTCTGCTGCTGAAGAGGCGGAAGAAAGCTCGGGCCCTAGAGGCTGCGGCCTTGGCCCACTGAGCCACCACGCTGTCCTGCCCGCGGGAGGACAAGCAATAACTCTCTACAGGAATATATTTTTTGAACGAAGAGACACAGAACTGTCCACATCCGCCTCCTCCCCTTCTCAGCTGCGTGGAGCCTGGAACTGCGTCAGTGGCTGAATTCTGCCTTGGCTCTGGCCACCCCAGAGTGGGAGAGGTTGGGAGGTTGGGAGGCTATGGAGAGAAGTGAGCAAGGTGCTCTTGAACCTGTGCTCATTTTGCAATTTTATCAGTAATTTGACTTAGAGTTTTTATGAAACCTCTTTTGTTGTCCTTGCCCCACTCCTCCTCTCCACCAGACGCCTTCCTCTCTGGATACTGCAAAGGCTTGTGGTTTGTTAGAGGGTATTTGTGGAAACTGTCATAGGGATTGTCCCTGTGTTGTCCCATCTGCCCTCCCTGTTTCTCCACAACAGCCTGGGGTTGTCCCCGCTGGCTCAGGCGTTCTGGGAGCTCAAGGCCACCTTGGAGGAGGATGCCATGCACCTCCTCTCTCGGAGCCCTCAGACATCTCCAGTGTGCCAGACAAAAAGGAGTGAGTGTGTGTGTGTGTGTGTGCACACGTGTGTATGAGTGCGCAGATCTGTGCCTGGGATCGTGCATTTGAGGGGCCAGGGGCAGGCAGGGCTGCAGAGGGAGACGGCCCTGCTGGGGCTTAGGAACCTTCTCCCTTCTTGGGGTCTGTCCTGCCCATACTGAGCCTGCCAAAGTGCCTGGGAAGCCCATCCAGATTCTGAGCCAGGCCCTCTGTGGCCTGTCTCTGTTAGCTGGGTTCCGGGAGGGAGAGAGGAGTGACCAGGCACTGGCACAGCGATCAGGAAGACTGGACCCCCAGCCCCAGGGCCCCCTTCCCCCTACTTAGTGCTGGTCCTAGGTCCTCTGAGGCACTTATCTACTGAATGACCTCTCTACTTCCCCTTCTTGCCATTATTAACCCATTTTTGTTTATTTTCCTTAAATTTTTAGCCATTTCTCCATAGGCCGCCGTCCAGCTCGTGTGGGTGAGCCTGGGCAGCTTCTGTTGACAAAGCTTTTGCATTTCCTGTGTTTCTCCTGGGTTCTGGGGCGTCAGCCAGCTACCCCTTGTGGGCAAAGGCAGGGCCATTTTTGAGGTCTTCCCTCAGATTTCCATTGTGTGGCCTGGTGGGTCAGGGGGAGTCTTTGCACCAAAGATGTCCCGACTTTGCCCCCTTGCCCATCAGCCATTTGCTATCACCCCAAACAACTCAGCTTCGGGGCCGGTGAAGGGAGGGGCCTCCCCCAGCACAGATGAGGAGCAGCTGGGGTAGGCTCTCTGTGCCATGGCCCCCCACTCCCCCTTCCCTTGGAGGGAGAGGTGGCAGGAATACTTCGCCTTTCCTCTCCCTCAGGGGCAGGTGGTGGAGGGGCACCCAGGGTCGTCTTTGTGCACCAGGGAAGGTGCTGGGTGCCTGCAGCGCCTCCCTTGTCTCAGATGGTGTGTCCAGCACTCGATTGTTGTAAACTGTTGTTTTGTATGAGCGAAATTGTCTTTACTAAACAGATTTAATAGTTGAGAGTTTTTCTTTCTCTTTCTTTCTGGGGCTCAGGCGCTAGCCCCCAATGCCTCTGTGTGCAGAGGGGTTTTGTTGGGTGGTGGGGGTGTGGGTTGGGGGTCCTGGGAGAGGAGCAGAGGGCCCCCTGGGCGAGCAGGAGCCAGCACCTCATTGGTGAGGACCTGAGCAGGATGTGTGTAGGGCATCCTCAAAGCAGGACAGAGAGGCTGCAAGCCCATCATCTTTTGCCAAATGCAGAGTCAGGAGCCAAGCTCTTTTTGGCATATGATTCGTTGACCTACATAGCCACCACCAGGTGCTGGCACTTTTAGCTTGTGAAAGCCGACTGGTTTTCGGTCCAGGGGGTCCAGGGAAGACGGGGGTCCAGGGAAGACGGGGTGCTGGTGAATTTTGTTGAAATCCTGGAAAAGATACCAGGGGAGCAGGTTAGTGTAATACCGGCACTCTCCAGGAGGCGGTGATAGGGGTCAGGTAGAAACCAAATGCTCTACCTCGGAGCTAGAAGAGAGCTCAGGATTCCTGTGGCCCATTCTCAGTGCACAGATGAGAAGACTGAAGCCCAGAGCTGGGGCCACGTGATAACTTGACCTACAGCAGAGCCTAAAGTGGAAACTGGGCTACCTGTCCCACTGCACTCCCTCCGGGTCAGACGGGAAAACAGCATATCCTTCACTGTGTCACCCGCATTTTCTTATGTGACCCTCAGAGCTGCCAGCGAGAGACAGTATAGGGTGGCTGCTGTTTTATGTGTGAGGAAAGTGACTGAGAAGGCGGGATAATGTGCTGCAGCTGCGTGGTGGGATTGGAAATCAAATCCCCCTTCCCGCTGGAGGAGAGACCTGCTTGTCCCCTCTGCTGCCAGAGGGACCATGTCTCCACTGTCAGCTCACGGGAACATCAGGCCCTGGTCCTCCCCTTCATGCCAATGGTTGCTGAAGTTGATTCTTGCCTTGAGATACTACTCATCACTCTAAAATCACAGCTCAAAACAAAGCAGCATGGGGGTTTGCTTTCAGAGAAATCCATTTATTTTGTCTGCACTTATGAAGGTGTTAGAAGCAATAATCCGAGAAGGAGGAATGAGGGGTGGTTGGAGGGAGTGAGGGAGAGAAGGAGAGGAAGTTGTCAGAGTTCTGCTATCTTTAGAAGCTGCGTTAGTTTCCTGTTAACAAAACTTCTGCCATATTAATTTTATGGCTTAAAACAACACAAATTTATGATGTTTCTGTTCTGTAGGTCAGGAACGTGATAGGGTCTTACTAGGCTGGCTGGAGTCCAGGTCTCAGCAGGGCTGCATTCCTCTTTGGAGGCTGTTTCCTTGCCTTTTCCAATTCTGGAGGCTTCCTGCATTCCTTGGGTCATGGACCCCTTTCTCAATCTTCAACTGCAACCTTCCATTTTTCTGATCTTTCTGTGGTCACATCTCTGACCCAGCTGGTGTGATAAGATTGAGCCCACCCAGATAATCTAGGATGATCTCCCCATTGCAGGGCTCTTAACTGTA
Source organism: Piliocolobus tephrosceles (assembly GCF_002776525.5). Taxonomy (NCBI): domain Eukaryota; kingdom Metazoa; phylum Chordata; class Mammalia; order Primates; family Cercopithecidae; genus Piliocolobus; species Piliocolobus tephrosceles. Next base: position 63,562,351 of record NC_045434.1, read on the forward strand.
ATCCCATCTGCAGAGTCCCCTTTGCCATGTAAGGGAACATAGCCACAGTCTGGGACCAAGACGTGGGCATCACTGGGGGTCAGGATTCTGCCACAGAGGCCCATCTCACAGCCTTCTTGTGCTTGTGCCCAACGTTGGCCCTTGTGTTTTGCTTCCTTCCCTGACTCAGCCCAGTTCAGGAGGATGCTTCTGTGGTCAGCAAGGATTCAGCCTGGGGTTGGCTTTCAGGGAAAATGGCTGGGGCAAAGGGCCAGGAGGGGTCTGGCGTGGTTAGTGGGGTCTCACCACACCTTTCCGCCCCCCATGCCCATGCCCTTGACCTTCCATGCTGGCATGGCCCTGCGAGTCCCTGTTTCTAGGGAGAACTTAACACTTCTGCTAAATGCCTGGGTGGGATGGCAATGGAAACTTTTGTCCCTAAGGGCAGATGCTGACCTGCATGAGTTCAGGAGCAGGTGTGCTTCTTGAACACCCTTAAGTGGTGTGAGATGTAAAGAGGAGCCTACAGACACTCCTGGGCCCCTCAGGCACCGATGCTGGGCTCTTCCCCTCCATCTCTTCATCATCAGAACCCTCTGAGGTAGTCAGTCTCGTCTCCAGCTTACCTATAAGAAACTCCAGCTCAGAGGAGTAAAGGGACTCGCTCAGCGTCACACAGCTAGTCAGGGATTCTGACCTGGACCTCCTGTTTCCAAGTTTAGAGCTGCTTTTAACAAAGCACGTGGACGTCGTCTTGGTAAGGGAGTGCAGGGCGGAGGGGGGGAGGAGAGGAGATACGAGGCTGGATTCCGCTCCACTGAGGAAGGTCTAGTTTTCTTTGCTATGGAAGGAGGGTGATAGTCCTAGGCCAGTGGCTGTTTTAAGGAATTCAGTGGGATGGTGGACTGATTGATTTATTTGAGACAGAGTCTTACTCTATCACCCGTGCTGGAGTGCAGTTGTGTGATCTTGGCGCACTGCAACCTCCGCCTCCCAGGTTCAAGCAATTCCCCTGCCTCAGCCTCCTGAGTAGCTGGGATTACAGGTGCGTACCACCATGCCCAGCTAACTTTTGTATGTTTGGTAGAGATGGGGTTTCACCATGTTGGCCAGGCTGGTCTCGAACTCCTGACCTCAGGTGATCTACCTGCCTCGGCCTCCCAAAGTGCTGGGCTTACAGGCATGAGCCACTGTGCCCAGCCTAGATGGTGGATTTAAATGCCTCCTAAAATGCCAGCTGCCAGGTGGCCTTTATCAGCAGGAGGGTCCCACCCCTCAGTGAGCTGCTCAGCAGTGAGGGCACAGGGTGCCCCAGGCTTGGAGTTGAGTCAGTGGCCTAGGCCTGGTCCATGTTCCTGCCCTGAGCTTCAGGGCGGGTCTCTGTGCCTTGGGGTGAGCAGGTAGTTGGGTTGGTAAACAATAACAGTAAATTTGGGGTTTTCCTTTGACTGGGTTGGAGACAGGAAATGCAGGAGGCTGTGAGTGACGAGTGGGTACAGTGGGTAGCAGTAGGTCGGGTAGGTCGGGCCTGCTCAGGGTGTGAAGGAAATTCAGTTATTCAAGGGAGGAGGGTGAGGGTGGTGAGGCTGGGGAAAGTGGCTGGCCCACTTACTGGTGAATATAAACAAACCCTCTGGGCGCTCCCCAGGTGGGGCAGAGTGGGGACAGGGGAGGCTTTGAGGGGCAGCCACTGCATCCTCAGCCCTGAGAATGCAGCTCCTTTCGGCCTCTGTCTCCGGACGCCTACATTTAGGGGCTCCAGCCACCCCTGGGTCCTGTTGCTGACTTCATCTCCCTGTCGCCTCCCTGCACGCAGTCAGAACAGTGTGACTCCCCAGCATACTCGACCGCTAGATAATCCAGGCACTTGGTGTATGCTGTGCTTTGGGAGAAACAAATGAAGTGTAGGGCCCAGTTCCTGCCCTTGAGAACCTAATTGGGGAGACACAAAATGCCTGTGTGCAGAAGCAAGTGACTTTGTCTTTCCTTTCCCTGTACCCACAGGCCTGGACACATTAGGGGCTGTTCCAGACTGTGAACAATGTGTCATCCAAGCCCCGGTGGCATAGGGCAGCTGCCCACAGGTTTTGAGATGACCATGAGTGAGGTGAAAAAAACAAAACAAAAAAGCAAACCACACCCTGGATCCTCGTCCTCTGGACGAAGACCTCACATCCATGCCTTGTTGGGGAGGATTTCAGTCCTCCCCCACCCAGGCATGTGAGGATTAAATGAGGCTGTGCCAAGACTTTGAAAGGTGGGGGAAGCGCAACTCATATGTGGAAAGATAGGACTGCCCACGGTCTCTGGGCCACCATTCAGACAGGTCAGTGCCTTGGCCTTTTCAGCCTACGCTGCTCTTTAAAAAGAAGACCTTCAGCCACTATCCAAGAGTAAAAATGCCATTTTCAACATTCACCTCATGTTGAGCACCTCCTCTGTGTCATGCCCAGTGCTTAGGACTTTGCAGACACACAGATGACTCCAGAAGTGGGTCTAGCCTTTGTGGAGCTCAGTGTAGAGGAGTGGCGGGGGTTGCTGTAACAGAAAGAGAACTGATGCTCTCCAAAACAAGAGCAGAGGTGATTGGGGTGCATAAGATGGAGCTGTTCTGTTAGAGACCCAGGAGAGCTTCCTAGCAGCCCTTGGAGCTGGCACCTGACTGACAGTTTTGATGGTAGAAAATGGAAGAGCATGATGGAGATTTCCCCATTGCATTTCTACTCTTGCTTCTCTCTGCAAGAGCTAGATCCTTCCTTCTCCAGCAGGTTCACCCCCCTCCTGTCTTTTGATCTGAACTGCTGTCTGCTCATCTCGTTAGCTTGACCTTTGACCCCTCATGGCTTCTGCTCACAGAAATCTGATTTATGCCCGTCTGTGGGGTGCCCTTGGTGTTTTCTGTCCATTTTCCCTTTCCAGCCCCTCCAACTTGGATTCCCTTCATAAATGATGTTTGCTCCCCAAAAACCAAAATTTGGGGATGTGGTCTGATGGGGATTTTGCCACATTTCACCCAATTCATTAATTTTTTAAAAAGTGTTACAGTGGTACACCTTAAACTGAGATCTTTTGTAGTCAGGCACTTTATGAATCGTCATGGAAAATGATGACGTTACATGAAATTGGGAGCCCTCCTGGAAGAGCAGGATTGTTAGGGGCTTCCTTGTCCCTCTTCCCTCTGCCACTAAAAAGCCTTTCTCATCTCTTTGTCTTCATGGTTCTTACTCCACTCAGTTTGCAAGTGGAGCCCTTGGGAGCCTCCCTGGCACTCACACACAAAAATGTCAGTATACTTGGCATCCACCCTTTCCATTTTTAACACACCGCCATCTGGAACCCAGGATTACCTAGGAATTTACTTGTCTCCTCTAGAGGGAGTCATAGTTGCCTGGAAGGGAAGTTACTGCCCGGAGCCTCTGGCCAGGAAGTCTTTTGGCTGTCAAGCCTGCAGGATTTCAGGTGGGGCTGCCGAGGTGGTGGAACCTGTGTATGATAAGTCATTTTTAGGGACCAGGGCTGCCATGCAAATGCATTTGTTTGCATAACTTTCTTGCTCTCAGGGACAGTAAAGTTTCCTACCACCATCCCACACCCCTGCCAGGATTTGCAAGTGAAATACCAGGACTGATTTTCCCCTTTCCCTGCTCACGAGTCCTCCTCCCTTCCTAAGTCCTCCCCCACCTCTTGGTTTTGGTGTTGTCTCTGAGGTCCTGTGTGACCAAATACTCGTCTCAACCTCTCTGATCCTCGAATAGTAGTGTTCCCAGGACGCTGATATGTAAAGTATCTGTACAAGTTTATGCAAATGAGCATCCTGTCTGGGTGGCTCTGGTCCTAGCCCAGGGCAGTTACTAGCTCTGACTACTGCTGTCTGAGTGTGTGAAACGTGATCTTGCTCCTTCCTCTCTGTCCAGGCAGCTGTGGGTCTCTTGTTCCTCAAACAGCTACCGCCTCTTGGGGTAATAAGGCCTCAAGTTTCAGAATGAGCTGAGTTCTCTCAGCCCTTACCCTCTGATTTGGAGACATGTGGTTCTGAATTCACCAGTCAAAGGTTTACTTTTTAAAGAAACCACGATCTCATCTAAATCTTAAGACCGAGACCTTGGTTAGATGGAGTCTGTGGTGCAGAGAGACCTGGCATTTGTAGTAAGACCTAGAGGGGCCTTTGGTTTTCTGGCACTCAGCTGTCTCCTTTTCTGGTCACAAACCTATTCTAAGGAAATGGTCCTCATAGTGAGACTTTAGCCCTACCCACCCACAGGAGGGTTGATGGCAGGAGGGGAAGGATGACAGCCAGGCATTCTTTGAGCCATGTGCAAGGAAGAGAAAGGGTAGAGGAGAAATTCAGTCTGATTGGCTTATTTCAGGCTCTGAAAATGACAGCTTACTCAGGGTAGATGCTTAGTATCTGTTGGATGGATGAATGCATCTAAAGGAAAATTGACACAAGTAATTTTAGTAACTCAAACAAGACATTATATATACATGTACAGACATACAGAGTGAGGTGTGAACCTTTCTGTTTATAATCTCTCCACCTCTGTGATGCCAGTTCCCTCTCCAGAAATAACTTCATTGAATGGCTTTATTTTTTTTTTTTTTAATTTTTATCCAAAAAGTTTCTGTTAATTTATCTAGATACAAATATACTTATAAGCACAACTGAGAAATTTCTTTGACAGTTATAACAAGTATAAATGGAATCATTAGGCATATTGTTCTGCAAGCTGCTTTTAAAAAATTGTGATAAAATACACTTAACTGAAAATGTACCATCTTAAACATTTTAACTGTACACTTCACCAGTATGTTCACATGGTTGTGCAACTGACAGAACTTTTTCATACCCATTAAACAACATGCAACTTGCTTTCTTCATTTAGCATATCTTGTGAATTTCCATGACCAAACTTATAGAACTATCATTCTTTTTTTAAATGGTTGCAGAGAATTTTATAATATGATATGCCACAATTTATCTGCTATGGATGGATATTTCCCTGCCTCTCTTCTTTATTTGTCTTTTAACCTCATTTGCACTGAAGGACTACCTGCCCCCCTTTTTCTACTGTTTATATAGATCTCACAAATATCTTGTACAGTATATTTGAGCACGTGCGTAAGGATTTCTGTAGTAGAGATCCCTAGTAGTGGAATGGCAAGATTTAAGGGTATACACATTTTAGTTTTTGATAGGGACTGTCAAAAAGACAGTATTGATTTATGAATGAATGCACTTTGCATATTGCTTTCCAAGTGAGAGCTTTATGAAAGGGTTTGCTGTCAGCAGCAAATCTGGGGGTAGAGTCAGTCAGCCGAGAGTAAAAGGGCATTTGTAGCACTTCCCAAAACTGAGAGATGTAGACCTTTGGTCACATTGTGGGTGAGTGGAAAAGTCAGATATAGAGGGGTTTAGGGGATTCCTTCAACATCTCCCCACATCAGTGGCCCTGCTCACTCAATTATGGTTATTTGCATACATTTTGGGCGTGTAGGCAGAATGGCTCAAAGACAAAAATCTGAGGTTCAGCTTTGTTCGGCCTCCTGGTGTTTGATCTTGACCGGGCTACCTACTTCTCTGACTGGCATACAAATGCCTGTGGGGGATGACAGGTGTGCACATAACATAAGTGACATAAGGCCGACTCTGGTGAGTGCTGTAAGAGAGGCCCAGAGTGCTGTGGGAAGTTACGGAGGAGGCACCCCTCTGGTTAGCAATAGCAGGGAGGAGGAGGCGGCTTTGACTCGGGGACGTAGGTGTTGTGGAGCACACAGGACGCATGCAGGTCCCACTGTATAGGAGCTCACTAGACAGGAGCTCAGCCACATTCCCTCCCAATGTGACACTGATTGTGTGCCCAGCCCTCTGCTGGGTACCGAATCTGAGGCATCAGTCTTGGGGATGGCTTGGGATATGGTGTTCAGTAGCTCAGTTGCATATGGCACAAGATAAATCTTTGGAGTTACTCTAAGCTGGGCCCCAACTATGAGCAGATGACTTGTCCTCTCTGAGCCTCAGCTTGTCAACCCAGTAAAATGAGAATTATTATTGAGGCACCCATGGACGTGTGCCCCACAGGCCTCCTATTATGGGGAGCTTAATTGTCCAAGGACCCCAGCTACTGCGCTCTGAAATTCATTGTCTCATTTGTGTGGAGGCCACAATTCCTTCCTCCTGCTCCCAGTGACAGCACAACAGGGATGCAAAGGCACAACCATTCCTGGGAGAACCAGGACTCAAAGGATGGCCAGCTTCGCCCCTGGCAACTTCATAGACACTTGTGCCTAGGGCCCTTGTGTGCATCCTCCTTTCTCTCTTTCCTTAGTGGGGTCACATACTGTCTGGTGGTTCCCCAGCCTCGCTTCACACTCCGTATTTTGTCTCATAAAGAAATTTCCCCTAACTGAACCCTTGTATGTGTAACCCTGTTTTGGCATCTGCTTGGAAAATCTAGACTACGGTATTATCACCAACCTTAGAAGGTGGTGAGGACTAAATGACAAATCAGGTAAAAAAAAGTCATATGAAAGACTTAGCATAGTTAAATCATTTAAACAATTATGGAAAAGCCTTAGCGTGGCACATAGTTAGCACTCATTATTATCATGTATTATGTAGTGCGTACTGTAGCCACCATCGTACTGGTGTGAGCAGGTTGATTTAACTTAGGAGACTGCATTTAGGAGTCAAGAAGCCTGTTTTCCTGCCCTTTCCCTGCTCCATCATCTCCTGAGTTCTCTATCCCCTCACACGTGCCCTTTTTATAAGAGTGGCAGTTGTTACTGTTAATTCCCTAGGCCGGCCCTGGACTTCTCTTTTTGGGATAAAGGTGATTAATGCTGTGTGGCTTTCGTTGAGAAGGGAGGCTGCTACAAGGGTCTGCTGCAGGGATGTTCAGACCCAGTGGATTTGTGGCTCTCTAGCCCCGCAGAGAGGAACTCCTGCCCTGCTGAGCTGTAGGCTTGCTGGGAGGTAGCAGGAGTAGGTGGGTGGGTCACTGAGGGGTGCTGGCAGCCGGGCAGAGTTGGCGGTGGGGGCTGAGGGAGGATGATGGGAAGACAGTGAGCCTCCGAGTGAAACAGACCATGAGAGGCGAGGTGAGTCACAGGTTTCTCTCAAAACCCCCATACCCATGGTCTCTAGAATGTGCTGAAAGTGGAGCCCGCCAGCCCCAACCTAGGCCCCAGTTCTAAGAATGCCTCCCCTTCTCTCCCTCCCACAGTCGCCCAGATTAATCAGGCCCTCAGCTTCGGGGGGAATCATTCTTTTATAAGAATGCGGCCGAGAAAACCGCTGGGTTGTATCCCAGCAAAGGAGGCCACAGAGATTAGGGCTGATTGGGAGGAAATGTGAGAACAGTGGTGTCTAGTTTAGGTTTTAGAACCTGGCTCTTCCTGCTCACACCACCAAAGAAAATTTGGCTTGAGAGAATCAAGAGAGGTTGTGTGGTGTGTAGGCTGAAACCCCGGACTCCTACAGTTCTGGATTCATGGTCTTGCTCTAGCACTAGGCAGCTCAGAGCCCTCAGTGTTTGTATGCCTCAATTCCCCCATTAGTAAAAACAGTGATTTAAGAGCATCTTTGTCATAGTGCTGTTGTGAGAATGAGATAGCGGATCAGTGTTAACCTTTAGCCCCGTTCCTAAATTAAAGCCCTAGGAAGAGCCTCTCAGCTTCAGTTCAGAGACTGCCAGTTCCGCCTTGTGACTCTTTTTCTTTCGGGTTTTTGATCTCCAGTGACTCCATAGGCAGTGAAATAATTATCCCCATTTTATAGATTTGTAAACTGAGGCTCAGCTTGATTAAGTACCTAGGAAACAATCCTTTGTAGTACAGGACCCTGGGATTCAACGGAGGTTTATCGCCTCCTTGGGACATCTCCCAAAGGCAAACGGGAGGCAGTGAAGGCATTTGAAACTCAGAGAGGCTCAAGGCCAAGCCACAGCTTAGGGACCTGCAAAGTTCACGGAGCTGCAGAGCTGGATGGGTGCAGTAGAAGCCACTTTCCATCCTCCAGGTCCTCGCAGTGGAACATTTCTCAGTTATCAGCAAAACTCATTTTGAGTGTTGTTCACATGTGACTTTTTCTTTTCTCTCTCTCTTTCTCTCTCTTTCTTTTTTCTTTCTTTCTCTTTCTTCCTTTCTCCTTCTTTTTTTCTTTCTTTCTTTCTTCCTTTCTTTTCCTTCCTTCCTTCCTTCCTTCTTTCTTTCTTCTTTCCCTCCCTCCCTCCTTCCTTCCTTTCTTTCTTCCTTCCTTTCTTTCTTTCTTTCTTTCTTTCTTTCTTTCTTTCTTTCTTTCTT